>NC_139145.1:100516111-100846111 GCF_964270905.1 Leucopleurus acutus
GAAAAGGCCCGCACCCTTTCCTCTGGAAACAAGCAACTTATATTCGCATGGATTCCAAATATTTGATAACAATGAATATAACATTAAGGGCTCTGATTGGATTTTTCTTCTCCCCTAAAATGGCATATCTCTATATTCAAATGATTGATGTATTATGCAAAATACTTATGATAAATGAATACTGAATTGCTCTCTGTAAAAGTTTTGGAGCTGAGCTTCCAGAGCTCAGTAATCTGGTCATCCCAAAAGATTTATCCTTCACAGATTTACATGTACTTAAAAGAGCCTCCAACAAAAATGTTTCAGTTTTGCCATAGGATAAGAAACGGTGTTTCTGGTACAGTAGAGAGTTCTGGACTGGGAGTGGATAAACCTGGGGTTTGATTCTGTATCTACCAAGCATGTTGTTTAATGTTCTTTATTTTATGACCACTAGGCATTAATCGTCCCTCACCTGGAATCCAGTAGAAAAATGCCCCCAACTAGTCTTCCGAACTCCAGTTTCCTTCTTCTTAAATCCACCTTCTACTCTGCTGTCAGCATGAACTTTCTAAAATATAAAACTAATCCTGTCACTCCCCAGGCCACCAAATGTGGCTGTGCAGACTGAGTTTCTCGTACAGATATTGTTTGATGCTTTCTGTCCCCTGGGTCTTCATTCATGTTGTCCTTTCGGCCTAAACCATATTTCTCCATTCCTTTTTCCTAGATAATCCTCCTCATGCTTTAAGATGTATCTCAGGAATCTCCTATCCAGTGAGCCTTCTGATTTTAGGTGCACTTCTGCAGGCTTCCCTTCACTTTCATTATAATTATCACATTGAATGACAACTATCTGTTTAGATAATTTACTGGCCCTCCTATAAAGGTGGTGATATGCTCTTTAAAGACAGGTACCCGATCTTAATTATCTTCCCCTGGTACCTAGCATGATGCCTAGCAAATAATGGGCATTTGGTAGGAAACAGTATAGAAAGGAAGGAGAGAACAAGGAAGCGGAAGGAAGGTGAGAAGAGAAATGGGAGGGAAGGGATATGATGGAGTGAGGATAGGATGGAATAGGATAGGATAGGACAAGTATGAAGGAAAGAGGGAGAGGAATGATGGATGATATAATTGGTCTATGGTGATTTCTAAGTTCAAATCCGTTTTGAATGTTTGTGACTCTATACCATTACAATACTCCATGTCAACCCTACTCTTTCCACAGTGTTTTTATATATTGTGCCACACTCATTCTTTCACTGTCCTTTGTGTTTGAGTGGATTGTCAAGCAATGGATTTCTAGTAGAAGGGCAAAATCAAAACCAAGATAGACTTTCAAACCTCTCTAAATTTTGCTTTGTCTCACTAAACTTTGCTGATCTTATTTTGAGATTTTTGTAGTTCATATTACTCTCTTGATATCTCCTGAGCAGCCTACTTGGATACTATACCTTGTGATGTATAAATAGTATTTATTTAAGAATATATGAGTATCTAGAAATTTTTATAAATTTTTCTTAGAGCCTGTTACTAATTAATACTTTATGATGGTTCATTAAAATTATGATATAGGTGCTTTATGAAACCTGCCCCTTAGGTGCCTTGGCTCATGTATAAAATCCTGATGAGGTAAAATTTTATATTTTACTTTGATAAAAATAAAGCAATGATATTGAAATAGCTAATTTATATTATGTGACCATTTGGTTTCCATCTTAGAGAAAAAACTAAGGGTAAGAGATGGGGGGAATCTATAATGTACGTAGTGACTTCCCATTCAGAGGCCCACATATGTGGGAACAAAATTGAAAAAATTATTCAGATAATTTGAGAAAAATGTAATTGTCATTTAACTATGTATATCTAACTTTTAGTATCTAAAAAGGTACATTTTAACTTCATTTACTATCAAAAACCTGACCTAAGAAATAGTGATCATTCAAGATCATTCAACACAGAAGTTATTTCTACCAATGAAAAACTATCATAAATACAAGTTGCCTAAATTCCTGGACCCTCAGTGCTGCAAGAAACTTTGAGCTCTAATCTCAGAGTTCCCAACTTCAAGAAAAACCTCAACTAAATAAGTTAGGTTAGTGTCAATCAATTTCATTTTTTAAAAACATTCTTGATAGGATCACACGACTTCATAGTTAGATATTATCTTTTCCAGGTCCTTGGAAAATGCAGTAAGCATTCAGTAGTATAGGTTAGCGTTTCTAAATTCCAATTTTTTATACCAATTTTGTATACAAAATACTTATAACTCAGTGCAAACAAAAAGCCAGAAACGCTTTATGTACTTATTCACATTATACATTAAGATTGATTGTTAGAGGCAATTTAACTCATTAACTCAATTAAAGTTTTTTTACAATGTCAGTTCTTCACTTTTACATATTTAGACTATTATAATATCAATATGTCTCATTGTCTTTCTGGCAGGAATAAAACCAACTTTAATCCTGATTAAATTAGTGGTACATTATTGATTCCTGTTTCAAATTCACTAATATGCTAGGAACCACATGTCAATTCAGTGTCCCACCAGATAGGATCATGAGATAGTTTTAGGCTAATTATTATTTCCTATACATTTTTATTAGATAAATTTCAGTACCATATCTTCCTATACTGATTTTAAAATTCAGTAGTGTAGCCATAGCAGAACTAGAACATTTTTCTTGAAGAGTTTGCCAGAGTCAAATTCCTTATTCTGTTATCTGTAAGTTTTTAATAATTAATATATTGAAGTTTAGTCCTCCAGTTCAGTCCACCTTCTATGTTGATAGACAAACATGATCTTTTCTAAAGTGTTATACTATTTTGAGTAAGCACATAATTTAAATCAAAATGTAAAATTAGAAGAGAGTTAAAATTTTAGATAGACATATGAAAAAGAGAAGAATAAGGACAAATTTATGAAAAACAAAAAAGAAAATCTGAGAGAAATGCAAAGTATGACAAAATACAAAGAGGCTTTATTTCCCCTCCCAAAATATTCACACATAGTGGAAAAAACTTTTACAGATTATTAGTTTATGTAAGATTCCTCAGTCTTCAACATTAATGTTTTAAGTGAGAATGCTAGACTGTCCACTCTATCTTTAGCTTCTTTCCACTTAAATTGAAATCTTTCTGTTTCTGCTTATACATGTTTTTGTATCATTCCAGTGAGTCTCCAATTTACAATTAAGTTGTTTGAGAATTTTTTTCTAAGTCATTAAAAGTTAGGATGGCTTTTCTTAAAAAGGCAGCAAAATATTATTCTTGTAATAACGCTACACTAAATTAGAGGCTCTCAAACCAACCCCCAAAATCCTACTTGGCCCATATTTAGTAAAACCATCTAACTGCTATTCTAAGGTAACATCAACATTTCTGATATTCTGAATTTCAAAGTCAGCAGGCAATCTCCCTTTTACTAAATCACAGCCATTACGGAGGTGACGAAAGCCTTTCTTTTATTGCCTTTTCTTTCTTGGATGAACAGAAACCTGGACTTCCTCTGTGGTCAGCCCCTCTTTATTTAGTCCAGTGTTTTCCTCCTTTGATTACATTTCCTGGGTTTTATGCCTCTTCCTTTCTGAGGGCTTTACATAAATTTAGTGGCTGATCCTCAACAGGGATCTTCTTGGGTCTATGATGGTCCCAAACACCAGAATGAAGGCCAAAAAGTCTACTTCCTCACTGTTGAGGATTCTAAGCGGCCCAATAAATAGCACTCCTCTTCCCCACCTGTGCTGTGAACAGTTGAGAAATAAAACAGTGTATTAGATGAGGCCAAAAATCTCACCTTAGCTCTGAGAGACCAGGATGGAGGATGTGGGTTTCTGAAGACTGCACTGCCAAACACAGATCCGGTCATGTGCTCCCCGGTCCAAAGCCCTCAGAGATTCCCCGTTTTCCTACAGGATCCAATCCTGAGACCTTCACAGTACATACAACATCAGCCAGTCTGACCCAAGTACCTTTCTCTCTTCACCTCCTGTCTTAGCTTCTCTCTATACTTTGAACTTTTTCTCCAAACTAGAAAACAAGTTACTTTCCCTACCCTTTCTTTGCACCTACTTTTCCTTCTGCTCTCTCCCTGCTCTTTTTCTGCTCAAATCCCATCCATCCTTTAGGGCCATTTCATAGGAGACAAGCACCCACTCCTAGGCTTTTGGCATTTTTCTAGGGTTTGTCTAATAATTGGGGCATCTCTATTTGATAGGAGTTTGTCACATTTTTTTGTGATTATGTTTTCCTTGTTCCACTCCCTTCTCCAGAGAAGGGACCATGTCTTACTCAGCGTTGTGTTTCGAGTTCTAGCACAGTGTCTGACACATAATGCTAAACAAATTTATTGTAATAAGATTCATCTATTTCTTGTCATCCAACAGTAAAGATCACATTGACGTTTTCTAAAAACACTACAAAAACATTTCACAAAACCAGTCATTGTCAGGCTGGGACCAGTCTCACTAATTAATAATTTTTTTTGTTTTTTTTTTTAACCTTCTAATCTGATATTTAAGTGGCAGATCAAAAATTTTAATCTAGGCTTGTCAAACCCCACATTCTTTCTGCTCCACCTCTGGCTTCCTGTAACAAATGACCTTGCATAGCAAATGTGGTCTTCTCCATATTTTATGCAGAAAGGTCACCCCTACTTCACCAATTCCCTTTTCTCAGGAAAGAAATCTGTGTCAGTTTAAAAAAAGAAAACCAACCTGGGCAACTGGGAAACCCACTAGGTAAATATGAAAGGAAACAGCTATAAAGCCAAATGCAACTTTAAAACAATAAGTAACACAAGGCAGGATATTGAGCAAAATGTGCCATGCCCGTAACCACTCGCATTCTTAGTCTACTTTTCTTTCCTAGTTTATGTTCTTTCATTAGACCGTGAGTTAGACTTCTACACTTTGCTCCACACTTAATAAAGATATTTCATTTTTCCTGGTGTGCTTCCAGAGACCTAGCATGCAGTGAAGGTTTTATAGTCCTGTGCAGTGCAGCAGATGTCATTCCATTTGCCTAAGTCCTGCTGACATTTGGAGATGTGGATTAATTGAGCTACAGAATGAAATTTAATTAAAATTAAATACAGACTTGGCCATTGTATCTGTTCATTTCCTGCACTCTAGTGTGTGTGTTTGCAGGCAGCACCATAGTTAATTTGTTTAATCAGGATGCTCTGTGGGGGAAGCTGCACTTTGTTTTATGCTGAAAAACTGAAGGTGTGGTAGATGCCAGGTTGGATTTCATCACACACAATGCGAGCTGTGTAAATGACGCTACTGATGAGCTTTGGAGGGCTACCTGGGGGAGCAAGGTGGCTCCCTATGAACCTGTAGAGAAATAACTTGTCATAGACGAGGTTTAGAGATATCTTTAAAACTGACATTACATGACCACAGGAATCTCATCTATTACCCATTAACATGTTGCCATGGCATTTGTTCATTCACTCACTCAACCAAGATTTTTTTGAGTACCAACTGTGTGCTAGGTCCTGTGTTTAAGGGAGGCGCCATTATTAATGGTGGCAGTTTTCCTTCTATCAGTAGCCCCAATTGGAGAAGTTTGCCATTTCTTGAAGATACAGTTTTTAGAACAAGATAATATAGGATGTTTAAAGGTCATTCCAAAGTAAGGAGAAACTGTATTACTTTAGGTTATGATGAGATGAATTCTATTCCAACAACTCTCCAAAGTACATGGGAGTTCTTCTTTGTGTCTTATCTGTATATCTTCCTATGCCCCTTTCAAGATTATAAGCTTCTTGTCAACATCTTTTTAATCTTGAAAAATGCTTAGGCCAGTACATCATCTCCACAATGTGCTCAAAGACTATTTCTTTCTTTAACTGAAGTATAGTTGCTTTATAATACTGCATTAAGTATTGTATTAGTTTCAGGTGTACAGCATAGTTATTCAATATTTTTGCAGATTATATTCCATTATAGGTTATTACTAGACAATGGGTAAAATTGCCTGTGCTATTCAGTAAATCCTTGTTGCTTATCTATTTTGTATATAGTAGTTTGTTAATCCCATACCCCTAATTTTTCCATCCCCTCTTCAAAGGCTATTTCTTGAATATACTGTCAAGCAAGTGTATTCCTGCATAGTGGACGTTTGCTGTTTTAGGGGTCTAGAATCACATCCTCCTTTTTGAGACAACAGTACCCTACCTCCTATGGCTACGTGCCTCAGGTAAAGGTGAGTGAGCTGGAGGCTGAGCCAATCCCTGTATTTAATCCCCCTAGCCTCAGTGACTGGTTCAGAAATGGGCAGAGAATCCATACCAGCCTAATCAGGCCAAGAATACCACATTCTAAGGCTTTGACTCCTCTTCAGTTGTACGTGAAAGAGGGTAACCAATGAGCTCCCTTCTTCTGCAAGGGGGGAATTATCTGAAAGTGGAGCCAATCCAAAGGAAGCTAATCTGAAATCAAGAGAATGGTCCCCTGTTGTTCTTTGAGGTTCTATTTCCGTTCTGTTATCTTAGCCAATGAATTTTTCCTTATGTTGGTTTGAGTTAGACTTTCTAGCTCTAGCATACAATAAAACCATTATTACTATCACACAATGCTGGAGTCACTTGTATGCACTCCCTATTCTGTAAGCTCCTTAAGGACAGGTATCTTGCCTCTTCATCCAGTGATGTATTCACTAGGCCAGTGCCTGGAACAATGTGCACTCAATAATTATTTTGTCTAAATGAAAGTGATCAGGTGATTATGTGATGATGTCAGTAAATTATCTTTTAGCTTTGTAGTAAAACTGATGAAACTGACATGTTGCTCACCAACTCTGTTACATTCTTTTTCACTGGCATTCGCATGACTGAAAGGGTCCTGAAAGGGTCTAAGGGTGAGAAAGATAGCTCAATCATCTTCTAATGATAATCAACCTTATATTAAAAAAAAAAAAAAAAAAAAACCTGAAAAGGAAACTCCACAACCCGATTCTATTTCCCCATGTTAACTAATCTCACCACCTGGAAATTGTTCTTTCCATTCCTATCGTACATGAGGATTGTGAGTTCTTGTAACCAAAGTAAGATTTTTCTTAGTTAAGCTTTGTTTTGCTATAGACTCAAATTGGGTCAATAAATGGGTTTACCATGTCTTTCTGGTACATCTTTTCTGTTCTAAACCAAATACACTGTTTTATATGAGCAACATCTTTTCATCCTTGGAGTTTTGGCAAAGTAAGCCTAACATTTTTTTTCTCCTTGCATATATCTTTTGTGAATCTGATCCTTCTTTGTTCCTGACTATCTTAATTTTCCATAAAAAAGTGATGTTGGTGAATAAGGATGTAGTCAAAAAGAAAAAAAAAAAACAAAATGTATATTGTGTTTTTAGCTCTCAGTAAAGAGACAAATTTGGATTACTGAACTGTGGAGTCATTGAGGGAAATATTCATGTCTACTTCATCTTAACATAACCAACATCATCTAGCATATTACCTTACATGGGATAGGAGCTCAACAAATATTTGTTGGATGAACAAATAGATGAATGATAACAGCAGGTTTTTTGACTGTTTTGCAATATTTTTTTAATAAACTTTTTATTGAAATAAAACATACATTCTGTGAAGTACACCCAGTGTATATAGCTCGATAGATTTTATTTTTAATAGATCTTTATTGGAGTATAATCGCTTCACAATACTGTGTTAGTTTCTGTTGTACACCAAAGTGAATCAGCCATATGCATACGTATGTCCCCATATCCCCTCCCTCTTGATCTTCCCTCCCACCTCCCACCCTCCCTATCGCACCCCTCTAGGTCATCACAAAGCACCGAACTGATCCCCCTGTGCTATGCTGCTGCTTCCCACTAGCTAGCTATTTTACGTTCGGTAGTGTATATATGTCGATGCTACTCTCACTTCGCCCCAGCTTCCCCCTCCCACCCTGTGTCCTCAAGTCCATTCTCTATGTCTACATCTTTATTCCTGCCCCGCAACTAGGTTCATCAGTAGCAATTTTTTTTTTTTTTAGATTCCATATATATGCATTAGTATATGGTATTTGTTTTTCTCTTTCTGACTTACTTCACTCTGTATGACAGACTCTAGGTCCATCCACCTCACTATAAATAACTCAGTTTCGTTTCTTTTTATGGCTAATATTCCATTGTATGTATGTGCCACATCTTCTTTATCCATTCATCTGTTGATGGGCATTTAGCTTGCTTCCATGACCTGGCTATTATAAATAGTGCTGCAATGAACACGGGGGTGCGTGTGTCTTTTTGAATTGTGGTTTCCTCTGGGTATATGCCCAGTAGTGGGATTGCTGGGTCATATGGTAGTTCTATTTGTAGTTTTTTAAGGAACCTCCGTACTGTTTTCCATAGTGGTTGTATCAATTTACATTCCCACCACAGTGCAGGAGGGTTCCCTTTTCACCACACCCTTTCCAGCATTTATTGTTTCTAGATTTTTTGATAACGGTCATTCTGAGCTGCATGAGGTGATACCTCATTGTAGTTTTGATTTGCATTTCTCTAATAATTAGTGATGTTGAGCATCTTTTCGTGTGCCTCTTGGCCATCTGTATATCTTCCTTGGTGAAATGTCTATTTAGGTCTTCCACCCATTTTTTAATTGGACTGTTTGTTTTTTTTGATATTGAGCTCCATGAGCTATTTGTGTATTTTGGAGATTAATCCTTTGTCTGTTGTTTCATTTGCAAATATTTTCTCCCATTCTGAGGGTTGTCCTTTCATCTTGTTTATGGTTTTCTTTGCTGTGCAAAAGCTTTTAAGTTTAATTAAGTTCCATTGGTTTATTTTTGTTTTTACTTCCGTTACTCTAGTAGGTGGGTCAAAAAAGATCTTGCTGTGGTTTATGTCAAAGAGTGTTTTTTCCTATGTTTTCCTTTTGGTCTTACATTTAGGTCTTTAATCCATTTGGAGTTTATTTTTGTGTATGGTGTTAGGTAGTGTTCTAATTTCATTCTTTTACATGTAGCAGTCCAGTTTTCCCAGCACCACTTATTGAAGAGGCTGTCTTTTCTCCATTGTATGTTCTTGCCTCGTTTGTCGTAAATTTGGTGCCCATATGTGCATGGGTTTATCTCTGGGCATTCTATCCTGTACCATTGATCTGTATTTCTGTTTTCATGCCAGTGCCATACTGTCTTGATTACTGTAGCTTTGTGGTATAGTTTGAAGTCAGGGAGCCTGATTCCTCCAACTCCATTTTTCTTTCTCAAGATTGTTTGGCCATTCAGGGTCTTTTGTGTTTCCATATGAATTGTAACATTTTTTGTTCTAGTTCTATGAAGAATGCCATTGGTAGTTTGACAGGAATTGAACTGAATCTGTAGATTGCTTTAGGTAGTATAGTCATGTTCACAATGTTGATTCTTCCAATCCAAGAACATGGTATATTTCTCCATCTTTTCATGTCATCTTTGATTTCTTTCATCAGTGTTTTATAGTTTTCTGAGTACAAGTCTTTTGCCTCCTTAGGCAGGTTTATTCCTAGGTATTTTATTCTTTTTGTTGCAATGGTAAATGGGAGTGTTTCCTTAATTTCTCTTTCGATATTTTATTGCTGGTGTATAGGAATGTAAGAGATTTCTGTGCATTAATTTTGTATCCTGCAACCTTACCAAATTCATTGATTAGATCTAGTAGTTTTCTGGCGGTATCTTTAGGATTTTCTCTCCACAGTGTCACGTCATCTGCAAACAGTGACAGTTTTACTTCTTCTTTTCCAATTTGTATTCCTTTTACTTCTCTGATTGCTGTAGCTAGGACTTTCAAAACTATGTTGAGTAAGAGTGGCAAGGGTGGACATCCTTGTCTTGTTCCTGATCTTTAATGGAAATGGTTTCAGTTTTTCACCATTGAGTATGATGCTTGCCATGGGTTTGTCATATATGGCCTTTATTATGTTGAGGTAGGTTCCCTCTCTGCCCATTTTCTGCAGAGTTTTTATCGTAAATGGCTGTTGGATTTTGTCAAAAGCTTTTCTGCATCTATTGAGATGATCATATGGTGTTTATTCCTTAATTTTTTAATGTGGTATATCACATTGATTTATTTGCATATATTGAAGCATCCTTGCATCCCTGGGGTAAATCCCACTTGATCATGGTGTATGATCCCTTTAATGTGTTGTTGGATTCTGTTTGCTAATATTTTGTTCAAGATTTTCGCATCTATGTTCATCAGTGATATTGGTCTATAATTTTCTTTTGTTGTGATACCTTTTTCTGGTTTTGGTATCAGGGTGATGGTGGCTTCATAGAATGAATTTGGGAGTATTTCTCCCTCTGCAATTTTTTGGAAGAGTTTGAGAAGAATGGGTGTTAGCTCTTCTCTAAGTGTTTGATAGAATTTGCCTGTGAAGCCATCTGGTCCTGGGCTTTTGTTTGTTGGAAGATTTTTAATTAGGTTTTCAATTTCATTGCTTGTGATAAGTCTGTTTATATTTCCTAATTCTTCCTGGTTCAGTCTTGGAAAATTGTACCTTTCCAAGAATTTGTCCATTTATTCGTGGCTGTCCATTTTATTGGCATATAGTTGTTTGTAGTAGTCTCTTATAATCCTTTGTATTTCTGCGGTGTCAGTTGTGATTTCTCCTTTTTCATTTCTGATTTTATTGATTTGCGTCCTTTCCCTTTTGTTCTTGATGAGTCTGGCTAAGGGTTTATCCATTTTGTTTATCTTCTCAAATAACCAGCTTTTAGTTTTATTGATCTTTGCTATTGTTTTCTTCGTTTCTATTTCATTTATTTCTGCTCTGATCTGTATGATTTCTTTCCTTTTACTGACTTTGGGTTTTCTTTGCTCTTCTTTCTCTAGTTGTGTTTTTTTTTTTTTTTTTTTTTTTTTTTTTTTGCGGTAGGCGGGCCTCTCACTGTCGTGGCCTCTCCCGTTGTGGAGCACAGGCTCCGGACGCACAGGCTCAGCAGCCATGGCTCACGGTCCCAGCTGCTCTGCAGCATGTGGGATCTTCCCAGACCGGGGCACGAACCCGTGTTCCCTGCATCGGCAGGCGGAATCTCAACCACTGCGCCACCAGGGAAGCCCTCTAGTTGTTTTAAGTGTAGGGTTAGATTGTTTATTTGAGATTTTTCTTGTTTCTTGAAGTGAGATTGAATTGCTATAAACTTCCCTCTTAGAACTGCTTTTGCTGCATCCCATAGGTGTGGGTCGTTGTGTTATCATTGTCATTTGTTTCTATGTATTTTTTTAATTTTTTCTTTGATTTCTTCAGTGATCTCTTGGTTATTTAGTAGTGTACTGTTTAACCTACATGTATTTGTGTTTTCTACAGGTTTTTTTTTCCTGTAATAGATTTCCAGTCTCATAGCATTGTGGTCAGAAAAGATGCTTGATAACGATTTCAATTTTCTTAAATTTTCTGAGGCTTGATTTGTGACCCAAGATGTGATCTATCCTGGAGAATGTTCTGTGTGCACTTGAGAAGAAAGTGTATTCTGCCACTTTTGGGTGGAATGTTCTATAAATATCAATTAAATCTATCTGGTCTATTGTGTCATTTAAAGATTGTGTTTCCTTATTTATTTTCTGTTTGGATGATCTGTCCATTGGTGTAAGTGGGGTGTTAAAGTCCCCTATTATAATTGTGTTACTGTCGATTTCTCTTTCATGGTTGTTAGCATTTGCCTTATGTATTGAGGTTCTCCTGTGTTGGGTGCATAAACATTTATAATTGCTATATCTTTTTCTTGGATTGATCCTTTGATCATTATGTCGCACCCCTCCTTATACCCTGTAACAGTCTTTATTTTAAAGTCTATTTTATCTGATACGATCATTGCTACTCCAGCTTTCTTTTGATTTCCATTTGCATGGAATATCTTTTTCCAACCCCTCACTTTCAGGTCGTATGTGTCCGTAGGTCTGAAGTGGGTCTCTTGTAGACAGCATATATATGGGTCTTGTTTTTGTATCCATTCAGCCAGTCTGTGTCTTTTGGTTGGGGCATTTAATCCATTTACATTCAAGGTTATTATCAATATGTATGTTCCTATTACCATTTTCTTAATTGTTTTGGGTTTGTTTCTGTGGGTCTCTTTCTTCTCTTGTGTTTCCTGCCTAGAGAAGTTTCTTTAGCATTTGTTGTAAAGCTGGTTTGATGGTGCTGAATTCTCTTAGCTTTTGCTTGTCTGAAAAGCTTTCAATTTCTCCATCAAATCTGAATGAGATCCTTGCTGGGTAGAGTAATCTTGGTCGTAGGGTTTTGTGTTTCATCACTTTAAGTGTATCCTGCCGCTCCCTTCTGGCCTGCAGAGTTTCTGCTGAAAAATCAGCTGATAACCTTATGGAGATTCCTTTGTGTGTTATTTTTTGTTTTTCCCTTGCTGCTTTTAATATTTTTTCTTTGAATTTAATTTTTGTTAGTTTGATTAATATGTGTCTTGGTGTGTTTTTCCTAGGGTTTATCCTGTATGGGACTCTCTGTTCTTCCTGGACTTGGTTGACTATTTCCTTTCCCATGTTAGGGAAGTTTTCATCTATAATCTCTTCAGATGTTTTCTCAGACCCTTTCTTTATCTCTTCTTCTTCTGGGACCCCTATAATTTGAATGTTGGTACATTTAGTGTTGTCCTAGAGGTCTCTGAGATTGTCTTCAATTCTTTTCATTCTTTTTTCTTTATTCTGCTCCTCAGCAGTTATTTCCACCATTTTGTCTTCAAACTCATTTCTTCATTCTTCTGCCTCAGTTATTCTGCTACTGATTCCTTCTAGTGTATTTTTCATTTGAGTTATTGTGTTGTTCATCTCTGTTTGTTTGTCCTTTAGTTCTTCTAGATCTTTGTTAAACATTTTTTGTATTTTCTCAATCCATGCCTCTGTTCTGTTTCCGAGATTCTGGATCATCTTTACTGTCATTACTCTGAATTCTTTTTCAGATAGATTGCCTATTTCCTCTTCATTTATTTGGTCTTGTAGGTTTTTACCTCGCTCCTTCACCTGTGACATATTTTTTTGCTGTCTTTTTTTTTTTTTTTTTTGCGGTATGCGGGCCTCTCACTGTTGTGGCCTCTCCCATTGCGGAGCACAGGCTCCGGACATGCAGGCTCAGCGGCCATGGCTCATGGGCCCAGCCGCTCCGTGGCATGTGGGATCTTCCTGGACCGGGGCACGAACCCGTGTCCCCTGCATCGGCAGGCGGACTCTCAACCACTGCGCCACCAGGGAAGCCCTGTCTTTTATTTTTTTTAATAAGTGGGATTGTGTTCCTGTCTTACTGGTTGTTTGGCCTGAGGCTTCCAACACTGAAGTTTGTAGGCTCTTAGGTAGAGCTGGGTCTTGGTACTGAGATGAGGACCTCCGTGAGACCTCACTCCAATGAATATTCCCTGGGGTCTGAGGTTCTTTGTTAGTCCAGTGGTTCGGAGTCAGAGCTCCCACCACGGGAGCTTTGGCCTGACCCCTGGCTCATGAACCAAGATCCCGCAAGCCGTGTGGGGTGGCAAAAAACAAATAAGAGAGAGAGAACAATAACAAAGTAAAAAATAAAATCAGACTAGGACACTAACAGATATGTTAGGAAGAATATACAAATAAAAATATGGATGAATCAACAACCAGAAGGTACAACAGTACCACAATGTTAAAAAAGAGGAGGGAAAAGAAAAGAAAAAAAAAATAGGGTAGGGGGAAGGCCTTGGCTGTGGAGGGTGGGGCCTAATCAAGGGCAAGGTTTGGGCAGTGGGCGGGGCCTATGCTTAGGACACACAGGGCTGGAAAAGGCCCTGAGGGGCTGTGGGGGTTGGGGCTTAGGCTCAGTGGAACAGAGGGGCCTAGGTGTGCCCCCCACCCCCGGTCTCAGAGGGTGGAGGACCTCACCTGGGAGCCCAGCAGGCTTCCTGGGCTCGAGTGGGTGGGGCAAACGCCTTCCTCTCCTCTCCTGCTCCTCTGGTCCGGAGAGCCCCTCCCGCCTGCCTCTCCTGATATCCTCAGCCTCCCTCATGTGCCCCCAAGGATCCACGAGGCCTGGAGGGGGCTTTGGCAGGCAGGAGACTGGCCGGGGAGCTCAGTAGGCTCCCCGTGCCCAGGTGGGTGGGCAAATGCCCTCTGCTCCCCTCTGGCTCCTCCCGGGGGCCCCTCCTGCCTGCCTCTCCTGGTCTCCCCAGCCTCAGGGGCGTCAATTCTGTCTCGCCTCCACTTCTCCTTCCCTCTTCAGTCCCCCCACGTCCTACTGGTTCACTTGGGGGTTCCTCCCATCTCCTTGGGCATCAGGATCCCCCACCAGTGGCTGGCAGGCGCCCTAGTTGTGGGAAGACTCTAACTTGGCATCTTCCCACACTGCCATCTTCTGTTTTGCAATATTAATGAAGCCATTTTGCTAATTTTAGACTTCATTTATTCAGCAGGTATTTATTGAGCACCTACTATGTGTATGGCACTGTGCTATGGACTTCGAAGGGTAAATGAGTGGTCTTCCACTAGAGATGGAAAAATCAAATTTGTACAAGTATAACTAGAATACCAGGATGAAAACAATTTATGCCAAAAGAGGCAAAAATAAAGTATGACGGGTGCTAATTCTCTCAAAAAAAAGCAAGAAAAAGAGGTGTTTACTGAGAATTTGTGTGCCATTTTTCCTCAGAAAGCTTCTTTATTTTTCAAGATTGGGTTCTTGATGTATATCTGTGCAGGTGTAGCTGAATAGATAGGCAAAGCATGACTGACAATTGTTTTCTCATAAACATATTGTAGTCTCCTTTGTTATGGGCAGCAGCTGCTATTTGCCTCGTCGTCTCATTTGGCCCAATGCCTTTGCTCAAAAAGAGCCACGGTGTTTCTGGTTGTGGCACAGCAGACCAGTCTGTTGGCTGTTGTTGGTTCTTAGTAGTCAGCAATTTGCCACATGTTTTTGACTTTGTGTTGATAATTCAGTGCTCCTTTGAAGAACTGCTCCTGCCTCGCTTTCCTTGTTGCCCCTCTTGACTTCACCATGAAGCTATCCATTCCCCACACCCATCCTGCCCAAAGGAGTTGTGTTGTGAGAGCACAACTTCAATGCTAGCAGACTGACTACTTCCCAGTGTTGTGTGTTTGGTGATCCAGCCTCCCAGGAAATGTACCTTGTAGTAGTATTCATAACTCACATTTTCTAAAGCAATTTAAGGGAAGTCTAAGAGTTGTTCCTGAAGATTTTGCCTGATATATGGAACCAGTGCCAGATGAGGGGGACATTTACTCTGTGAGTCCTTTTTCATTTGTAATTTATAAAGAATAATTAATCCTACTTCCATTTAAAACTGAGTTTCAATTGATGTGCCAATGGAACACCTCATTGCTTTCTGAAACTGAGTAGGATTTAATCCTCATTCACTTCTCAGTATGGTGACAGGAATGGTAACAGCCTAGTATTTGAGGCAGCCCACAAAAGTGAACCCCTAATCACATATCTCAGCATATATAATCACAACCTTCCTTGTTTCCTTTGTATTGCTTCATTGATTCAGGACCACACCAGACATTTAATGAGCATCTACCACAGTGGTTCTCAAATTTTTGGTCTCAGGACCCTTTTACGTTCTTAAAAATTATTGAAGATCCCCCCAAAGCTTTCATTTATGAGGATTATTTCTACTGATATTTACCATATTAGAAACTAAAACTTAAAATTTTTAAAGTATATGTTAGTTCACTTGAAAATAATAATAAAACCAGTTACATATGAACATAAATAACATTTTATGAAAAATAACTACATTTTTCAAAACAAAAAAATAATATAAGAGTGACATTGCTTTTTGCAAATCTCTTTAGTGTCTGACTTAATATAGCTGGATTCTCATATCTTCTTCCACATTGAATCTGTTTTGGTTTGATGCTTTGGTTGAAGTATAGGGAAAAAAATCTGGCCTCACACAAATATATAGGAATGTTTTTATTTCTACTTCAGATAAGTGTGGGTATTTTTCTAATACTACACCAAAACTCAACAAGTGTGGCCTCTAAAAGTTTAATTGCTATGTGGAATCTGAGACCATACTTTGCACTTCAAAGAATCTTTTACCATGTAACATTTAGTAACTTCAGGTATTGTTCATCTGAAAAATACTGGCTCACTGAATTATACAGATCTTTAAATGTTGATATACTTCATTATACAATATCAAAACTTATAATTGTTTTTTATCACCACTAATCTCACCAGAAAATTCTTTAAATGCTGGGAAACTGTCAAGTTTATGGCAGCAGATACAAGTTTTCCAGAATTTTGAATTTGCTTGAATGTTTGAATTTTATCATTGGCAACAAATACCATCAGTTGCTTTCCTTGAAATGACTGTCTTATGTTGTTCATCTTTGAGAAAATATCTATCAGATACCTGTGAGTTGTTCTTTCTAGTAAAAGTGGTATTCCAGGACAAGAGTGGCTAGTTCAGCCTGTAACTCAACCACACAAGTGCTTTTCCTCTAGACAACCATTGTGCTTTGGTATGTAGTGGAAGTGCTTTATGTGTACTTTCCATTTCATCACCCAAAATATTAAAAAGATGTATATTCAATTGTCAAGATTCAGTAAAATGGGTTATTTTTACTACCTCATTAAGGACATCCCTAAGTCATCCCGGCTGTAAAAAAAAAAAAAAAAAAAAAATACAAGTGCAAGGCAGCAAAGAATACAATGAACTCTAGAGGAGTTTGTGCCACTGCATTAATTGGTGCAAAGGCACCAGTAGTTTTACTCACCATTGCTTTTGCAGCATGATTACAAATTTCAACACAGTAAAAAAGAAAAAAAAAAAGGCAAATAATATTTTAGTATCATTATGAAAATTGTTTGTTTCATGAACCCCTAAAAGGATCTCAGGGACCCAAAGGGGTCCACAGACCTCACTTTGAGAATCTCTGACCTACTGTCTGCATAGAATTGTGCCCCAAACCCCCCACGCCCAAAACTTTGTGTTGTGGCAACTTGCCTTCAGAAAGTTTATAATTAGGTTGAACCACGTGAAATTGCCATTTTTGTAGGTCAGAATTTTTGGATATTGGCTATTTCATAGGTTCAACCTATAGAATAAAATATACATGTATGTGTGAGGTGTGTTTGTGTGTAAAGAATCATGTCATACAAAAGGTGTAGATCTAAGGGAATACAAAATGAGTAGATAGCCCGCATAAAATGCAGAGTTCCAGAGGGTTTCTAAGTTGCAGAGAGACATGTGCTTAGAAACTTTATACAGGTTGAGGAGGCAGAACCCTTTCCAAGTAGGAGAAATAGTATAAGCAAAAGTTTAGAAATTGATATAAATGCAAATAAAGTATATTTATGATCTACATGAGGCACAGAGCCCTGTTACTAAGGCAAATGAAGAAATGATGTTGGGGGAGCAATGGACAATTTCAAAGAGTTCTTTGATTGCCAATCTGAGAAAGTTAACTTTGATGTAGAAAAAGCCATAGAAAGTTATCTAGTCCTCCACTAAACACACATGTATTAAATGATTACCCTGTGCCAAACACTGTGCTAGGCACTTGGAGGAGTCAAAGAACTCCGGGTTTAGTCATTGAACCAGCTTTGTGATTTGATCACACAGTAGTGATGATCCCAAACAGCTTGTCCTAACACATTGTTGTGTGTGTGTTTTGTTTTGTTTTGTTTTTTAAATTTTATTTATTTATTTATTTTTGGCTGCATTGGGTCTTTGTTGCCGTGCGTGGGCTTTCTCTAGTTGCGGTGAGCGAGGGCCACTCTTCCTTATGGTGAGTGGGTTTCTCATTGCGGTGGCCTCTCTTGTTGTGGAGCACTGGCTCTAGGCGCGCGGGCCTCAGTAGTTGTGGCTCGTGGGCTCCAGAGCACAGGCTCAGCAGTTGTGGCGCACGGGCCCATTTGCTCCGCAGCATGTGGGATCCTCCCGGACCAGGGCTCGAACCCGTGTCCCCTGCTTTGGCAGGCGGATTCCCAACCACTGCGCCACCAGGGAAGTCCCAGTGTGTGTGTTTAATGTGTTATCAGAATGCAGATAAGTAATCAATTAATTCGACTTGGGGGCAAAGAGAAAAAAATTACAAGAGATGACTTGTGAGAGTAAATGAAAGGAGTTATAGGTGGTGGCCACCTAGAAACGGGAGAAAGCATACACTGGGCTAAGAAAACTGCATTGGCAAAGGCCCAGAAATGTGGGAAAACTTGGCACTGTTTAAAAATAGAGAGTGGCTCATTATCTTGAGAAGGTTGGAAATATGGGAAGTTTGGTTGGAAATATAAGACCAGAAATGTCAACTGGATTCAGGTAGCAGCAACAATCCTTATACCTTATGTTTTGGTAAGCCATTGGAGGCTTCTTACTATGAGGTTGTCCCGGCAGATCAGAGCGTGGTCTAGAGGTGGAAATACTGGAAGCCTGGAAAACAATGAGAAGACTAAGCCAGCGATACTGAGGACTGGAATCCCTGAAGTGCAGCAGAAGTGAAAAAAGAGCAAACAATTTAAGGAACGTTTGGAAGAGGAAGTAATAAAATATGTTAAGTGATTGTGGAAAAGGCAAAAAGATCATTCAATGCTTGTAGCCTGTTCCACTCAGAGCAAAGGTGGTGGCATTAACAAGATGAGACATACTGTAGTAAAAGGTCTTGGGGAAAGAGAAGGAATTTGTCCTGTGACATGTTCAGTTTCCTATTGGAAATTCAGGAGAAAGTTCAGGCCCAGAACATAAATTTGAGAGCCATTAGTGTACAGGTGATTGTTGAAGAAATGGGAGCAAATGATCACCAGTGGAGAAAACATGTGAAGTGTGAAAAAAAGAGAGTGCCTAGCACAGAAATCATATCTTGCAGATGTGAGGAGAAAATGGACCTGAAGTGGGAAGGAATGATGTAAGAAATCAAGAAGTTCTCCAGTAAAGAAGCGATGAAGCCTAGATTCAAGTGGCAGCAGCGGAGGTGGAGTGAAAGAGGCAGAAATGACGTATCATTTGCTAGAAAAAGTTTTTGAAGACTTGAATACTGGAATTAAAGGGGGAAAAATGAGCCACGCTTTGATGTTTCTTTCAAGAGTTACAAAGCACCTAGTAGCCTAGAAACTCAGCAGAGTTATCCTGAAGGTGGACAGGTTTGGGCACCAGCAATAATGGTTTCAGCTCAGCAATAATGTTTCCATCCCAAGGTGGCCACTGGGAACCTCCTCTAGTATGTCTTCCAGAGCCCATTTCTGGAGAACGTAGTACCTCTAGACTAGGTCTGAGATGACATCATCACAAAGCTGTAGGGAATAGAGCAGGCCAAGTCTCCCTTTGAGCAGAAACAAAGCAACTTTTTAGGGGAACTGCATCTCTACAGCCTCACTGTTCTCTTGCTTACATTCTTGCCTTCACTTAGAAAACCCTTCCTCCTTATTTCCATTCTTATTTCCAAAACCCTTCATCCTTTTCCCATCTTACTTAAAGATCAAGTTAAAACCCCACATTCATCAGGAAATCTACCCTTATTCATCCCTTCCCATTCTGTTCCCATTCCCAAATTCCACACTTTTTTAACCCGTTGATCAGTTTTTCAATGTTCCTTCAATGTTCTTCGCATACTTGTAATTATCCTGAGCAGCTTTGTGTGCTTTTGCAACCCAAACTCCCCACTTTCAGCTCATTCTTTACCTTCTCTTTTACTTCCAAAATCACTACTAAAGACTGGCCACATTGTAGCTGCTTAACAATAAATCAGTCAAATTCCTTTTAATTCTTTCTGTTCATCTACATCCAGTTATTTGAAGACTAGGCATTACATTTATCACTGGGTTTATAACTGTGCGCAAGGGAGGTATGGTCCCTGTCTTCATGGAGCATGTGATCTAGTGGTAGGAAAGACATGTAATTAAACATTAAAAAGGATATGAAGATCAGAAAACCCTTCCTGGCCGAAGAGACTTTCACATTTTCTGAAGCATGAATAATTAGACAGGAAAAAGTGAACAGTGTAGAAGGAATTGTTCCACATACCTTTGAGGAACTGAAGATGTTTCCTGTGACCAGAGGTAGGGTTTGAGAGAGGGAAGTGGTGAGAGAAAGGGTCACTATGAGGCTAAGACCCTGTCTTAAATGTCATGTGAGCTTTTTTAAGGAACCTGAATGTCATCCTAACAGTAATTAGAAGCCATGAAAGTTTTTAAAGGTGAGAATGGCATGATAGTGTTTGTAATGTTTATAACTAGGTGTTTTCACTTATTGAAAAAGTATCAATAGCACATGCCACAGCATAAAAGGGCTCCCCAAAGGCTATCACTGTGAACATCTTTTTTTTTTTAATTGAAGTATAAGTTGATTTACAATGTCGTGTTAGTTTCAGGTGTACAGCACAGTGATTCAGTTATATATATATATATATTTTTTCTTCTTTTTCAGATTCTTTTCCCTTATAGGTTGTTACAAAATATTGAGTAGAGTTCCCTGTGCTATACAGTAGGTTCTTGTTGGTTATCTATTTTATCTATAGCAGTGTGTATGTGTTAATCCCAACCTCCTAATTTATCCCTCCCCCTACGTCCTTCCTTGTGAACATTTCTTATGCAGTTTTTCAGAGAATTTCTATCTATGCATACATATACATATATATGTATACATATCCTTTTTTACACAAATAAGAGCACTTTGTACAAACTGTTCTCTACCTCACTTTTTCCTCTTAAAAATATAACATGGAGATTTTTCCATATGACCTCCTTAAGATCCACCTTGTTCTTTTTTACTACAGCCTAATATTCCAGAATATGCATTTCCACAAATGGTTTAACCAAAATTCATTTGATGAATATTCATATTATCTTCCATTTTACATATTGTAAAACTTGTTACAATAAGCATCCTTGTTCATTTATCTAATTTACATACCCATTGATAATATATGATAGGGCTTATTTTTCCCACATGCTCAAATTTTTAAGTTTTTCTCAATCTTATAGGTATAAAGTGATTTGTAATTTTGATTTACATTTCCTTTCCAATGAGTGAGATTAAGCATCTTTTCAGATTCTTTTTTTAATATTTATTTATTTGGTTTTGCCGGTTCTTATTTGCAGCATGCAGGACGTTTAGTTGTGGCATGAAGGATCTTTAGTTGAAGCATGCAAACTCTTCTATTTTTTAAAATTTATTTATTTATTTATTTTGGGCTGCATTGGGTCTTCGTTGCTGTGCGCAGGCTTTCTCTTGTTGCAGCAAGCAGCGGCTACTCTTCGTTGCAGTGCATGGGCTTCTCATTGCAGTGGCTTCTCTTGTGGAGCACAGGCTCTAGGTGCACGGGCTTCATTAGTTGTGGCATGCAAGCTCAGTAGCTGTGGCTCGCGGGCTCTGGAGTGAAGGCTCAGTAGTTGTGGTGCATTGTCTTAGTTGCTCCACGGCATGTGGGATCAGTTCCCGGACCAGGGATCGAACCCATGTCCCCTGCATTGGCAGGCGGATTCTTAACCACTGTGCCACCAGGGAAGTCTGGCATGTGAACTCTTAGTTGTGGCATGTGGGATCCAGTTCCCCAACCAGGGATGGAACCCAGGCCCCCTGCATTGGGAGTGCAGAGTCTTAGCCACTGGACCACTAGGGAAGTCCCATGCATCTTTTCAGATTCTTAAATCCCATTTATTTTTATGCAAACTGGCTGCTTATGTCCTTTGCCTTTATTTCTTTTAGATATTGATTTATGAGTTCTTTATTGACTAGCAACATTAACTCTTTGCTCTATGTATTGCAAATATTTTTCCAAGTTTATGATTTATCTTTGATTTTATTTGGGAATTTTTTCCTGAAGAGATTTTTTTTTTAATTTATGCAATCATATTTTTCAGTCATTTCCCTTATGTGTTTTGATTTTGAAGGAATCTTCCTTCTGTAACATGGAAAATGGATTGGATCAGGGTGAGGTAAAACCATTTGGAGACTGTTAGAATAATTCTGTAGAGAAATGATGGTGGCCCAAATTAGGACAGTGGCAATGGGAATAGATGGAAATAAACAAGTTTGTTAAATAGGAGGTAAAAACATCTGAACTTGAGGATTGGTTGAAAATGGAAGAAAGAAGAGAGATGTTTCCAGGATGATATACAGTTTTCAGGCTTGGGCAGCTGAGTAAATGCTTAACTAAGATGAACAACACGTGGGAAAAAATAGATTTGGGTTCAGGGAGAGAGTAAATGCCAGATTCATTTTGGGGCACCCTAAGTTTGAGATGCCTATGGAGTACCTGAGGAGAGATGGATACTCAGTAGGAGATGGGTGTATGGGTCTGGAGCTCAGTAAAGAGACAGATTTGAGTCATCAGCACATAAATGTTAACTGAAGCTGTGGGAATGGATGAGTATGTAGAAGGAAAGATAAGACCCAAAGCTTAGGTATATACCACATACTGAAGATTGAGAAGTGGGAGGAAAACTTGGAGAGGGTGATGTCTTTGAAGTGAAAGAACGAGAGTATGTATTTTAGGGATTAATTGAATGCTGGCAGACATGAGCCTATGTATAAACTGCTAACTGGAGCCCGGTAGGATAAAAGTGTACTCGAATTATTAAACAGAGGCAAAACAGAGCAAAAACAAAATCATAGGAAAGCAATATTAAGTGTTAATATGGGCAGTAAATGTGAATAATTTATAAGAAAATGTTGTTTTTAGCAAAGTCTTTGGACCGTTTAATTTTATTTATATCTGCCCCATTTAGGTTGTGTAGGACTTTATTTTATGGGTGACCATTCATTTTTTGCCCTTGCTTTCTTATCCTATCAATCTACCAACATTACTTTTTGTGTGTATGGTTAACCTTTCTCAATTCAACCGGGTGATTCTACTCTTTTCCACAGATAAATACTTATGTGAAACATCTCAGATAAGAATTTTGTTTCACATTTCTTAAGGATTACAGCCGCATTCCCATGTATCCAATCAATAACATGATGGAAATATTATATATGTTATTTTAAAACTAAATTGTACTATTGTCAGATATTCTACTCAGTATTATTTTAGGATGAAATAGGAAAAATGGATCGTAATTAAAACAAAGCTATAAGGTTTCACTTAACTTGAAAATGGAAGCTTGGATTATTAGTGTTTTGATTTTATATTAAAAATACCTACTGAATTCTTGCTGTTGGTTTCCTTTGCCAAATTGCCTATTGAAACTCCTTTTACACAGACGAGTGCCAAATCATACTGGCCTAACGCTGTTGAGTTCTCTTACTGTAATTGAAATCACGTTAAAGGCCGGTATAGTAGCAATGTGAACTAAAGACACATCTTTATTCAAGGAGAGAGGTTGCAGTAAGCAGCGAAGACCAAATTACCTGTCTTTCTTGTTCTATACTGTATTTCTGTAAACAAGAAATGTACTGATGTTGAATGTATCCTGACTTCAGAAATTTATGATTTGAAATCAGAGACCTCCAGAACTATTTTGGAAAGACTTTTAAACCTGGACAACCCCCTGCTGTTATAGGGACTGCCAGTACTTCTGCAGTGTAGCAAGGAGGTTTTTCTATAAGACTGTTCTTACTAGAACCTGTTTTATATAAGAACATACTTAAAAAGCTAATTTCTTTTCTCCTTTTTGTACTGCAATCCACAAAGTGTGACTAATAATAGATTTAAATTTGCTAAGTGCATTCACTCCTTTGTGCCATCATAAAGAGAATCTATTACTGTAAAATTGAGGCTTAGTTCCAAATTGCGCCATTATGAAGTTTTCTTCCAGCAATGTTTTGTCTCTAATACACTTCCCTCATTGTAATTCTATTGCAAACCTGATGTCTAGCATCAAGTCTCACAATAATTATTTTAAATTGCTACTAGGAACAGTAGTCCTAGTGGGATATATTACTACCATTCTAACAAGATGAATTTCAATGCACTTGTAACCATATTATAGTATATTATGAAAGAAAGAAAATCTTTTTTTTTTTAATATCTACGGACATGGATGTAACACACACAAAAAATAATTTTTATAAACTTCAAAATACTTTGTATTTAACATTTATTTAAACTAATTATAAGTCATAAGAACAAATTAGGATTTCTAACTACATGGTCCATTAATAGCATGCTGAGTGACTTGAATAAATAAGTATAAATATAAAAATAATAGTAATGCTACTACTTAGAATAATTGTACCTGGTAATATATTTGTATGATAGATTTTAAAGATAATATAAATTAGATTACCATAGAAGAAAGGCACCAGAAAACCATTAAAAATGAAGTTGACATAAAACTTTATTCTTAATCTTTCCCAAGGTTTAGGAGTCATTTAAATAAATGAACTACCCAAAAATTGTGTTTAAAAATAATTTATTGTATAACAGAAACTTCAAAAAAAGTCATGTTCATCAGTCTAAATCACTAAGTTACTAGTTTGCTAATATATCATTGATGGGAATACTACTAGAAATCAACATGGAGAGCACTGGAAAACATTTTAGTCGCCCTGAAACTTAGGTGATTGTTTAACAGTAGTGTTATAATATATACTGTGTGTTTCAGGAGTGATTTTACATTCTTACTGGGGGCATTCTAAAATTCACCATACTGATAAGCCTAGAGGCTTACGAATAATTAATTGAGAAGATAATCACTTCAGAGTCACTAAAAGTATGAATCTTGAATTTGGAGCATAACGAAATTATTGTGAAGAAATAGTAAAGCCGAGCTTCTGTTATTGATAAAATGATTATAAAATGATGGTCTGAGATCAAAAGCTAGTTCAATCTTAATAATTTAAATAAGTTGGCACATAAAATTTAGAAGAAACTCCAAGTATCAATTCAGTATCTGCAGGAATTCTTTTTAAAAAATGTTCACATATGCCCCAAATGAAAATCACTTAGCTACCCAACGAAATTTAAAGCTATTCCCTGGGGTCGGCCAAAAGTAAATCTGCTTACTTAACAAAAAAGGGGCAGTTGAATTTACATTAACAATTCAGCATTTTACTTTAAATAATAATGGAATTTACACACCAGTCAGCATGGAGCTACCAACTGAGCTGTGCAAGATTACACCAAAATGGCTGCATGGGCTTCCCTTTACAGTAAAGCAGCCCTTGATGTGCAGTGACCGCCATTCATTCTGTAGCATTTCCTCTATGAAGAAAAATCTAGAAATACATCAGTATGTCTAGGCATTACCTTTTAGAAACCTAAGAAAGGTATATTCTCATTATTAGGTTACCACTCATATTTTTGACATTGTTTTGTAGATTAGTTGCTAAACCTGCAGTCACTTCCTGTTGATTGGGAAGCTCTGGTGTTTGTCAATAGATGTGTCATTATCTTTGCATTTACTCCTGTATTTATATTTACTCCTTTATATATAAGCTTACGTTATTTAAAATATACTATGATGTTAACTGGGTCTCATACCCAAGGCAAAAATGTCCATTGTTAACAATGTTTTTGGTCATAGATCTATTCTCCAAGTGGCATTGTTATATGGGCAAATGACTCTGTAGAGATTTTGCCCCACACTTTCAGGTTGGGGAAAAAAAGGTCTAAGTTAATAGAAACATGATTAGAAACAGAAGTTGTCTTGGCTCTCAATTTTGTTAATCAAAACAAACAAAAAAAAGACATAAACCTTTTACAATTTTCCACCAATACCTTGCCCTCCCCCTTTTGAATTAAAAGCCTTTTTTGTGAGATCTGAATAGAACCAGTTGTCCAGAAGAATATATTAATGGATCCCCAAGAGTATGACTGAAAAAACATTTTGACCCTGTGCTTATCAATGCTTTTTGAAATCAGTACTGGTTTTTAAAGGACAATAAAGAAAACTGTTATTTTTAATATCATACACATGTTCCCATTCCTCTATATTTCTTGCCAATAGAATTTTTTTTTTTAATGAATATGTTGAAGTCCTAACTGTTAATTAATTAATTAATTTTTGCCGTGTTGCGTCTTCGTTTCTGTGCAAGGGCTTTCTCTAATTGTGGCAAGCGGGGGCCACTCTTCATTGCGGTGTGCAGGCCTCTCACTATTGCGGCCTCTCTTGTTGCGGAGCACAGGCTCCAGATGCACAGACTCAGTAGTTGTGGCTCACGGGCCTAGTTGCTCCGTGGCATGTGGGATCCTCCCAGACCAGGGCTCGAACCCGTGTCCCCTGCATTAGCAGGCAGATCCTTAACCACTGCGCCACGAGGGAAGAATTTTGAATTAACTCCTTGAATGCTGTGTTGCATATTCACCAACAATTCCTTTTATGATTGGAATTATTCTCCCAGCCTCTAGGTGAAATTGATTTCAGGGAGTTACATAATATGTTGAAGATCTTCAGAAGAAAGGAACCACATACCAACTAGGCAAAATCCCAAAATCTTAAAGGGCTAAGTATATCACATCCTTCCAGATTTACTGAAATTGCGTGATCATGGGTGTATTGGACTACTTGTTACACTGTAGATTCCCGGGGCCCTTCTCAAGCAATTTTGTTTGCATAAACCTGGAATAGGGACTAAGAATCTCAAATCCAACTTTCTGTATTTGAGGCAATTGGGAGTAAAAAATATATATATATTTCAAGGGTTTGGGGCAAGATTAACTTGCTTTTGAAACCTCAGTGAATTGATGATATAAATCTAAAGGGAACCCAGTTCTCTCTCTTCTCATCCTCTGTGTCTGTTTGTGTGTGTGATTAGGGTATTTTGGTTCAAAATAGGTTTCCTTTTTAAAAGACAGGTTAGCTAAGCATAGCATGTGTCTAAGTGATCTGTTTGATTGACAATGAATAAAAATAGTTATTTTACATTGCCTAGAAGCACATAATGAAGAAAGTATAAACCTGGAAAGGACCCCAAGATTTCTAGTCTAGCACACTACTTCCTAGGAAGAACTACACCTAATATCTCTTAGAAAGAGGATTTATTTATATCTCAAATATCTCAAGGGAAGACATTTCTTTAACTGCCTCTGTTAATCTCTTCCAGTGCTTAGTATAGAAATATTATAATTAACGTAAATTTTCTTAGTTGTCATGTGTGTTGCTTTCCTTTCTTTTTCATTATTAGAAACAAATTCTAGCATTTTATTTATTTTTTTATCATAAATGTTCTTTCTTTAATAGTCTAAATCATTGCCTTGGTCATATTTTTATCTCTCCTAATCATTCTTGATTAACTACATCTCATATAAAATTTTTATTTTCTTTTAATTTTCATTTTTAATTTTATTTTTTATTTAACATCTTTATTGGAGTATAATTACTTTACAATGGTATTTATTTTCCTAATTTTTATTTCTCCTAATCATTCTTGATTAATTGCATCGCATATAAAATTTTTATTTTGTTTTAATTTTCATTTTTTAATTTTATTTTTAAAACACCTTTATTGGAGTATAATTACTTTACAATGGTGTGTTAGTTTCTGCTTTATAACAAAGTGAATCAGCTACACATATACATATATCCCCATATCTCCTCCCTCTTGCATCTCCTTCCCACCCTCCCTATCCCACCCCTCTAGTTAACCTTATGGGGATTCCCTTGTATGTTATTTGTTGTTTTTCCCTTGCTGCTTTTAATATTTTTTCTTTGTATTTAATTTTTGATAGTTTGATTATTATGTGTCTTGGCATGTTTCTTCTTGGATTTATCCTGTATGGGACTCTCTGTGCTTTCTGGACTTGAATAACTATTTCCTTTCCCATATTAGGGAAGTTTTCAACTATAATCTCTTCAAATATTTTCTCAGTCCTTTCCTTTTCTCTTCTTCTTCTGGGACCCCTATAACTCGAATGTTGGTGCATTTAATGTTGTCCCAGAGGTCTCTGAGACTGTCCTCAATTCTTTACATCCTTTTTTCTTTATTCTGCTCTGTGGTAGTTATTTCCACTATTTTATCTTCCAGGTCACTTATCCATTCTTCTGTCTCAGTTATTCTGCTATTGATTCCTTCTAGGGAATTTTTAATTTCATTTATTGTGTTGTTCATCATTGTTTGTTTGTTCTTTAGTTCTTCTAGGTCCTTGTTACATGTTTCTTGTATTTTCTCCATTCTGTTTCCGAGATTTTGGATCATCTTTACTATCATTACTCTGAATTCTTTTTCAGGTAGACTGCCTATTTCCTCTTCATATGTTTGGTCTGGTGGGTTTTTACCTTGCTCCTTCACCTACTGTGTGTCTCTCTGTCTTCTCATTTTGTTATCTTGCTGTGTTTGGGGTCTCCTTTTCGCAGGCTACAGGTTCATAGTTCCCATTGTTTTTGGTGTCTACCCCCAGTGGCTAAGGTTGGTACAGTGGGTTGTGTAGGCTTCCTGGTAGAGGGGACTGGTGCCTGTGTTCTGGTGGATGAGGCTGGATCTTGTCTTTCTGGTGGGCAGGACTGCGTCCGGTGGTGTGTTTTGGGGTGTCTGTGACCTTATTATGATTTTAGGCATCCTCTCTGCTAATGGGTGGGGTTGTGTTCCTGTCTTGCTATTTATTTGGCATGGGGCGTCCAGCACTGGAGTTTGCTGGCCATTGAGTGGAGCTGGGTCTTAGCGTCGAGACGGAGATCTCTGGGAGTGCTTTCGCCGTTTGATATTATGTGGAGTTGGAAGTCTCTTGTGGACCAATATCCTGAACTCGGCTCTCCCACCTCAGAGGCACAGGCCTGACGCCCGGCCGGAGCACCAACACCCTGTCAGCCACACAGCTGCTAGTGTTGGAGGGTCTCCTGCAGAGGCGGGGGGTGGCTGTGGCTCACCATGGGGACAAGGACACAGGCAGCAGAAGTTCTGGGAAGCACTCCATCAATTCTAGCATCTTAAACTCATTTGAGTATCCTGCTAATTCATAAAGAAATTACACTGAATACATGTATGTATACATATAGGTATCTTTCAGTATTATAAAGAGATAAATATTAACTTCTTAAAAGCAAACACAAGATGAAGATGTACAGTAGTACATCTGTTTTTGAAACAAGAACTCCTTTGAAGTTCTAAGAAAAGCTCTCTGCCTAGAAACATGCAACATATGCATATACCCCTCCAAATATGCATATGCTTTCAAGGGGGTTATGGACCTGGAATCTTCCTAGGTTAATAAATCCAAATGCGGTAGGAAGAAACCATCCCTGAAATACTAGTGTTTAGTACATTTTCTACACATTAAGGAAGTCTCAAAGCTCAAATAGTATAAAGCTCTAATTCATTAATATTATTTTAAAAATCAGAAGATGAAAATTGAACTATATTGACCATGTAATTTTACTGTAAATCTGTGTAGCATGAAAGTGAATGCTATATTTCACCTGAGAATAAGCGCTAAATGACTTTAATTTTTTCTAGTTTTTAACAAGGTTGAGAAATGAATTTATATTTTCTAATAATCTTGTGCAGATTATTCATATATAAGATAAAAAAGTGATTATCCCTAACCACTATGGGAGTTAGTGATAAGACCATTCCATTGACTCCATAAGGCTGTTCTTTGAAAGAGTCCAATAACCAGAGATGTAATGATAGAGAGACATGAACAGGAAGAAGATGACTGTATTGAAATGAAAAACTTGGATTGGCCCATGTCCGAGGAATATGCACATTATACCTTGAGTTTGCTGCCATTTCCTTCTTAGATCACATAGGTGTTAAGACCTATTTCCAAAACAGTTAGTTCCTCATGGTACAAAGCAACCTCAATAGTTCTTGACTTGATCCTTACTAAGAGAATCAAATCCAAGTCAGCTACCCAAGGGGAGGAAAATCTTTACAGGCATACTTTAACTCACAAAATTGCCGTATTTTTGAAACTTGCTAGTAAATCAGTTTTAACTTACGATCACTTCAGTCATGAGAAGAGCACACAACTTTAAAACGTCTTATGAATAATCACTTTATAAAATGGAAAATGTTTACTGTCCTCCCCGCTGCCCTGCCATCGTGTGTTTTTCTCTTCTGTAATACTGAGCAACTAATCTCACAACACCATTTCCCTGTTGACAGGATGCTGTGGGGTTGCAAAGTGAAGCCTCTACCTTCCACAGCTGCATCAACTTGCCTCCTCTCCCTGATGCTAAGCATTCCACCCTTGGCAAGAATTTTCCTTAATTGTGTAATCTCTCTAGATCCTCTTCATGCGGGCTATCCGGGATATATGTTAGGTGTTCTTATAAAGCTTTTGCTTATAATATATTAAAATAGAATTGCCATAATGACAGAAGTTCAACGGGAAAAATCCATCCCTGCCCACCATCATGAAGCCGCTCTCCCTCCCTATTTTACCATTCCCATAGCGTATGAAGTCTTATATTCTCCTGTCCCCCTCCAGTCAAATGCCATTGTCATGAATAAATATTTATTAATACCTACTACCGATTCAAAGCGATGCAAGACATGGTCTGGTCTCTGTGCTGTCTAGTTGGGAAGTTAGGGCATGCAAAAAAAAAGTGGTTAATAGCAATGTGAGGTAGCAGAGACTAAGTGATACATGACACCCTCTAATTTATCTGTTCAACAAATCCAAATTTCCATACATTTATGTTGCTTAAAAGGAGATACATCTGTAATCCTTGCCTCACCATGTCTTTTCACTAAGCTTGTGTCTTCTGGCATAATGAAAAATAATGTGATAATATAGTGACATGTTACTGTGACTTTAGGATGTTTCCATAGAGGCAGAGCAGTCTCATGGGTACGATGATGGAATGAGATACAGAAGACAGGGATTCTTATCTGAGAAATGCCCCTGACATTTTATGTGACCTCAGACAAGTGACTCAATCTCTCAGTTTAAGCTTTGTCATCTGTAAAGTAAGTTTAATTAAACTTGCCATCATAGAGACGTTATAAAGTCTAGCTAATTAAAGCCCATTAATGTTTTGAAGATATAAAGTGCTTGCTTTACAGTCATAAACAATAAGCCAAAAAGAGTTTTCTTTTATTAAAATACTTATTTTTGTACGATCATTGCAAAGGTGATACCGATGCCCTCTAGAGCCTAGTTGTAGGGACGGGTTTGCACTGATTCATTCTTACTCTCTCATTCGGTTATTTTGGTGACCAGTAGCACTTAAGACACCTGGGTAAAATGAGGTATCTGTCTGTGACTATCGAACAAAGTAAAACTAAGTGGCTACCCTGGAATTGAGCCAATGATCTAGGTCTCATTAGCACTATCAGCTAATCAACTGAGCTAATTGGATACCACTGATAATAATGTAGCAGAACATGGTTTGGCTTATTTTTTTTCCAAAGCTTTCCCTAGATTGAATTTCAATAACCGTAAAAAATTAGTATGAGTAATTAGAGCCAAAGACATTAAGCTAGATGTTATTAGATGTCACTGACATCTGAGGGACTAACTCTTGCTGTCCCCAACAGGCCTGGCGTCCTCAACAGGTTCTTGACTGCCCTGAGAAAGTGAGGTTTCAGAATGAAAAGGCTAATAAAGCCAGGGCCCTCCTGATGAGATTAGGAAGAGCTGTTGCATATCTCTTGCTCACTAAGAGTCTATTGGCAAGAATTAGAAATTGTTCTGGTGTGTGTGTCCTTTGGAGGCTAATAAAGTGACAATGAAGATGCATTGTGCTACAGAAAACAGTCCTAAGTACTAAATAAAAAAATGCCTTAACACTGAGCTCATAACTTTGCCTCTTGGGATTGATTATATCTTTCGGCTGAGAACACGAAGCAAGCCTTAATGAGGAACTGATATTAGGTGGGATCGTTTCTGTAATTCTCAGTTCTTTGAACTTTCAGGCAAGGTTAATGTACATGCTATTTCATGGAATAAAACAAAAATATATGATGTTGAAATATTCCCTTTCTAGAAATACGAGAGTAATAGAATCCAGCGGTGCTAACAAAGTAGCATGTAAATCCTAGGGTGTATACTTCAGATTTCAAGTGGAATGAATGGCCTATTTGGCCCAAACTAGGTAAACTTAAACTCTGCAAAGCTGAAATACTGGAAATTAGCTCCATGATGTATTAACTCAAATAATAATGTTCCTGACGTTAAAAAAAAAAAAAGATGGAAATTAAACATCTAGTTATGAATACTACGTCTGCACAATGTGCTGCATGCACCGCATGTGTTAGAATTTCTTCTCAGTTCTTTTTTTAATCTTTTATTCATAGCATTGCAGGTGATGAAAAATTTATGCCTTGAGTCTGGCATTGAAATTAAATGCAAAATGAAAACAGAAGCAGTTTATACTGACAGCTTAAATATCTTTATCTAGCATACGGTTGCACTATAAAAATCACTGAGTGACTTTTTAAATCTCCCACATGTAAAAAACCAAAAGTTGTACAATAATGAATAAAGTTATATAAGATATCAACAGAAAAGTTGTATTTTATTAGCACTCTTTGTTAATTTCATTTTGTTCTATTTTGTTGTTTCTGTTTAATCGGCACAGATGAACATAAGCTTTTAAAAACACTGCACAACTTAGTTGTTATATTAATTCCTCAGAGTGGCAGAAAACAATTGATTTTTGCAGTATATTTAATGAGTGTGATTTCTCTGGTAGGTTTATGTCTTAAGCTGAACAGAAAACATTAATCTGCACCTAAGGTAGTTATGCTGTGGTAAGGTTAATTATTCAGGTGAATCAATTTGTTCATCCCTATATTACTATGACTGATGTTTTGGAAGAATGGCAATAACTACAGTAATATCCACAGTTACTCGATATGTGAATTTTCAAGTGTATTTCCTTCCTTAGAATAGTTGCAGGTAATTCTGTACAAATCATTTTATTAGTCACAACTCTATTCATAAAATGAGGTTCCCTATAAATGGTTCCTATTTTCTGGGGATGTCGAGTCTTTTGTCCTAGTCATATCTGTGTATATACGCTGCATTAAAATGTCCTCTGTGGCTTTTGTTGATGAACTAATGTTGAATCTCAAGTAGTTAGCCCATAATGTAAATTAATTGAAGGAAATAAATGCCCTTAATTTTGTGTATAATGCACAGAGGTTTAAAACACATTCAGTCTAGATACATTTTATAAATCATATATATTTATAAGAATTAAAAAAATAAGTATAGGGTTATTTAGCATTTAAATAAGTAAAGCATAAAATTTAGAACTGTCTGCAGTTACATCAAGCACCAATACTAAACAACCACTTAGATTTCCATATTTAGAAGACTTCAGCGCACAGCTTAAAATATTTTATACTCAGCCGCTGATTTGTAGCTTTTTCCTGGATGTTTTATGTAAACATACTGTGTATAATTATGCAGATAATTTTATACAATATTAATTGTGCTAAGAGTGCAGTGAAAGTTGTTTAATTCAGTAATTCATTTACATTTTAATAATTTTAATAGCATAAGATTACTGAATCAACTTGAAATATCTCTGACCATTAATATTATGTTGTGTGAACAGTTCAAATAGTTATATCATATTATGCAGAATATATTTATCATATCTTGTTATTGACTACCAAAAAGAATCTTGAATTACCCATGTTGGAAAAGAAACATTTTCATTGCACTTTTTAATCCAATATTAAATATACTTAAAGAATGGTACCCCAAAACCTTGACAGATCAGATATCAGATTTTAAAGTATGTTAATATCTGTCTTAAGCACGTGAATGGTTGAGCTAGCCTGCGTCTTTGAAATGCAGTTGATGAGATATATTACCTTTTTCGCAGATAACCTGTACCCAAGAAAAATGCATTTAATTAATTTATTCCCCTTTCATGTAGGAAGACTAATTCTAGGTGTTTATTATGGGAAACGAGTGAATGTACTAACTTTTACACGTAAAGATAACATCTGAAGCCACTTTCCAAATCAACAAACTTCAGGTTCACATTTCTTTCTTATTTCTTTCATCATGTACAGATTTAATATCATCAGGAATAAATCTAAATTGTTTGCTTCTTTCCTCCTAATTCTTGAAGCAGTATAAAAGCCTAGAGAGGTTTGAAGTGACAGGATTACAAGCAGTCTTTTGCATACATGGCCTTTAGGGATAAGCGGCTACCTTGCATCTAATAAACAAGAAAGTGAATTCGTTGAATAATGAATTAAGTGGCATAAGTTGTGATAACAGGGAGCAAATGTAACTTCAGACGAATGGTATTTGCTTTGTGTGGGGTTATCTGAGAGGGCTGATGCTCCGCCAAGGGAGACTGAAAAAAGGCTCATTATATTAAGATGTTCTTTTACAGAACACAGTCTAAAATGATCTTGCAGTTTTTTCTCCCGTTTGCTGGACTCCTTTGTGTGCTTCTATCAAATCAACTACCTCCACCAGGGGGGTAACTAGGAGTCTTTAAGTGTTGTTTAAAATGAAAATTCCTAGTGAGTTTTAGATGGGTCACCTAACAATTAAATAGAGATGTCTAATTGGTTCATCCATATTAGGGTCAGCAGCTGGTTACAGAATAAAAGGTTGTGGTGCCCCATTGCATAGTTCTGAACCAAATTAAATTATTAATCTAGTCTTTGCTTCAATATAGCTTCACGGGGATTCCTAACCTGCCATGCTGAATGAAACAGAATGACTGCTTTACATTTTCATTATGGAAAATTATATTTTAAATTGCAAATGCTCTCCTATTTAACTTGCATTGCGTATCTCGTTGGATATGTAGAAAAGTCTTCAACAGTCAGTACTTATAAGTTGTTTTGTTAATTTCTAGTTGTAGCTGGAAACTATGAAATCAACCAGAAAAGATGATTTGCATGCAGTATCAACTCGCCAGCCAGAACCAGTTGGGCCATGAAAAGCAAAATCAAGACTTAGGGGGCCATTATCTTTGACTTTTAAATTTAAAAGATACAATTAAATAAGTATTTTATGGGAGGCTTTGTAATCTAACATGAGCTTCAGGTTAATTCAACCAAGGATACTTTCATGATAGCATGATAGCAATTCCTTTACAGGCTCAAAGTCTTAATTTTTGTGACCTTTTGTAATTATTTTGATTTGTTTTTTGTTATTTAACTACTCTGAAGTCAATAATAGGCTTGTGAAAAAAGTATAGCTACATTCAGTTTTCTAATAAAATGTTTAACAATGTCTTAATAATTGTATTCTATTATCGGCAGTAGGCACAATTGCAATTAAGAATTACCATATTTTCTTAGAAATTACTTTGTGAGGTGTTTCCTGTCAACATTTTAATATATGCCTACTCTTCACTTTTACTTAACATAACAATTTTACATAACAGTTTACATAATAATTTTAAGTTATGAGATCCCTAGCAGAATTAACTCTAAAAGCAGGTTGACCTTTAGAATGCAATATGATTTCTAAAGATAAATCTCTTAGTAATCACAGCTGAATGGATGTTCCATTTTTGATGCATTGCATTGGCTGAAGTTTTGAATTTCACTCATTGGATCATTCTTCCGTTTGGATGCATGTGTGTGTTAGCTGTGTCTTTGGGGACACACAAAAAGTTGAAGACCAGTGAAACTTTTTTACAAATTAGAAATATTTTGTAAATAACCTAGTTTGTTCATTTATTCATCAAAAACTTATTTAGGGGACACCTACTATGTACCAAGTACTATTTGAGGAACGATGCAAACAAGAGGAAGTAAAGCAAGATAAAATCACTTCTATTGTGGAGTGTACATCCCAGTGGAGGGAAACGAGACCATAAATAAGTCAATAAATAAACTAGCAGGAAAATAACAGAGCAAAGTATTGGAAAGAAAGCAAAGTAGTATTCAGAGAGTGACAAAAGAAGGAGCTTCTTTAGGTAGGGGTTGTAAAGAAAGACCGCTCTGAGGAGGACGTGTTTTTGCCGAGACCTTAGCCGTGAGAAGAGCTTTCCAAGCAGAGAGAATAGCAAGTACCAAAGCCCTGGTGTGGGAATGAGCCTGGCACGTATGAGAAACAGAAAGAAGCAAGGTTGGTTTCGTGGGCATGCAACCGGGGTGGTTCCACAGATTTCCATGAGAGAAGGGCCCCAGTTTAATGCTCTTCTGGCATCATCTCGAAATTCATAATCATTTTTTAACAAGGGACCTCGCATTATTCCTACAAGTTACGTCGCCAGTCCTGGAAAGAAAACTAATATAGTTGAGTTGTGTGTGTGTGTGTGTGTGTGTGTGTGTGTGTTTTGGAGGGGGGGTGGATGTGCATTAAAAATAAGGTCAGTAAGTGATATTTCTGGGTATGTGTGGTACTGGCATCAGTATAGTTTATGAGAGATTAGTTGCACTTTACAATAAAGCATTTTTGTTTGCTGTGTAGAAAGTGGAAACACTATTTTTGATCTATATTTAGCCAAATCCTCACATACAGATGATAAATTCCTCAAGGGTAATGTTCTGTATATTGTGTATACTTCACAGCACCTTGTGATTAGAAATTCCCCAAATAATAATTGCAGCTAATAGGAATTTGCCTTCTCTTTTAACCAGATAGGACTTCCTTTGAAAGGAACAAGGCATTTAGTGTTCACATTTGAATTCTTGCTTTCTTCCCAGTTACATTGTAGTACCAAATCTGCATGACCATTTAACAATTAGGTCAAATCTTATAGAACTGCTGATACTCAACCATTTTTTTGACCTAGAGAATGGCAATGTCCATGGTTCATAGCAGATTGAAATTGTAGTTTTATTTAAGGAAGTAAAACAGAAATCTTAAAAGCATCTTCATAACCCCTGCCGGATTTATTTAACAGAGGGAAAACAACTAGCGCACGGTTCGTTAGTGCACCGTGCTGAGCAGGGCTGTCAGGCCCGCACCCATGGGCCTCCTTAGAGGTAAATCCACGTTGCAGCAAAGACTTTCTGCCAGTCAGAAACTCCCCACACCCTCCAATAACGGAGTCCATGGATTGAGACCCATTTTCTACTATATTCTGCATTATAGCAAGTGATGAGGTGCCAGGAATTACTATGTGAGTGGCCCCAAGTGCATGCCATAGTTTAGAGCTGCAACAGGTTACAGGGCTTTGGTCTATGCACTGTTATCCACTGATAACCCTTCCAGTAGGCAAATCTATTTCCATGTGTTAATGGCCATGATGATTTACCCAATGATTACTAATGACATTATGGGATCATGTGACAGAATTTGGCCGGCAGGGGCTTATGTCATATCAGGATTTTTCTGATCAGGACAAAGAAGCAATTTTATAATTCAAACAAGGTAATGAGCTGACAAATTCTCAAAAAACCTTCTGTTTGAGGGGCTTTCGTTGTTTGCTTCTTAACTTCCTTTGGAAGGGTTATTGATTCTAAACAATCATTGTCAAGTTGCTTCTCACCCAGTACTCTTTTACAAGTTAGCAATACACTAAAATCCATTCGTTTTTGGTTCTTCCACTTGCGTGTTCAATTTCTTGTGTTTGTTTCTTTCTTTAGAGTCTCAAAATCTTCTACACTTTGAACATTTTGAACCTATCTATACATTTCTTAAGTCAGTAGTGAGATTATGAAATATGTTCTTAGTAACCTAGCATAAATGAAAAACTCCTAAGACATTTTTGCCTTACCTCAGAAACATTTCTTAAATATATTCATGATCCCCTTTTTTTTTTTTTTTTTTGCGTTACGCGGGCCTCTCACTGCTGTGGTCTCTCCCGTTGCGGAGCACAGGCTCCGGATGCGCAGGCTCAGCAGCCATGGCTCACGGGTCCAGCCGCTCCGCGGCATGTGGGATCTTCCCGGACCGGGGCATGAACCCATGTCCCCCGCATCGGCAGGCGGACTCTCAGCCACTGCACCACCAGGGAAGCCCCCCCTTTTATATTATCCCAGTAACTGTTCATAGCCTTCTACTGAAAGGTGACTGCACAATATCTACTCATCTCCAGAATCCCGAGGTAGAAGCATGTGTTTGATTGTTTTTCTATACTCAAGCTACACACAATCTCCAAATAAAAAGTGATAAAAAATTCCAACCGTTTGGATATTAAAATCTGTATAGTTTTCCTTCTGAACTTTACACTGGTATTAAAAATATTCCTCAAATGAATTAATGAATGCTCTCAAGGAACTTATGATCTGGCGATAGACCCAGACAGACAGTGATTAGCAAAATTAGTTGTTTACAGATCTTAGTAGAGGTATTTTAAAATGCTCAGAGCAGGTACTCATAATCTGGTCTTGGGGAGTCAGGGAAGACTTCCTGACATGTAAGCTGAAATTAAACCTATTTAAAAGTCTGCACATGCCTCCTTTCTCCCTAGATCCACGCAACCCTAAATAAAAGGCTGACATACTTTAAGATTGCTTTCCACGGAGCACCATGCCCTTCCCAGCATCTGTTCCTTTCAGCATCTACTCCTTTCAGTTTTCCTTTCCCAAAGAACTTGTTCTCTTCTCTGGCTACAAAGGGCTTGTCTAAACCTTTCATGCGGCTTTATTACTAAACAAAAGTTTCATTTTCTGTGATTGATTACATTGGTAGCATAAATCTTGGGAAAAGTTGTAAATAACATGATAAATTGTCATGTGCAAAGTTAACTTTAAGAGACAAAGTACACTTAAGCCAAAGGAGTGACTCTCTAATAGTGGGAATTTCAGCAACTATGGTAGGTGAATGGGAAATTTGGGGGTTTTTTTGAGTCAGGGCCATTCAGGAGCTTCCCCATATTCCACTAAGTAGGAAACTGCACACATTTGCCACCATTTTCTACCTCAAGAACCAATCTTCTTATTTATTCAATTATAAAAATGGGGACATTAAAGATGGGAAAAATGAATAGGTGAGGAAAATAAAGATATATAGGAGAGAGGTGAAAATATGAACAAGAGAAAATGATTAAATTCCATCCACCTTCCTTCCAAACTATTTCTGCCATTTCTTAGAATAAATGACATCTTTATTCTACAGCCAGCCTTACCCAGTTGAGGCAGCATGACATCATGTGGAGGGAGCATGGGCTGTGGTGTCATAGAGTTTTGGGTTTGACTCTTGGTCTTTCTACTTGCTAACTTTGTGACCGTGGGCAAGTCACTTAACCTCTCTGCACTTCAGTTTTGCTCAGATGTAAAAACATTAATACCTCACTTACAGAACAAGTATGGGGATTATATGAGATAACTAATATCTGCTATGTGTATGTGCTATAATGGACTGATCATCATAATGACAAACTTATACTAGAATAGTCTGTGGACAAAGGTGACAATCACTGTGAAAATAAACAAAGAAATAATTATGGAGCAGTTTCATCTTTAAGAGAATTTCTACAGAGTTTTATTTGCTGACTTACTATATGCATCCCACCTGCCCTAGCCCTCCTCCCTAAACCCAGTTCAGATGTGGTAAATTAGCCCAGGGAGAAGGAGTAGAGGAAGAGACTTGGTTTGCTATAATAAGCTTGTCAGTGCTAATACCTTATGACAAAAGATATATTTTTAACCTCTTTCACAACGTGGGGTGAAACTATCACTCTGGGAATCCCTCTTCTAAGGCTAGACACTGTCTACACAGGATGGAGAGAAGCTCTTGTCCACTTTGCCACTTAGGAAAATATTTTGCTGTACCTTTTCCTTCCAGAAGGAGTAAAGGTATCTTACTGTTACTATGATAACCTCATATTTTATTATCCCATCAAAACAATAAAATGCTCCTGAGAATTGTTCCCAGGGGCTGTGTGTGTGTACGTGTGTGTGTGTGTGTGTGTGTGTGTGTATGGGAGAAAATCTCATTGTTGAGCTGAAATACCATTATTGTGGCATTATTCACTCAGTTTCTCTAAAGCTTTGGTTTTCCAAACAGAAGACTGATTATAAGTCTGTGTTGTGCAGAGCTGAGGTCACATGTAAACCTTTTTAAAGGACTGAAAAACTTGAAAAGTTGCTGAGTCAGAACTTCTCAACAGCCTTTAAATAAGAGTTTAAAGAGGAAGGAGGGAAGTATTCCCTGCCTACCCTTCTCCTAAAAGCCAGTGGTAAGAATTGTGGTTTCTCAAGACCTCTTCTAGTCTCAAAGATAAACCCGTGAGGCTAGAAACTGTCTTCACCACTATATGTGATAGACTGTTATTTCAGTCATATATGAGTCATATAAAGTTTTGAACTTTCTCTGCTCGATATCTTGCCCACAGAGGTTGTTTAATCCCTGCATGCTAACTCTGACTCAGAAGGTTAGATTGTCCCCAGGGAAGAGGAAAATATCTGTAGCTAGAAACAATAAACAGCCTAGGTTGAGCAATTTAGACTGTCCTCAAAAGAAGAAAAGAAAGAAAGAAAAAAGTAGGTACAAGTTTGCTTCCCATTTAAACCTAGGAATTCAATATTTTATTGTGATTTCCCCACTCAGAAACTCTGCTTAAAGCAGGTCTTCAGTTTTAAACCACTCATTTCTCCACCAAAGTCTGGATACACCCGACCAGAACAAGTGTTTGCTGAGGGATTCATTAAAATTTGAAGGTAATTTCAGTTATGAGACTCATTTTGGCTTGATAACTGTGACTGCTCTAGAGGAAATTTTCATTAGCTATCCTGTGAAACCCTACCCCACTCTCCTGGAATACATTTCCAGAATTCAAAAACTGGAAGGCAAGCCATGTACGTGGTAGTTCCATTCCTCTGCATTTTATCCTTAACCAAGGGAATTTTAGCCTTTGGCCTTCAATTTCCTTAAATGTGAGGGAGAAAAGAGACCAGTGTTTCATTTGAAAGATAAGTTACAATGTTAATCAGCTCTGAACAACTGGTAAGGTTTGGCTTCTACAGGTTTCATGACAAAGCACTTAGTTAAATTTGCAGATACTAAGATTAGTATGTATACTACTCCTAGGGAATTAATCATTTGGTGAGTGATGTTAAATGGATGCATAAGTACCGGAAAAAAAAGTAATCTATAGAGTAATCATAATTGTGTCAATGTGTATGTCAAGTAAGAATAGACTGTAGGTATTATGAATATGGGGTGAAGTATCTAAACTTTACTCCCTGTTATGTGTCAGGCACTTTATTATTCATCTCCTATAACCCTCATACCTTTTCTGTGAGCTAGGTGTTAGTATTTTTATACTGAACAAAATTGAGGCTCAGAAAAGTGACTTGCTCAAGGTCACACAAGTTAGAAAGTGGCGAAACCAAGACTCGAACCTAAAACGCTAATACCTTAAAGTCCATGCTTCTCCCAAACGACGTAGTGCTGCCTTAATCAGGTAAGGCTGGTTGTAGAATAAAAATGTCATTTGTTCTAAGAAATGGCAGAAAAATCTTATCGTTTCGAAAGAAGGCAAATTCTTCCTGGCGCATAAAAACAGACTCGGCCAATAGCAAGGACAGTTGGAGGACAACTGGCATGGTTACCATGAGAGACCAGGGAGATTGTCCATAGAGCTTTGTGGATTAGCCAAAAAGAGAATGAGCTAGGAAACAGAAAAGATAGTGAAATATATCTGGAGAGGCAAACAAACACATGGCAAATGCTGTAAGACAATTTGTAATGGATAGCTAAATTGTGTGGTAACATCTCTAAATGCTTCGAGCATTTGGATGATAGATCTTTGAGGGCAAGTTAGTCAGAAAGCCTGGGCAGAGGCAAGCATCTTAAATGTAGAAAGATGGATGCAGATAGGGAGGGTGTTTCTAGACATGGGGCAGGGAAGGAAATGATCAATATGAGAGAAGATGCAAGGCCAGAAAGAGAGTGTGGCCTCTGGGAGAGTTTACGGACCCAGGAGGACAGTAACTGAAGTGTTGGAAGATGAACGGTCCACTTGAGGGCGAAAATGAGGAGAAGGGAGCACCCTGCAAGCTGGAAAGAGAGGTTGATGTCCCAGTAGCTGGAGAATGTGAACCACCCTCTGTTTGGGGAGTGATATAATTTGACAGTTTTTAGCCAGTCTGGGAGATACAAGATAGACTGGGATTGGGAGAAGTGTTATTCAGGAAGGCCTTTTAGAAGGATGTGACAATAATTCAGGGAATTATGCATTCGTTTTGATGGCCCTTTCTCACCACATAGAATTGGGTCAAGGAGCATTTTGACACCCCTCTAGTATAACGACGAAGCTACATTTATAGAATTCTTGCTATGAGCCAGGCACTGCTAAACATTTTACTTTCAGCTAATCTTAACAACTATCCATTCGATATAGCAACTTTTAACTGCCTGACTTCCCCACCACCACCAGCCCCTGCCCCCCGCCAAAAAAAATGGGCTAGTAAATGGTAAGGGCCAGGATATGAAGACAGGCAGCCTGGCGCCAGCGAGTTCAGCCCAGAATGCGATGCCCTGGTCCACCACCTGGGATAGTGCGTAAATGTAGTTTTTAAGCCCCTCAGAAACACCAAAGGCAGTAAAATTGTTATCTCTCAACATACAAACGTTACAGCAGGCATTTGTAAATCCCTGCTGCATACGATAATAATATAACAAGCAAGATATTGAATGTTCGCAGGCATTGTTCTAAGAATGTGATACGCATGATCTCATTTAACCTCACACCTTATGGAGTAATAATATCCCCAATTTTAGAGGAGAAACTGAGGCTTCATTTGGGCATATAACTTGCCCACAGTCACACGGTTAGAGACTGAGATAGAAATTCTCCCCTGTTGTGATAAGGGAAATAGTAAAATGCTCAAGTGACTTGAAGAAGTAAGAAATAACACATGGGTGAAGGAATAAGAAAAATGCCCAAAGAGGTTGCATTGAACTGAAATTTCAAGAATGGGTAGGTTGGCAGAAGAGGGCATTTCAGGCTGAAGGCAGAACGCCAGAGGGTGAGGGGTGTCGGAAGGAGAGGCAGAGAGAACCCAGTCATGTTAGGCACTCAAAGAATTGTTGAATAAATGAATTGGTGCATGCATGAATGTATGAGTGAATCCGTAGGGACTGCAAAAGCATGGTGATAGTGGTAATTGAAGGGAGGATAACAGAAGAGACATTGTAAAGGCAGACTCTTCAGGACTTAGCCACTGACTGGGATTTTGGTAAAAGGGTACCATTGGGAGAGAATGTTTAGACTGGGACTAAACAGTTGGGCCTGAAATGGCAGGCATGCATTTTGAAACGCTCCTCAGAGAATGGGAAATGACATCTGGAATTTGGAAATAAGGTCGTGATACACACCTGTCAATTAACCTAGTTGCTAGTATTGCAAAGAATTAATTTTAGAAAAAAAATGTTAAAACTTTGAAAATACTTTTGGGCCATGCAAAATTGTACAATGCTACCTTTCCATGTAAAAGAGTTATTTATTGAAGAGAAGAAGAAGGTCAAGAGAGACAAAGTAAAACAATAAATTGGTAACAAAAATACTGCCTCATTTCAAGAGAAGGTTCAGTGTTGGCACATTTTAAATAGCTGTCTTCTATGAGGTAGTTTTGAGATTATCTACCAAACAAAGGAGATTTAGCAAAGATGAGCTGTGACCAAGCCAATTAGTACCTTTCCTTTTAATGGTGAAGTTCTGGGAAACTGATTTACATTGAAGAGAAACTTGAGGTAATGTTCTGGGAATGTGAGATGGAAATTTCCAGTCTGTCAGAGTCTTTAAGAGAATTATGGAAGTTGCACCTGGAATTTGATTATTAGTGTGACCTCTTTCAAACCCCCCCAAATATATAGGAAGGTTTTTCTGTTTTGTTTTGTTTTTGTTTTAAATGCTTAAAATTCTTTACATGATCTACAAGAAAAAGAAAAAAAAAAAGATGATGATTCATTCAAAAGTAATATGTTCATTCATCATCAAGTGGATGGAGCCATTTTCCAGAAGGTAGCTCTTCTTAAATAACCCACCACCCTTCAGTCTAAGTAAGAACCATGTCCACGATGGTTAGGATACAAAGGAAAATGAGAACAAGAGGGAAATTTTAGCAAAGTTAAGCTATCAGTTGATACAGACTGGGGAGCTTTGATCCTGTCATGATGTGAAGGCTTCAGATGTTAATGGTGACTATGTAAAACAGTCCAGTATGGAAGCATCTAAGATAAAATTCTTGTAAATTTTTGGCCAGGAACCTAAAAGTTGCTTCAGTCTGTGGCTGCAATTTTTGTGCCAAATAAGAAAGCACTTTGCTGTCTCTTTTTTTATGGAAGGGCCAAATGAGATAGATTGGAAATATGTACTTTGAACAGCTAGGCAGAGTCTCAGGAAGTTTGCCAAACAAGATTTCCAAATAAAATGTTTGGGAAAGAAAACAGGGATGGACTTTGCAGATGCTGGATGAGTTCCACCAGCCATCTGTGCAAAAGTTACTTGGTATCACATCAGCTGAGAGCTATGAAGTGGCACAAAACTATCAGCAATAACTTCACTGTTAAATGGGTCCACTTATTTACCAGGCAACCCTCTCTTTGTCAATTAAAGTACCTGAATGTAGCTGCATTTCCTGTGAGGAATAATAACAATGACCAAAATTATTTAAACATAAAGGAATTTTAGAAACTGAACTATTACCTCAGTGCTAATGCATTAGCAGTCAAAGAAGGCAGATTAATTTACTTACGGTGAGCTAAGTGCATTCTTGGCTCACAAAGGGGAATCATTTGCTCACTTAAGCCAGAGATCCCATTTTTGACGGCAAATGTCACTGCCTGGATTTCCCTTTGACAGTCTGGCAACCCCACACCCCTGTTACAGTATCCATTTATTTGTCTTATTTTCAGCCAGATTAATCCATTCTGTTTTGACAAGAAGACTGATGGGTAATTGATAACTGTGATAGACACAAACAGAAGAGTTGGATGCTGAATAATTCAGCACTTTTCAGTATCAATAAGAGAACAGGTTGAAGAATTTGTGTCTCTATTTACACTTAAACTAAACTAAGTCAGCCCAGACATTTATGCTGCCAGTCTATCAGAAAACCAAACAGTGTACATTCGGTTTCCACCCGACAAAATGTTTTATAAGCTTGTAACAATATGTGTGAAGCTGCCAGAATAATAAATAGGTACAGCAGCCCATGCATGCTAATGTTATGTTGTAAGCAGTTTTGTTGACAAGTGCTAATACTTCTTTCATACTATCATCAAAAGCAGCTAATACAACAGCCATTATTTGCTGGCTTTCCAAGCAAGACATGATGGATTGTGACCTTAATATGGGTTAGCCGAGTTTTGAAAGTTAAACAACTTGCAATAAATCATAGAATTATTACAATGCAGTTTAATTGGTTAAGGACTGTTTATTTCCTAAACAGGGTGAAAAATTTCTGTTTCGGCACTTTTAATTTGCAAAGTGCATTTTCATTATGAATGGCAGTTTAATATTCTGCTCTTTTGTCATGCAAAATATGCAACACACAGGCAATCTATTAATTGGACAAAAATGCATTGCAAGCGTAAATTATCCTTTATATCATCACTTGTGAGTTTTTACATCTCTTAAATGTGTTGAATGGAACATAGTTAAAGATTATACAACTTGCAGGCTACTTCTGAAATTTAAGTCAAGCTTCAAGATGATTTTAATGACTTAAGTTTTGGCAAAATAAAGTAATTAAGTATTCGTAAATATAAAGGGCAATTTAAAGAGTTACTGCTTCCTTAAAGCATAGGTGCATATGTTTTTTGATTCAGTAGTCTCAGGAAACAGACAAAAGCACAGGTTCATGTTGCTATGTACTGAGAAATAGAACCCACCCTCATGCATATACTTCTTTTTTTTGCTACAGTATAATTTCTAGAGCAGAAATTTCCATTGGCAAATGTGTAGAAAAAAGGTGAGTAAGGCTGCAGCATAGCTCAGAATTGCTGAATAGCCACCTCCATATGCTTTGGTTCAATGATGTGCCTTTGCACAGGGCTATTTATTGCACAGAAGCAGTAACAAAATACTTTGTACTAGGAATGTTGATAGGACATATGCTCAATTTTAAGGATGCCAGATCTCTCAATGTGTTCCTGTAAGACTGCCTTAAAATGCATGCAACCTATTCATTTCCACACAACTCTGAGCCCATTTCTCATATTTCTTGACACCTGGGCAAACCTTTTAAAAACTTAAAGCTTCCACTGACTTCAAACATTATCCACAGGTTGGCCCAGCTGAAGCAGGGATACTTTTGTGTTGCCACTCCAAGTCTCCTTCAAAGATATCAACTGTCAGCAATACAAACTGAAAGTTAAAAGTGTGCTTCAGATAGGCATTCCATTCATTTTTCCTAGAGTAAAAAGGTGTTAATGTGAGAATGTTCATTCTGTCGTTTTAAAAGAATAACTAAAGAACAGATTTTTCCATTGAAATCATTCACAAAAGCAATACATTAAAATAAACTGTCTAGAACTTAAAGAAAGGTGAAACCCAAAAGTTTGCAAATTGAGAAAAATTGTTCATATTTATGTTATACAGTAGCACAGGAGTGCTTCAGGTTTTTAGAAATTTCATTCTCAAAAAAGACAAATATAGTTATAGAATATTAATATTATTACATTAATGTTGATAATTTCCCGTCCTATTTAAATCCCATGCTTACCTACCCTGTGCAGTTTCTCTGCATCAGAAAAAAAGTGATGAAGAAGAGGAGATGGGGCAGTGAGAGAGAGAGAAAGAGAGAGGGAGAGTGAGTCAGGGAGAGATTGTTGCTATATTCAGTTGATTATGCTCTTTGCTCTCACTCATGGTGAAGTGCTATGGTTAGAGTACACTGCCCAATAAGTAACAATATAATTATTTTTATTATCACTAAGTATCACAAAATACTCAATTTTAACAATGATTTAATGTCTGAACTCTATTTTATGAATTGTATAGATAAGAAAATTTTATCAGAGCCATAACTATTATTTAGGAAATATAGGTGAATATAACCAGAACTCTAATTTATAAAGCCAATATGAAGTTGGGGCACTTTTCAAAGTCATAAATTAATAGACTAAATATATGTTCTATGTAAGGATTAGAAGTTTTCCTGAAAGCTCAGATACATAAAAGTACAATGACTATAAACTTAATCATTTTGTTAATATAATATTTTTAGTTATCACTTTCAGCTAATTTTTCACCATACTTTGCTATGAAAAATCACAGCTGTACAGAAAAGTTGAAATAATTTTACACTAAATACCCATACACCTATCACTTTGATTCTGCCATTTTACTATACTTGCCTTTGCATCTATCCATCTATCTTTCTGCCCATCCATCGAATCCATCTTATTTTTTGATTCATTTCAAAATATGTTGCAGCCATTGGTATACTTCTTCCTAAACACTACAGTATGCATATCATTAGAGTGCAAATGTTGTTTACTTTCTTTTTTTTTCTTTTGAAGGTAAATTTGCACACAATGACATGTTCATATCTTAAGTGTAGCATTTGATGATTTTCAACAAACTTTAGGTTAGCTCCAGTCACGTTGATGAACTCTATTAGATGTTGTCATGGAATGAGGTTCAGTGAATATAGAAGACTCAAAAGCCCTGTTTTCATACCTGCTCAAGTATATTCTGTTTTGGTAGGATGGGTAGTTTATATAATAGGGCTCCATCAACAATTACTATACTATCGGGACTTCCCTGGCGGCACAGTGGATAAGACTCTGCCCTCCCAATGCAGGGGACCTGGGTTGCATCCCTGGTCAGGGAACTAGATCCCACATGCCACGATGAAGAGTTTGCATGCCACAACTAAGGAGCCCATGTGCCGCAACTAAGGAGCCTGCCTGACACAACTAAGACACCACACCACCAAATAAGTAACTTAATTAAAAACAAATTACTATCTGTTGTATACCTGTCAGGTACAAAGCATTTGACTAAATGCTATGGAAAGCACAAAGGAGTCCTAAGACACAGAGGCCAAGATATGGAGTCCCTCAAAGAGCATTTGGTAAAATTGTGTGCTGCACACCTAACATGGAATAATACAAGACTACATTTATTTATAGGCAAGTCAGTAAGAGAGGAACTTTTGGGCAATTTAGAGGAAGGAGGTAAGAATATCCTGGCGTGTCCCCTGACTCCATTTCCACAGCATCCAATCTATCAGCAACCAGAGTGACTATTTAAAAATTAGATCAGATCCTGTCATCTCCTTGCTTAAAACCCCTCAATGACACTCCAGCATTCTTAGAAAAACTACAAACTCCTGCGAGGTCCCGTGTGATCTGGCTTCCCTCCCATCTCTGGCCCCATCTCTTCTCACTCCCCACATCCTCCTTGCCAGCCTTCCTTTGCTCACATACACCAAGCTCACAAGTCCACCACAGCCTTTTCACTTGCTCCCCTCTTTCCCTGGAGTTCTCCTCCTCCCACTCTTCAAACAGCTGGTCCTTCTCATCATTCAGGTCTCAGGTCCAGCGTCCCCGCTGAAAGGTCTTGTCTGCCAAAAGAAAACCATACAGACTCCTACCACCACCCTGCCCCAAGTCAAAACATCTCCGATGAAGGAGGAGACTTTGCTTGGCTTGCCACAGTATCATAGGAAGTGAGTTTAGAAAGTTTGTGGAGAAGATTATTAGAGCAACATCTGAATGAAATTAGCAATCAGCTAGGAATAAAGAATCAAAACAATGAAAAGGAAGTATAGATAGGACTCAGTGAACATAAATATGTGGCTGGAAAAGCAAGACTCTAAGAGAACTCCAAGATATTCAAGCTTAAAAACTAGAAGGAATAGAAACTCTAGGAGAAAAGACCAATATTGATATTAGACTCTTCTTGGAATATTTATCATATAACATTTTTATACAGGCAAGAGAGAAATAAATGACTCAGGAAATTTACTTTAGTACTGTAAACAAGCAGGAAAATTTTACAAGTCTACCTCAAACTTTTTGTGACAATGAAAGTAATAACATAAATGAGCTCAGAAAAAAAAAAACCCTCAAACTATTCTTTCCCCTGAGTGGACTATATTAATTACTGTATGAGTTATTATTTGTAAGTCTGATGTAATTATTTGACCATTTAAAACTAAATTTAGAAATATATAAAAATCAGATTTGCAGTAAGAAAATGAGTGTGGCAACACCTGGTGGTGGGTCAAGGACATTTGAGATTTTATATTTGAATATCCTGAAGGTTTGCAATGCATGGGACCTTCCTAGTCTTTGATGACATAGATGACGTCTATGTTAGGCAATGTTTCTTTCAACCTTGACTCCTTTTTTTTTTTAATTGAAGTATAGTTGATTTACAATATCGTGTTATTTTCAGGTATACAGTACGGTGATTCAGTTACATATATATACATATATATATATATATTTCTTTTCAGATTCCATATATACATATATATATATATATATAGAGAGAGAGAGAGAGAGAGAGAGAGATTCCGCTTCAGATTCTTTTCCCTTATAGGTTGTTACATAACATTGAACAGGGTTCCCTGTGCCATACAGTAGGTCCTTTTTGGTTATCGGTTTTATATATAGTACTGTGTATTGTTAATCCCAAACTCCTAATTTATCCCTCCACCTTATTTCCCCTTTGGTAACCATAAGTTTCTTTTCTATGTCTGTGAGTCTGTTTCTGTTTTGTAAATAAGTTCATTTGTATCATTTTGTTTAGATTCCACATATAAGCGATACCATATGATATTTGTCTTTCTCTGTCTGACTTCACTTAGTATGATAATCTCTATGTCCATCCATGTTGCTGCAACTGGCATTATTTCATTCTTTTTTACAGCTGAGTATTATTCCATTGTATATATATACCACATCTTCTTTATCCATTCCTCTTACAGTGGACATTTAAGTTGCTTCCGTGTCTTGACTATTGTAAATAGTGCTGCAATGAACATTGGGGTGCATATATCTTTTTGAATTATGGTTTTCTCTAGATTTGACTCTTTTTTTTTTATTATACAGCATTTTTTTCTTTAGTGTGCCCATTATATCAAGAACACATCTACAGGGTAGTCTCCTGGAAGGCTTTTCAGTGTTCTCTCATTTACGAAACTCTACCTATGGATTTTAAACCTTGAATACTTTTATATAATTTAACTTGGAACAGCTTTTATATATATTATATAATTTTATCTTCACAGTAATTTGTGAGCTAGACAATTCCCTTATCTAAAGATGAAGAAACTGAGGCTCAGTGGTTCTATACCTCCAAGTTCTCAGCTTAGCTTAATAAATAGTAGCTATTACTTTTGTTTCTTGAGAGCTGAGACAAAGCATGATCACCACAGCAAATTACTGAAATCGTCATATTCCTCTGCTTCCTCTTCCCACCCCACCTGCTGCAACCTCTGTACCCCCAACCCATTCAGTATTTCATCAACCCTATAACTGTTGTGAAAAATTATATTCAGTCCTGGGGTGAGTAACGTTCAGACTTTTTTTTTTTTAATAGACCTTTCAAAAAATGTTACTGGGCTGCTGACATCTTCATAACAATTAGGGATCCTTGAGGTGTCAAATTGACTAATGCACGTACACTCAGTGAGGGTCAATATCAAGGAATGAGAGAAAAACTTAAATACCTATCTTGTGTTTTCACAGGTGTAATCTACTGCCTTGAAAAGGCCATTTCAATCTCAAATTTCTATTAGTGTGTATCATCCAAAAACATTGTTCAGTAATGCCTCATCGCTATCCAAGGGTTGTCCCACTATTTCTCAGGGAACCATATCAATTTGAATTACGGTACATGCTACTTAGATATGGAAGAAATAAGTTTAAACTTCTGAAGGAAGACATTGGATCTTTTCAAAGCTGTTGTTAAATGCTGTCAAAGAGAATAATCATAACATACTAATTTGTGGATTCCCTCTTCTTATGTTCCTTGTTCTTGCTTCTTCTGTGGCCTTAGGCAGAATTCTGCCATTTATCAAAATCACTTCTGTGTTCAAAATCCCATTCTTCAGTATTGAAAATATACAATTTTCAAAGTTAAAATAATATAATTTTCTGTGCATACAAACCTTGTCTACTATCTGTTAATATATTTTTTAAATATCTGTTACACCTTGATCCCTAATTACTTTATGCAGAAAGGCAAATGAATTTATTACAATATGGAAAAAATCTTTTACTGTTTATGAGTTATGCAAGGATCAAGTCTAAAGCAAGAAATAGATCTGTATGAAATTTTTCATTGCAATTATTGAATCTCTCACAACTTTTTAGTAACTTGCAACTCCATTACTCTTTATTCCCCAAGGATGAAAAGAATGCACTTTATTTTTTGGCAAAATAAATAAACACCCTGAGTTGGTAGAAATATCAATTACAAGAGTGTCTACCCTAAAAGTCACATTTATTTTGTTTGTTATTGCAAGTTATTAAAAGGCTTCCAGGCATGCACATAAAACCTGAAAAACAACGATTGACTCTATCATATTAAATTAAAATCTCTCCATAAAAAAGTAAACCCAAGTAGTTTATCAGTTAGGGAATGCCATGCTGCCTCAGAAGTCAATACAAATAAGACTTTATTAAAACATAACTAAAATAAAGTTCCACCAGAACCCTCAATGAGAATTGTTTCGCTTCAGATTCAAATAGAGAGAGTAAAAACACATCAGCTGGCCTCAATTTTCTTAAAGTAACAAGCGAAGAAAAGAAAAATAAATCCCATGGCCAACAACTAGAATTACACTTAAGAAAGAAAAGATGGCCTCAAAAAGTATATGTGAAACATAATTGCACTTCAAGTTAGACAAGTTTCTGCTTTCAAAGCAGACAATTCATACTCTCTGGTTTTGCCAAGTATTTGCCCTAGTGCTAAGTTTCTTTGATCATTTGTCTAATACTTAATGAATATACCTTCATAAGTCCATCCCTGCAATTCTGTGTAGCTGCCATGAGTTGGCGGTCCAGCTCATTTTCTTTTGTCTTTATTCTTTATTGCTTGTCATATCATTAGATATTCTTTTCATGATAGTTCTCCATTTTTTCCCCTGAAGTAAGTCACATGCTCACTTGCACAAAATTCAAAGGATATAGGCAAATTTTGACAATCAGGCTGTAGTATAAGTAAGATAGGCTTCAAGATCCACACAGTTCCTAGCATATTAGCTGTAACTCTTCCCATCTCTAGCCAGATAAATGAATGTTAGCACACTCCATCTGAAAGTTGATGTTCTACATTATCATGTTAAATGGCTACAAAATATTTCATGGAAAGGATGTCTCAAGTCTATTACATGAATAATCTGTCATTGGACATTTGCCTGGTCTCTAATATTTTATTTAAATAGTGTCATGATAATTCTTAAGCTCTTTGAACATCCAACCAGATGTAATGATTAGAATGTTAATACTTTTAATATTAATATTAGAATATTAATACTTTTAATATTAATACTAGAATATTAACACTTTTGATATATAAACCAAAAATCAGCAATAGTTTTCAAAGAATTGCCTAGCAAAGTAATTTTCCAGATAGTTAGATAAATAAAATTATTCTATCATTATCTCCAGCCTTACTACTTCCTTGTGTACCCAGTGAACTACAGAAAGCAAAGTAATACAAATGGTTTTTTAATTGTTTGTTTAGCTTTTAAAAAAAATAGCCCTCTTACTAAACAGTATGCAGTCTTTCATGCTGTCTCCCAAATATGAAAGACATAGAATTACTTCTGCCAGCACAAAAAGGGAGCGCTACATTTATGTTGATGAGTGTTTAAGACCCTAATACGCTGCCAACGTAAACTTATTCTGGTATTTAGATGAGAAATGGGCCTATATGAAACAGTTTCTTGCAGCACAAAGATGTACCTTGAGGCCTGACTGAGCCACACACAACACAGATTAATGTTAATGACTTCTGTATACTGAAGAAAGCAAAGTGACCGTAAGTCCAGGCAACTCTGCAGAGCAGTATCCTCCATGTGGTGACCTAGCAACCAAGGCCACTTCTGTCTTTGAATCTGCCATTTCAGCATACAGCTTCTTTTGTTGCCATGGCGATAGCAAATAGGTATAGGGTGTCCTCCTACTGGCAATTAAGTGTTTTGACACACAATAAATCTGTTCACAGTCCATTGGCCAGAACTAGTCACGTGGTTCTAACTGAAAAGAAACACACGCACTATTTAGCAAGCATGACTGTCACCATCACAGACTTCTAAGGTCACTTATCATCTAGTTTTCTTTTTTTTTTTTCCCCAGTTTTTGTCATGGCTATTCTGAAAATCTGGATGTTTGATAAAACAAACTTTTATAGTAATTTTTTATTATAAAAGTTAAGTTGTAACCCCATTAGGGGAAAAAAGCAAATAAATTGAAAAGTTTTAATGAAGGTGAAGTACACGATGGTTACATGTCCTGGTCAAAGTGGAAGCAGTGTGCTTTCCTCTGGCAACAATTTCAGCATTTCCTAGATTTATAATTTTCTCTTCTTGTCCTCTGAATCCCAGAAGTAGCTTCTATTTCTAAAGACCTTTTTTTTCTTACTCTTACATTTATGCATATACATCTTGTTTTCCATGCTTGAATCTAATAGAACTGTTTATGTCACACAGAGTTGGTCTGTTCAAATTTCTTCATTTAGATTATGCAACTTTAAGGCTTTGCACACTGAAGGTATTCAATAAACGTACGTAGAAAATTTGATTATGTACAGCACACATATGTTAAGGCTATTGCCTAAGAAAAATTTAAGTAGAAAAGATCTCACCTTCTAAGAAAAGACACTTGTGTCTCATCCAATAATGAGTAGGGCCAAGAGTGGGATAAAGGCACAGGAGGCAGACAAGTGTGATCCTGGCTTAGAGACAGAAAGGTCCAGGGCCTCCCTAGGAGATAAGGGGGGAAGGGGCTGCCTCTTGAAGGAAGGAAGTGGAATTCGGGCTTTTCTCCCAGGAAAGGGAGATTTAGCCATCAGCGGACTCGAGTGAGTGTCCACAAAGAGGCATGATCCATGTCAAAATACATCTTTGGACATCCAGGTTCCCACGTTAACGTGTTTACTGTTTGCCCTTAGTCATCGTTAGGTCTTCCTGCTTTGCAGCTCTTCTTTAAGAATATTGTAAATTACCTACTCCTATGTAGTCAGTGTAAGTAATCCTTAGTAATTATCAAAACCATTAATAGTCATCACTTCATGGTCCAATTGCCCTTCTTTAGTCCACATTAATTGATGTAGGGAATCACGGGGCCTGTGCTGGTAGAGAAAGATTTTAATGCTATTTAAAGAAAACTTAAAAAGTATTCCCTTCTGACAGAAATTTGCATTCTGATAATACTTTATTTGTATCTTTTTTAAATGTCATGACAAGAAATGGATTTGATTTTGGAGAGGAATCATTTTGAATAATTAATCATGAATTACTCTAATTAGCAGAAAATAATTATAGGTTGGACATAAGCTCTTTAGAATGCAAAGGACAGAGTAAAAGACTATTGGAAAAATAATACCACCTGATAGATGTTGAGATGATTCCAAAAGAAGGCTTTTCTTTAAATCAGTCTTTAGCTAAGGCATTTCAAATGCCTCCCATTAGAGAACAATCATGTTTCTGCAAGACAAAAATTATTAGCAAGCATATGTTTTTGGTCAGAGAATATTTAGTGTAATAACTAAAGAAGACATCTTTAATGCTTCCTGAAAAAGAAAATATAGTCTCACTTGTTCCTTTCATAATACTTTCTGGCTCAAAAGAACAATCTTAGATAGATTCAGCATATTTGTGCATTGTAGGAATGCTTACAAAACTGTATGCAGAGTCTGGGTTTTTTTGTTTTTTTTTTTTTTTTTTTTTTTTTTGCGGTACGCGGGCCTCTCACTGTTGTGGCCTCTCCCGTTGCGGAGCACAGGCTCCGGACACGCAGGCTCAGCGGCCACAGCTCACGGCTCACGGGCCCAGCCACTCCGCGGCATGTGGGACCTTCCTGGACTGGGGCACGAACCTGTGTCCCCTGCATTGGCAGGCGGACTCTCAACCACTGCGCCACCAGGGAAGCCCGAGTCTTGCATATCAATTTCACTTGGAGAATGTTTGTCAATGATTGACATGACAGAGTTGCATTTGTGGCTCCTGTCTCTTCAGAGGAGCTCATTGGAACAGGACATGTGACAAACTGATGAGAAAAGGTAACAGACAGAGAATATTCCATTCGCAGTCAGTTTCTATAAGGACTATCAGCAGGACCCAGCTCACAAGGGAGCACAGTCCACTCAAAGCACATTTTTTAGCTAAAAGAGTCCAAATGTGGGACTGAGGAGACATATGCCCCCAGACATGGCACCACAAATAATTAGCTAGTCACTAACTAACTCTTTGACTTGAACAAGTTTCCTTATGCCTGTTTACCTGTTTATTTAGTATTAATAGAACCCTTGTCACAGGATTGTAACACAGTGAAAATGAAATCTGAGATGAACTTTTCCAAGTTAAAAGCAACAACAGCAAAACATGATGAAGTATTATTTAGTCAGAATATAGTTTTAATATATTTGATTTTTACCAATAAAAACATATTGGCAATGCTAGAAATAAGGAGTATCTGATGTATGGTTGAAAAAAGCGTAACATTTTTATATAAACATCATATAGGAAAACAAATAAAATGCCTTATGCCTTATTGCATTGAGGAGTGCTTTTATGATTATGGAAGCTAATTATGCAAGAGTGCATCTTTGCAAAGAAATACAAAATGGCATTCCAGTCATTGGTCACGAATGGTCCCTTAGTACATTTCACTGATTTTCCAGGTTAGGTTCCAATTTAAGAATAGCATTCTTGCTCTTTGAATCTCTGCTTTTTTTCGACATCACGTTCCTGCTACCAGCTAGAAAGCTGTTTTTCCTGATTGTTCAAAATAAAATAAATGGGATCAAGGCTTACGCATTGAATAAATAAATGGTCCCACCTGCTCAAAAAAACCACAGGACCCTTCCATCCTGTCATTATACCATCCTGTCCCCCTCTTCTTGTCTTCCTTTCTTAACTGATATATTAAATGCAATATTATCTTCAGTGACTTGCCATGAAAACATATGTTGGTAGCCTGGGAGAAGAGAGAAAGGCCCAAGAATCTTCTTCATTCTTCTCCCACTAGTTATGGGCATGGATTCCTCTATCTGATTAGCTAAAACAGTCAGCTTTGCAGTGTAGGCCAGTTGTCCTTGTTTGACTGACTAGGATTTCAGGAGAACTTGGCTAGTGGTTGTAATAAGTGACTTATAAGGTTCCTTTCAACCCTAAAATATTTTATTACAAGAAGTCTTACATAGTCTGGAGATGGCTTGAGAGAAAAAGGAAGAGTGATTGCTAAAATTGAAGAAGTGAGATCATTAAGGAGAATAAACACACTTCAGTTTTGGTTGGACCTAGTAGGTAAAGGCATGGGTGAGAAAAATGGACCCTGATATAATATCTAATGAGCCACATACATCCTAATTTCCCAACCCTTATATCTATTTCTTTCTGAGCAGGGGAAGTGGGTTTCAGCAAAAAAAGACAAGGTTCTTTGGGGAGGAGGGGAAGGAAAGGAGACTGTGTATTTGTTCCTTCAGTGATAGGAGGAACTTACCAAAGAATAAGGAGGTAGCTGCCTCATTCCTAGGAACTACTTAGATTTTCCATGACCTTGAAATCTTAAATGCTCAGGCCTCTTGGTGACAGAATGGGCAGAATGGCTGGAGAGGAAGCAAAGCTTATAATGTTTTTTTCCTTCCTTTGTCCTCTGGGCCTTACTCCCTGGTTTTCAGGAACCTCCTTCTCTCAGAATGTTCCCTCATCTGGCCTCTTGAGGACTCTGGCCCAGGAGAGCATATCTTGCATTTGCCTTGACTGAAGGCCACTTACTTCAGACGTAGCTGAGGGCCCTAATGCACATCTTTTCATGTCTGATTTCACAAAAGTAATCTTTACAGGCATGGTTTGGTGGAACTTGTAGCTCATCTGTAAGGACATTGAAATACACACCATTTACTTATTGTCAGTGGGCTGGATGGGAATGAGTTGTCATATGGCAACTCCCAGGGGAGGCCAAGGAAGGGGCAGATTCCTGGTCCTGGTCCTGGTCATTAGGTGGAGCAGTCACTCTAAACTTTAGCTCCTTCTAGAAGCTTGACAGGCTCCACCCCTGGGGCCACAAGGGATAACACCTGGTAGTCTGCAGAGGGAAGGACATTATCAAAACCCTGTCCTGAAGATCAGCTCAGGGCTTTGTGACCACCTAGAGGCGTGGGATAGGGAGGGTGGGAGGGAGACGCAAGAGGGAGGAGATTTGGGGACATATGTATATGTATAGCTGATTCACTTTGTTATACAGCAGAAACTAACACACCATTGTCAAGCAGTTATACCCCAATAAAAATTAAAAAAACAAAAACAAAAAACCCTCTCCTGATGGGATTAAAACCCAACACTTAATTATCTTGGAAGAGAGAAAAATGAATGATAAGAATTCTAATAACTTGGTTTGAATTTATTTAAATTACAAAATCAGTGAAACAATCAAATTTGAAGGGGCACATAAAACTTCACAAAAATAGATCAGTGGTTAGTGAGGAGTCTGAATTATAGATCTTCCCAATGCATATATGTTTCCAGGTAGGAGAGTCTGCTTTAATATTTAAAATAGGTAAATATTAATAGTTTTGATTCCCATATTTAAAGGCTTAAGACTTTTAGCACTGTTTATCCTCTTAAATTGCCTCACCACGTACAGAAAATATAAAAAATAAATGGATCAAATTATTTATTACAAATTCTTAATTAATAGACTCTGAATCAAGATTCACAGGATTTGGTTTAGTTAGTTGTCTCTTCTTATATAAGTTTACTACATTCAGTTCTGTGAACATGGTATATATTTTTGTAATCTATTCATATAGCTTGAATTTTTTAAAAGAAAACTTTTTCTTTATAGCTCATGATCTAGGTAATGTAATATTTATAATCTATTTCAGATATATCATTACTAAAAATTGTTTTTGCCCTAGGTTCATTGCATCCAATTAAAGAACTGTTTATAAAGTACTTGGTATGTATAAAAGTTTAATAGTAGCCAGTGCAAAAGCACAAAGATGTTTAGGACATAAATATATAAATAATGAGAGTCCAAAGCTTAACTTAGAAATTGTCATAAAAACCAAAAATCTATGGGTTAAAGGCAGAGGAATAACATCCAGTTGGAAAATGAAATAAGCTCATTGAGAACAGGTAATCTCATGGAGGCCTTGAAGCATGGGTGGGATTTCAGCAGATGACACTGGGAAGAAATATGCTGTGGGGAGGAAGGAACATAAATTAGGGTTTAGAGGAAAGATACACGGGGTAAATTCTTGGAGGAAGCACTCCAATTTAACTGTAGCACAGGATCAACTCTATGGGATGTCGGCAATCTCTCTTTTCCTCAGAACTCCTCTGGAATGTTGATTTTGCAGTTTGGTTTAGTTCAACAGCCATTCCTTGAATGCCCACTAAGTGACGAGCACTGTGCCAAAGCAGGGGAATCAAAGATGAAAGGTACACACACTCTTTGCCCTCAGATCATTTACAGTGGGGCAAATCCTTTCAAGTTTTAGACTTACTAGAGGTATGCTTGGAATGCTGGTGATGCAGAGGAGCCGCAACAAAAGCAGCGTGGTTGGAACTCCGTCTAGGTGGATGAGTAGGAGTTGGGGGGAAAGACAGAAGCAAAGGTGTTCAAGGCACAGGGGGGAAAAGCGTGAAAAAAGCAAAAGGTGAGAAACAGCATTTGAGTTTGGAAAACTATAGGTAGTCCAGGAACAGTCATTCAAGTAGTTTAGGGAATATCATTACTGCTTCGGTCCTTTTGGGTTTTGTATATTTGTTTGGTTTTTGATGTGGTACTGAGGTGGGAATATAGTTTTATGGCTTCCATTATTAGGTCCGCACCCTTCACCTAAAGACTCTGGAGTTACTAATGTTGTTCCATTCCAGAATACAGATGTATTTATGTTAGTGTTACATTATTATTATACCACATGATGATTTTGTAACCAAAGTGCATATATTCAATGTTCTATGAATTTCATTACTTTGACTCAATGAACCCCATGATCATATATTATTGGGCAATATACCCAAGGTTATAAGAGAGCCCAACAATGAGACATTTGCAAATTGCTACCTTCTTTTTTGATAAGAAAATCTACTGCTTTATAAGTGTTTTCTGATTATAATTCATACAACCCCTTTAGTATCATGTACTTTCAGTCCCATATATGTTCTTATGTCCTCAATACCAACACCTTAAAACACCATGATAGATTTTGTGGTCCTCCCTCCTTTTCTTTTTTTTTTTAACCAAACACTGATATCTGAATATATGAAGAGCAAAAGTGTTCTTCCTAGACTATAGTTCTGTCTTCTCTATCCCTGTCTAATAACTCTTTGAAATAAGTTTTAAGAAAGTAAGATTTTAAAAATCAAGACTGTCATTTTAAAATATAAGCTTAACTACAGTTTGGGTATGTATAACTAAATATGCTCTTCAGTGGGCCACTAGTTCAGCCTATGATGATCCTGAGTATATATAGCTTATGTGACATTAGGGATTCATTCCCTGCTTGGTTTTGTGAATCACTGTGGAAGCTAACCTTCATGACTCCTCATTTGTGGAGGAAGCTACTATGTACAAAAGATGTGAAATCAGACACCACTGAGAATGTACATTTGTTAAGAGTGAAGCTTTTATTCTCCTGTGAAGTTCTCTGATTACACTATCTATTTCAATTTTAAGGCAATTTAAAAATGACATATAAGTCATTTGAAACTGTCTATACTCAACAAACAAAGTGGAAAATTAAAAGATGGGAATAATTTTTTATAGAAATCCATTTTTAATTTATTTTATTTATTTTATTTATTTATTTATTTTTGGCTGCATTGGGTCTTCATTGCTGTGCACAGGCTTACTTTAGTTGTGTGGAGCGGGGGCTACCCTTCGTTGCGGTGCACAGGCTTCTCATCGCAGCGGCTTCTCTTGTTGCGGAGCATGGGCTTTAGGCACACGGGCTCAGTAGCTGTGGTTCGTGGGCTCTAGAGCACAGGCTCAGTAGTTGTGGTGCACGGGCTTAGTTGCTCTGCAGCAGGTGGGATCTTCCCAGACCAGGGCTCGAACCCGTGTCCCCCTGCATTGGCTGGCAGATTCTTAACCACTGCATCACCAGGGAAGCCCGAGATGGGAATAATGTAAGTTTCAAAGGTTTCCTTCAGTTATCTAGATACTTGAGATCTGAAATGTTTGAATAACTGCCTCATATTCACCTTCTACATGTACATACAGTAAAATAGGGGGAGAAAGCCTTTGAAATGTTCATATTTTCCTCATGTCAACATTAATATGTCACAATATTTTTTTGTTTTATTAGACTCATTTTCAGTTGATGCAGAATTTTAAAGTGAAGATAATCACAATAATTAAGGAGTAAATGTGTAAATGAAGGCCTGATTCAAGTTATTTAATTAACATAGATTCATGAAAATTTGGCAACTAGAGGATTAAAATATGGATTTTAATCTAATCTCTTTCTGTACTTTTCCATTCTCCTAAACTATCACCAAAGAGAGGGCAATAGCAGAGAATTACAAATGTGTAAAAAAAAATCAGCAAGCTATTTCCTGTTCCTTTGTGGCTGTCTAGTCTAATACAGGCATACCTTGTTTTATTTCACTTTGCAGATATTAAGTTTTTTACACATTTAAGGTTTGTGGCAACCCCGTGTTGAGCAAGTCTGTCGCCACCATTTTCCAAACAGCATTTGCTCACTTCGTGTCTCTGTGTCACATTTTGGTAATTCTCACAACATTTCAAACTTTATTATTATTGTATTTGTTATGGTGATCTGCAGTCAGTGATCTTTGATGTTACTATTGTAATTGTTTTCGGGCACCACAAATCACGCCCATGTAAGGCAGCAAACTTAATTGATAAATGTGTGTGTGTTCTGACTGCTCTATGTTCCCCCATCTCTCTCCCTCTCCTTGGGCCTCCCTGTTCCCTGAGATACAACAGTATTGAAATTAGGCCAGCTAATAACCCTATAATGGACTCTAAGTGTTCAAGTGAAAGGAAAAGTCACATATCTCTCACTTTAAATCAAAAGCTAGAAATGATTACAGTTATCGAGGAAGCAGAGATAGGTTGAAAACTAGGCCTCTTGCACCAGTTACACAAGTTGTGAATGCAAAGGAAAAGTGCTTGAAAGAAATTAAAAATGCTACTCCAGTGAACACACAAATGATAAGAGAGCAAAACAGCCTTATTGCCGATATGAAGACAGCTTTAGTGATTTGGATAGAAGATCAAACCAGCCAAATTTCCTTAAGCCAAAGCCTAATCCAGAATGAGGCCCTAACTCTCTTCAATTCTATGAAGGCTGAAAGAGGTGAGGAAGCTGCAGAAGAAAAGTTTGAACCCAGCAGAGGTTGGTTCATGAGGTTGAAGGAAAGAAGTCATCTTCATAACATAGAAGTATGAGGTGAAACAGCAAGTGCTGATGCAGAAGCTGCAGCGAGTGATCCAAAGATCTAACTAAGATAATGAATGAAGGTGGCTGCACTAAACAACAGACTCAGTGTAGATGAAATAGCCTTCTGTTGGAAGAAGATGCCATGTAGGGCTTTCATAGCCAGAGAGGATAAGCCAATGCTTGGCTTCAAAACTTCAAAGGACAGGCTGACTCTCTTGTTAGGGGCTAATAATGCAGCTGGTGACTTGAAGTTGAAGCCAGTGCTCATTTACAATCTCAGAAATCCTAGGGCCTGTAAGAATTATGCTAAATATACTCTACCTGTGCTCTATAAATGGAGCAAAAGAGCCTGGATGACAGCACATCTGTTGACAACACGGTTTACTGAATATTTTAAGCCCACTCTTGAGACCTTCTTTTTCTTTTCCTTTTTTTTTTGCCACGCCACGCAGCATTCAGGATCTTAGTTCCCCGACCAGGGATTGAACCCATGCCTCCTGCAGTGGCAGCATGGAGTCCTAACCACTGGACCGCCACGGAATTCCCTGTTGAGACCACTGTTTAGAAGAAAAGATTCTTTTCAAAATATTACCATTCATTGACAATGCACCTGGTGACCCAAGAACACTGATTGAGATGTACAGTGAGATTAATGTTGTTTTCATGTCTGCTGACACAACATCCATTCTGCAGCCCACGGATCAAGGAGTAATTTCAACTTTCAACTCTTTTTTTTTTCTAAATTTATTTATTGTTTATTTTTGGCTGCGTTGGGTCTTCATTGCTGTGCACAGGCTTTCTCTCGTTGTGGCAAGTGGGAGCTACTCTTTGTTGCAGTGCACGGACTTCTCATTGCAGTGGTTTCTCTTGTTGCGGAGCATGGGCTCTAGGCATGCAGGCTTCAGTAGTTGTGGCACACGGGCTCAGTAGTTGTGGGTCATGGGCTTTAGAGCACAGGCTCAGTAGTTGTGGTGCACGGGTTTAGTTGCTCTGTGGCATGTGGGATCTCCCCGGACCAGGGCTCGAACCCGTGTCCCCTGCATTAGCAGGCGGATTCTTAACCACTGCGCCACCAGGGAAGTCCTCAAGTCTTATAATATTAAGAAATACATTTCATAAGGACATAGCTGCCATAGGTAGTGATTCCTCTGATGAATCTAGGCAAAGTAAATTGAAAACCTCCTGGAAAGGATTCACCATTCTAGATGCCATTAAGAACATTCTTGACTTGTGGGAAGAGGTCAAAATATCAACATTAACAGGAGTTTGGAAGAAGTTGGTTGCAAACCTCATGGATGACTTGGAGTTGTTCAAGATCTCAGTGGAAGAAGTAACTGCAGATGTGGTAGAAAGAGCAAGAGAACTAGAATTAGAAGTGGAGGCTGAAGATATAACTGATTTGCTGTAATCTCATGATAATACTTTAATGGATGAGGACTTGTTTCTTATGGTTGAGCAAAGAAAGTGGTTTCTTGAGATTGAATCTACTCCTGGTGAAGATGCTGTGGAGATTGTTGAAATGACAACAAGGGAAACCAAAAAATTTGACTCATTTTATCCTGATATTCGCTTTATTGCTGTGGCCCGGAAACAAACCTGCAATATATCTGAGGTATGCCTGTACTCCTGCACAGGGAAGTTCTTAGAGAAAACTTGTGTGAATCTTTTCTATGAAGAGGAAATGACGAGGTGGAGAAAAATGGCTTACCTCCCCAAATACAGCCCCAAGTGGTGTTGACATTGATCTGCTCAGGACAGACCGAGCCCTTTAGTGTGAACGGGAGCCCAGGGTCCTCCAGAACCAGGCAGTCTCTGCTTTTTACCTCCTACTACCACAAATGAATGGCTTTGTTCCCCTGACCAGTGTTAAAAGCTAAGTGTAAAGGCCTAAACAGCAGTGACTAAACATATCTTCTACTCCAGCTGCATGGAACTGGCTCCACCAACATTTCTCTCAGCATGTCTTTCACAGATGGTCCTCTTCCTCTAGTCCCAGAGTCTCCAACTGAATTTCCAGATTCAAGCCTAAATGCCTTCCATTTGCTTCCAGAGTTATCTTCCACAGATATTGCTTTTACTATATTCTTATCTTGCTCTCTGTTCCGTATGGTTAGAATCAATACCTACTTAGGGTGAAATGAACCAGCTGGTCTGTAATTCCAAGCTGACAGAATAATGTTAAGGTGATATACTGGGGGTCCTGGACCAGCCTAAACAAAGCATGATGGGAGAGTCTCCTTTGGATGGGATGAACTGACTTGTCTTCCCTAAATACACCAAAATCACAACAGAGGAGCCCAGTATGGGGCTGGGAAGAGGCAGTGAGATAGCGAATTCTGATTTGGACATTGAATCTGAAGTGGCAGGAGTTCATTTGGGTGGAAGTAGCTAGAGTTGTAAATATGGATTTGGAGCTTATCAGGGAGGTCTGGGTTGTGAGAGTCCTCAGGGATGTTTACAGGAGGTGAAGACAGGGACAAGCAGAGGAAGAGCTATGGGGACTGATCAGGTAGAGAGGAAGACAACTAGGTAAGAAGAGTGCAAGGAAGCAAGCGGGGAGGGAGTTGCATGAAAGAATGCGCATTCATCAGTTCAAATGCCAGAGAGACCAAGTTAGATTAGGACTAAAAAGTGTTCATTGAATTGGGCCAGGTAGATTACTGTGACCACTAGAAAATGCATTCAGCAGTAAAGCCCACCCTTTTCAAGAAGCTTGTTAGAGGAGGAAAGAGGTCCGGGCAGTAAGTAGTGGGAGATAAGGCAGAGACCCATAAAAGGTAACGTATAAAGCAATAACTAGAATGATATAATCAAATGTATTTTAGGAAGATTAACCAGGGAAAATTCAAAGAGAGAAATACAGAAAGCAAGTAGACTAGTTAGGTAAATGAGATTAGCAATAATAAAAATAGAAGGGACTTTAATTCCTAAATCTTTTGGTCTTCATCTCATATTTAGCTCCAGACAAAAACATACCTACATTCTCTGTCAATATTTCAGCTTATCATTTTTTAAAAGTATTTGACTCTTCACAACCCTCACACTAAGTCTCTAAGGTCAAATCTTCTTTGTTCTTTGCTGCCTTTTCTTCATTCCACAGCCAGTGGTGTTTCCTTCCCCCTGCCAGGCTGATTGCATTGGTCTCTCCTCTGGCCTGTGTAAAATGTACCTGGTGGATGAACATTTCTGCTTCATGTGCACTAGGTCCACTTTCTTACCACTTGCATTAACTCCTGCTCTCCTTGGTAATAAATTCAGATTCCCGCTCTGCCCTTCTCTCTTCTTGATTGCCATTTTTGATCCTTTTCCCTTTCCTTCCTCTCTGTCATTCCATCTTGTCTTCTGATTCCCTGAATATTTGTCACCCAGTGCTTTCTACAGCTTGAAAAGTTGCCTTTCTGAAGCTAAGCTCTCCCTTTCTGTTCCCTTATTCTTTGAAATTGTTTGCCTGTTGTATTTCATTAATGAATTCCTCAACAGAAAAAAGCAAGTTAATGTCACTTTAACATATTCATTTAGATTACCCTCATCTTGAACAAATATTAGATTTCATGCATATAATTCAAAAATTTTAATGATTTTTCTGTGTCAAAACTCAAGCTAGGCCCTCACATAAACATAGGGGACAGAGTTTGACTAGGGATTATTATTTGAAGGGTGTCCTAAAGCTCGGTAGCTTGTCACAGTTGCTCAAGTATTTACTGTTAACTTTCAATTGAACCGAGGCATTTTAACTCCTAGAATGCTCATATAAATCCTTAAGCCACTAGGAGCCATTAGGACCTCAGCCAGTGTTAATGTTTGCAAAGAAGGGGAAGAAGAAATAAGGTTTGATTAAGGCAAGGATAGAGATGGCCCAGGACCAAGGCCCATTTCTCAGAGTGCAAGCCCTGAGGCAGTGAGAGTAGAGGGCCCTGCTAAGCTCAGCAGAAGCACTTGGGGCATCTAATTAGGGGAAGAGGCTGGAGGAGGGGGCAGTGATGCTAATCAGGAAAGGATGTTGAAGTGAGAGGAGGCCAAAATGAAAATGAACTTCTCTTATATCATGGGTTTGCCTCAATGAATGAGTCTATTTTGAAGGGTTTCTTTTCTTTTTTTTTGAGGATTTAACTTCCATTTCTTTTCCGATATGTCCATGATTACTTAATAAGGGAAGGAAGGGTCTGATCTTTAAAGAGCCCCTCTTTTTCATGCGTCACATTAGTTGCAGGGAAAACTATAGGAGACATGGTTCGTTTGTTTACTCATTCACTCATTTATGCATAGAGTCATTCATTCATTTAAAAAAATTTCAGTGAGAGTGTGATATAGCTGTGCTAGTACTTTGTACTATGTTATACAAAGTGCTATGTAATTTGTAGAAAGGCAGTTACAGTTCATGATCAGAGAAGTACAGGTGCTTCTTGAAATACAGAGGCAGGAAAGTCAATCCAGATTAGGAGCAATAGCAAAGACTTCATAGCAGGAATGACATTTTAGAATTAAAAGAATAGGAATTGGCCAGACAGAGCTGGAGGGAAGGGCAGGGACGTGAAGGCAGAGAAGCAAAATAATATTCCAAACTAGAAAACACTTGTAGCACTGGAGGGAAGAAAGAACATTGTACTTTCACATGTGTTAACAAAGTTGTATATGGCTGGAAAGCAGAGTTTAAGGGTTAAGAAGGTGAAAGACAAGTCTGGGTCCCCACCATAAAGAACTTTTGTGTGCTGTGCAAAGATTTCTGTTTATCCTGAGGACTATGGGAGAGTCATTGAAAGGTTTTCACAGGGAAATGACTTAACCAGGTTTGCTTTGTAGAGAGTTGGTTCTTGCTGTGAAGTGGAGATGGGATTAGAGAGGGTGGGCAAGACAGGAGATTGCTGTACCAATTTCTAAATCACTATTGCAGTGATTCTAGCCAGAGGTAATGGTGGCCTAAATTAGGTTAGCAGCAAAGGGGATTAAGTCAAAAAATATTTACTAGATAAAATAGGACTTGATGGTTTTTCGGACAAAAGAGAAAAGAAAATCACGATGCCCAGATGTCTCATTTGGCCACCGGATAAATGGCACTGTCATTCACTGAGATAGAGAACGCTAGAGAAAAGGCCTTTCGTGGGGAGAAACACCCCAGATGCTTAGCAAAACTTCAGATAAAAAAATATGAAGCCAACAGACAAAGTTATAGATCTGGGAGGGGGGTCATTAGCATATAAATAGCAACTGAATCTGGGAGAAATGAATGAGCTCACCCAGGCCAAGAGTGCACAATTGTAATTGAACAAGTAATTATGTATTATTTGTTTAATATGTTTCTGTGACTATACTTTAAGCTCAATGAAGGCAATAACAGTATGTTCACTAGAACCAAGCCTTGCCTATAGTAGATAATCAATACTTTTTGAATGAATGAAAGATAATACCTGTGGAATGCCATGGACAATTACAAAGGAATGTACACTTGTATGGGATTAATATCAACTATAAGTAGTCAAATCTAGACTTGCTCTAGTAACCTATCAGGAACTACGTCTTATGCCTCCCTTCTGAAATGCATGCGTCAAAATTTGGTTTCGACTAGTTTATTTTTTACATGAGAATATTAATATCATATATACATCATACTGTGTAGCAATATGGAGTCAAACCCTCTTTGGTCAAGTTACTTACTGAGTGCCTCAATTCCCTTATCTATGAAATGGGGATAATAGTACCTATTTCATAGAGCTATTGATAGATTAAATAACATAATATACATAATATATTTTCCACAGCAACCTAGACTATAGAATTATTCTAAATAATTAATATTATTTAAAACTTTATAGAGGAGGCAGTTCTCCATGGTGTTTCTACCTGGCTTGTGATAGCTTTTGTCCCAGACTATCTTTGCAAGGATGTTTGCATTTCAAGGATGTTTGCAAAGCAAACAGCCTTGGAAGATAGAAGTAGTGACTCCCTCAAGGCAGAGAGCAGATTTGTTTCTCTACCAGGATAAAAAAGATAATAACTCCCTCAGGGGCAAAGGTTGGGCAGGTTTGCTGGCAGCCCCCTTAGAAGATTGGATTTCCTAAATTTGAGGTTCCTCAGCTGTGACACAAACCCACTATGTGTGAAGCATCTGCATTGCCCTCTGGTACTTGAGGGGCAAGGGTAACAAATGTGAACATGGAGGTGGTGTTGCCCATGGTGCCTTGAGTAATTAGGTCTTTGCCTCTTTCCTAAGGGCCTTGCCTCTTTTGCCAGCCTTTATGAAACTGTTGGCAGGCTATCTTGCTAGCTTGCAAGCAGAATAAAATCTCAGAGCCTTCACTTTTCTTGATCAAGTTGTCTCTTCAACGTAAACTTGTATATTATAAATCCTTGAAGCAGATGTTTTGTAAGACACTGTTTCCCAAACTTGACATTACATACTTTACATAATTCTAATTATGAACAATATAAAAACAGGAGCTCAAGAGACAAGATTGTTCATTTTCACTTTGAAGAGTTCAATCTTTTTGCTTATTTGATTGGGGAAAGTTTGAGTAACACAAGACTACTTTGTATTTAAAAATTTCTTTTTCAGCTACAAATCCATGGGAGATTTGTATAGTGTGAATCCTTGCTATCGAATAAATATTAAATATCACAAGTATATGTTGAAATCACACAAGAAAATTCCTAGTATTGACAGCGATCATAGAATAAATAGCATAGATCAAGGCAGCCACTGGCTAACAAATACAACTTATGTGTTAACGCCGAGTAACGATCATGTATTTATTTATATATCCAGTGATCTCTAACTTCCCACTGTTTATTCAGGTATGGGCACAAAATTTCTAAAAAGACACCAGTTTTTACTTGTGTGTGTGCATGTGTATGAAATGCCTAGTTGTATCTCAGAATACAGTTAGGGATATGCTTTGTAAGGAAATATGAAGATCCAGGAGTTAAAGAAGATAAAGAATGTTCACTTGGATCAATGAGCAGATGAGATCCAGTAGGGAATGGTGTTTGTAAACTAAAAAAAAGTAGGCAAAAAATGCAAAGACAAGGAGAAAAAAATGAATTGCAAGTAGGACCCAAAAGAGCAGGCAAAATATACGGGAGACAAGGAGATAGATCTCACTTGAGTAGACCAAGACAAGAATAAGATAGGAGGAGAAGCAAAAGATCCAGTGCACTCTAACAGAGGAAACCGGAAATACAGTGTAGGGTGCAGATAAATATGGCCTTGAGCAGGCAAGACTCAACAAGCAGGCAAGGTTCTACAACAAGGACCACTAACCATGTGAAAGGAGGAGTCCACCGTGATGACATGCAAGCTTAACCTAGAAGACAGGTGACTTAGGAGCCCAAAAACATTATGTCTCCAAACACTGGAAGACAGTAATTTCTGCTGGTAAAGGAAAGTAAAAGGGGAAAAAAATACCAAGAGTTTGGAAAACCAATATGTCTATGATATGGGGGAAAACTTCTATGCATTTGGATCTTGGTACCAAGCAGAGAGAGGTGTTTTAGGTGTTAAGCCACAGGTGGCACTTTGTGTGGCAGAGGTGAAACTGAGCTAAATTAAATAAACATGAAATACACTAATAGTATTTCTAAACTGTACACCATTTGAAGATTTAGTTTACTCTTGGGGCATCCATCTGTGGGCTAAAAAGCAAACAATGAGATGGAAAAAGATCCTCTAAGAAAATCAGAGAGAATGGAAGTTAGGAACTCAGATTTTGACATTTATTGACAGGTTTTTTTTCACTCTCTTATCCCTGGGTGGTGGTAGAAAAGATAGGGCAATAATAAAAATTGCTTAGCTTTGGAGACATGGCCTAAATCTAAAACACTATCATATTTAAAATAAAGTGTCAGGCATTCTTTTACTTGTACACTCTAACTTTGTTTATTATTCTGTTAGATAAAGCCTCTTGTCATTATACTCCAGGCAAAGCTGTTAACAGGGAAACTCAGATCCACACCCTAGACCTAATTTTTTAATACAGTTCCTCTTTGATCTACTGCATCTCTGAATTTAATTATGAGGTCTAACTTGATGCCCTGCCATTGCATCTTTTGCTCTCCTTTGCTCTTTCTGTTGATAATGAGAAAGAAGAGCTTTCTGTTTCTTTTAAAAGCATATGCTCATTTTTAGTTAGTTCATTGAAAGGTGTCACCTTCTACTTCATGTTGCTCCTTGGGTCCTTTTATTCTTTGTCTCCTGAACTGACACAATTACCATCTCGACACTCTGCAAATATAGCTTGCAGAGCCAGTTTCCTAGGAATATAATTTTCAGAAGTGCCAGACATAAGGATGACTTTAAAGCCATTTGATGAGTTCTCTGTTACATATCCTCATTTGCTTCCTTCCCAAAGGGATTTTTGAATTCTGCCCAGAACATGCTTATCAGCTTAAAGGTATGTGGCATCATTACGTTATGAAGATTTTCTTCCGCAGCAGCAAGTGCACTAACCTTGAATGAAGCAGTTGCTAATCATGTTGCACTAAGCAGATAAAAGTCGGGACCGACCTAATCTTGCTTTCCTAGTATCAGTTTCTGCAGACTTCAAGTGTAATGTTCTAATCACTGGGGCAAAACAGCCAATTAATTTGCTTTCCGTGCGTGTTTTTACTGGCCAAGATGCATAGGGGAGCAGTGCGTTCAGTCATAATCATGCTCTACAAAGATGGGAAATGCTCCCTTTGAGCTTCCAATCATGAGGCCAGCTGAAGTGGAGGCAAGCCCACTGACAGGTGAGAATAGCAATCATTTATTTCTGTTGATGGGTTGTGACAGACCATGTGGGAGCAGTGGCTGCATACTGTGGGGCTCCGCAAGGAAGACTGTGATTGGGCAAAGAGGAAACCCTTCACAGCTCATTTAGTCCACACATAGCCACCTAGGTGGTGAATGGGTTCAACATACCAGCCCAGGCATTCCAGCACAAAATCAGATCACTAACAGCCAGGCCCTATAGGGGTTCCTACAAGGCATTAATCAACAGGGTTGAGCTGTCAAAATGCAGGGTCTGAAATTAAGAAACACCAAAAGGATGAAAATACAGCAATGCTGTCAAAACAATCAAGAATGTGATTCATACTGCAGGATTCTAACCCCCATTAAAAAAGCTTAGAAGAAAAATGAGTTCTAAAGGGGGTAAAGGGGTAAAGAGATGCATTACCCCTGTGGAAAATTTTCCTAAGGTTTTTACACATATTAATTAGTAGAAACAGCATGAAGATTTATGTAAGCATGAGCACAGCCCTTTTCAACATAACACTGACAGGTCAAATTACATAGAAGTCCTCCTCAGTGCCCCCCAGCCTAGTTCATCTCTTAGTTAAATTTCTTTTCTACATGAATCTACTGATGTGCAGAGCATTTGATGTCTCACACTGTTTCTGAATACAGACACTTGAAACTCAGCAGAATTCTTGGGCTTGCACAGCTTATTTTCTGAACACTCTTTTTGGTAGAAGAGAAATTTCTTATAACTGGAGGTGTAAACTGTTCGTGTGTGTGTGTGTGATTCAATTTTATCGATATTCTTTTTAGAACTCATTATCTATTTTTATATTAGAGAAAGTATTCAGTGCCATAAACAAAGCCAAAAAACCAGAGTTTCTGAAACTAACCAAATTGTCACACGCAAAAGTTATAATAACTAAAAATATATTCTAACTCCTGAAGGATTGCTTTCCAAGCCCCACGTGGGTGTTTCTCAAAATGTGGTCTAGAGTGCTCATTGAAAATGCACATGCACAGATACACCTCAGCCTACTGCAGCCAAAGCTCTGGGACAGGCCTGGGAACTGGAATTTTAACAGGATCCCCAAGGTGATTCTGATGCATAGAGAAACTGGAAAACAACTTTTTTCTTATGTGAATAAGAAAAAGTCCACATTCAGGTACAACACTTGCTTCTTTCCACTGCTGCCTAACACATCTCACCCTTGGACAAGCTGTGTTCCATTTGTTCATAAACACTCTAATACTTTCACATTTCCATGCCTGTGATCAGGCTGTGCCCTTCATATGCTCCAGCCTCATCTTTCCCATCCTCTGCGATTCAACTTAAAGCCTGCCTCCTACAAGAAGACTTCTCCATTACTCCCCGCTAGATGTGAATATCCTGGCCTCTCTGCTATCCTAGCCTTTCTGTTTGTACTTTTCATAGCATCACCACCTTCTGCCTTCTATTGCAGTTACCTGTACACATTGCTTTATCTCCCAGTTACTAGCTCGTTCACTCCATGAGGTCATGTCTTATATGTCTGTTTATACCTAATACCACCTAACTCATTGCCTTGTGCTGTATGTACAGTAAATGTCTGTGGAATTGAACTATTGAATAATAGATGTTAGTTAATTCAAACCGAAGCTTTATACTTTTAAAAAGTCATTCACAGAGATAAGTGTTCTCTCTTACTGTATGCTCAGAATTCTCATTAGAATCTTGGAGTGGGTCTCCCTGTAAGCAAAAATGTATGAGGTCTGCCATTTTGTTTGTTTATTTTACTTAACTGCAGTTTGTGAAATGTTATTCTGCTTTAGATTTTCTAAATTAGCTTTAAGGATATTTTCCCTGAAAAAAATATTTGTTAATATTTTAAGTCCTCAGCTGAAACAGACGTATAAAGTATATTAATTCTGCTGGAGAATAAATTACATTACAGTAGACTACTACAGACTATTTGTTTTGTAAATATGTCAGATATTCATTTTTTTTTAACCAGGAAATATATGGCCTTAAATATTTGATAGCTTCGTATGATTAACTAACAGTCAATGGCTACAATTGTTTAACTATGTCTAATTTGATTTAAGACTCATGTCATAGGCCCTAATATAGTATAAAAAACATGGGAACCGTAGTGTGGATTTTCATGACCTAAGGAATACGTTTACCCTGATTGTAAGGCAAAGAAGTGTTTTACTTTGAGCCTCCTTATATTCTGGAAGTACGAAAAAGATTAGAGAGATGGACAGACAAGTGCTATAAGTTTTATCATTCTTGAAAGTAGTATGTCTCCTCAATCCATGTTGCAATTTTTCTTTTATATTGAGGTATAATTGACATATAACATTATGTTAGTTTCAGGTGTACAACATAATGATTTGATATTTGTATGTATTACGAAATGATCACCACCATAAGAGTCTAGTTAACATCTCTCACCATACATAGTTACAATTTTTTTTTTCTCGTGATGAGGACTTTCAAGATTTACTCTCGGAAATTCCCTGGTGATCCAGTGGTTAAGGCTCCACGCTCTCACTGCTGAGGGCTGGGGTTCGATCCCTGGTCGGGGAGCTGAGATCCCACAATCTGTGTGGCGTGGCCAAAAGTTAAAAAAAAAAAAAAAAATTTACTCTCTCAGCAACTTTCAATTATGTAATACAGTATTATTAACTATAGTCACCGCGCTGGACCTTACATAGTAATTGTTTTTAAAACCCCTTTTACCTGTGATATTGCTGTGGGGCCCACAGAAATGCAGGGAAAGACTGTTTGCAGGATACTTGAGAAATTATACTCAAAAACATAAAAAAATTCAAGCCAAAAATTTGAGCCAAACCTGTTCAAGTCAGAAGAATAGTTCTTTATCTACCCCAGTCTTTAATGACAACACCCTAGATGAGGAGGAGGGGCTGAGGCGATGTCTCTCACTTTCCTTCAGCGCCAAAGATAATTAGGGCAGACTAGAATCAGGGCAGAGCTTCTTGGAAAAGTTCTGAAGGTCTGGGAAAGTATGCTTTTCAAAGGAAAGTGTTATGTAAGCTTACCTCTTTCTGACACCTTACATCAGAAAGGACTGATGTAAAAGTGCTTTTGGGGACCACACATTTCATAAAGTTTCTACTGCAGCTTAATAGTCATCTCAGTGGGTTTTGCTTTAACTCAGTTAATAATTATAATAGAACAGAGAATGATACTGCATTTTTATTTATATTAGAGCTCTTGGCCATAGGCACCTAGGATGCCCCTAGCTATAACTAAAACTTAATTAGGAGAAAAGAACATTGCTGACTCAATTTCTGAATTGGCTAGTAAAAGAAACATAATAATCCTTGATATAAAAACATAAAATCCTTTCAAAATAAATAACTCAGAAGTATACTACCTTTGAAATATGCCCTACACTTCTCCAACCAAAAAGGAACGGCAATGTGGTATTTTCTAAAACAGATCTAATTTGATCCACTGCTATTCCTCCATTCCAGAGGCGTATTTCACAAACATCACATGTCAGTTGGGGAAAGAAGGAGTGAAAGCTTAATCCACAAATGATTGATGAACAGTAATGAGACTTATAGAGGAGTCTGAAAGAATGTGACAGAGACACACTGAGAAAGGGAGCAAGATGAGAATCAGCCAGCGCATGGTATGAGTTTTGGGAAACTCATGATGCAAGAATTAAAAGAACTCTTGAAGAAGATAAGAGTATATATATTTCAGAGAGGCTTCCTTGAAGAAGCCACAAAGCACGAATAAACAAAAACCAGCCTGTTCTTCATAAGGTATCTTGCCTGTCCTATCAGCGGAAAGCAGCCAACTATGACCTATGCATAAAACCTGGGGTGAAAAAAAGGAACATAACGAAAAGATGGATGAAGAACATACATCTGAAGAGGAATGGCACAGAGAAACACAGGAAGTGTCCAAAAAAAAGTTCTCCAGAGTCTCAAAGAAATTACAGATAACAGATGACCTCTTGAAAACAAACTATCAAAAGAGCGTTCAAAATAGTGATACAGTGAAATAACAGAAGATGAAAATTGAGATAGAAAACTCAGGAATAAAATGAAAGAGAAACTAGAAATCATTACAGACATGAATGCCCCATTAAAGGCAATAAAAATTAGAATATATACTCATGAGAACAAAGTCATGTGGGTCAGAATTGGGAAATAAAAACATGGAGGATAAATCTCACAAACCAAATTAGGAAAAAAGAACAATATAAAAATTATTATAAAGAAGATGATAGATGTGGCAAAGAAGATCCAACAGTAAAAAAAAAAAATTACTGTGTCTGAAGAAAATAGCAGGCAAATGGAACAAAAAATGATCTAACATATAAGAAAACTTTCCTGAAGAAAGATTTGATCTGTATATTACAAGGGCCCTTTATATCTGAGAAAATTTAATATAAAATAATCAACACCAAAACATATGCTAATACAATTTCTGGTATTTAAGGATAAAATTATATGGGCATCCTACGTGAGAAAGTAAGTCACGTCAAAGGGGAAAAAACGTTTTTTTCTAAAACTTCTTCAAAGCAACACTAATGACAGAGAACAGTGGAGCCATGGGCAAATATATGTGATCTAAGAATTTCATTTACAGGCAAGTTATCTTTCAAACATAAAGACAGTGTTCTCAAGCAGGTAAGAATTTAGGGATTACAGCACCCCCGATAGTTACTATTAGCAAGAAATGAATCAAAATGAAATACAGGTAAAAATACCTAAGATTAAACAATCACAGAAATCTTATTATACGTTTCAATGTTGTAAATCTTGAGAGTGTAAAAATACTTATACACAAATGTGCACGCACATATATGAACAACTGAGGGTAGAGAAAAAAGGGAAGCAGTAGGCCAGACCACACATGGGTCAGCACATCCCTTACAATCAGCTCTCAAGAGATGCTGTTTTAAGCACTGACTTTAGTCACTTATAATCCTTTCATAATATTTTTTTCCTTAAATTTAGAGAAATTTTAAAGGAATGCTAACAACTCAGTGAAGAAACGTTTTTCAGAAGTCCAATGATTTTTCTCTTTCACCTCCCTTTTTTCCCTTTGATTTATTATGTGTTATTAAAGCCAGCATTTATAGAATTATCCCATCTTAAAAAATATTTTCACCGCTTTGTCTTCATAAGAACATAAGATGCCTGGAAAGACACTCACCAAATATTGAAGTTATTTTGGGGTAGTGAGATTTTGAGTGACTATAAATTGCCCTTGATAGACTAGAGCATATAAATAGTTTTATGGATGAATAGCTTTAAATATCCAGAAAAAAAGGATATGAGTCAAATACCCAGAAAACTGGACTGCCTTTCTGATGTTATCTTTTATATATTCTTCCTTCTCATTTCTTCCTGGAAAAATAAAATAAAAAGGTAAAACTCTTTCGATCAGTGTATGTAGGATGCACAATGTTAATCTTCAGAGGAATTACAAAGGAAGCTACAGAAAGTTATTTTTCCATAAAGAGCTTACAATTTAACTTGATGGTCTTAAGTTTTATGCATTTGTTTGAGTGCAGGTGTGATATTAACTTTTTGTAACAGAAGAAGGATTTGCAAGGAATCAAACTGATATTTTAGGTGGCTCTCTTATTCCCTGTTCACATATAAACCACAGCTCTCGTATCCAAGTAAATTGGGAATTTTTTGTTTGGAAATTATTCAAGGTATAAGGCAACCTCTTTGGCAGCTACAATACTTGAATGTGGGCTGGAAAGAGAAACATGTTGATCCAAACTCTTTATTATACCTCAAGAATATATTTTAGAGTATGTCTCAAGTCATAACTTTGGTTTAAAGGAAACCCTCGACTAAACTGGCAATTATCAGAGAAGTACAAATTTGTCATATTTGCATAAGCCACATTGCTCCAGTAACAAAAGTGAAAGATTGGACTCACACACTGTGGCCTAGATTTTGGAAAATAATTTGTTACTGCTTTAAAGATCCTTTTAAGATGAATCAATTAAGTTGTTCACAAATTTAGCTAATTATCCAAATATATTGTTTATAATCAGCCAGTTTGATCTTTGTTTTTTTTCTTAATATACTGTCATGTTTATGGGATTCTGATTCCATAGTTGTAATGGGGTTAACTTCACTTTTTATTACCATTTACATAATAGAAGCTAAAATTTTGAAGATTATGATATCGTTTCATGATGTTAAAGCTCCCAGCTTGACATATTATTTCTTAAAGTTCATTTAAAAAGATAGGATAATGGAAGGCATCAGCAGTTACCTACGTTAATTAGCATAAAATATATGGGGAGGAGATGAAGAGCTGTATTTAATATGTTGGCTAACTTAAAAAATTTGTACAAATCAAGTATCTGCTAAATGGGCAGGCTTCTACTGATTGTTGAGTACTTGCTTTGTGATCTAGTTTACTTTTTATAGAGTAAATTTAAACATCTGATTTAGTAAATTTTTATTGACTAAAATTAATCACAAAGATGATCATTCACAGTGAGGACTAGTAATAATTTTTAAGTGGATAATAAAAAATTGCTTGCTATAGTTGCTTTTGCAACTTTCAGTTTTGTATATTATTTTGTCCTCCAAGTTAAAATGACCGAGTGAGCATATTGCATAAAAACCGAGATCATCACTCTTTCACTGCCTATCACCCTGTTTATGCTTAACCAAGCATTTATTCATAAGTTCTTAATGGTAAGGGCTACAAGGTTACTACACCTGAGAGAAAAATCTGTAAGACAGGCTTTCTAATTAATCACTGGGAGGGTTCAGGAAGGTCCAGCTATTTCTGTAAACTGAAGCATTTATGCACTCTATTGCAATTGTTGATCACGGAAATGACAGGTAGTGCTTTATTTCTCTAAGTTTCTGTACTTCTGTTAGGAATAATGAACACTTTACATGTTTCTGTGTGTACACATGGACACCATCATTAAAACTAGGACGTCTGTTCACCAGAGGACATATAGGGGGACAGTTCTAAGAAAACAGAACCGTGGTACCAGCATCTTAGGAATGATGCTGAAATGCCACCCATGACACTCTGAATTTAAGACCACCATCTCAGAGCAAAAGGCTCTGAGACAGAGCAATCAAGAGCAACAGACCCTGTTAGGCAGGAGTTATCATATCCAGGACGATTTGTGACTAGTTGAGTGAGCTGGAACATTGTTCCATATTGGTTAATTTTACTGAGTTCACAAACAAAAACTGCAGTGAAGTTTGCAGCAGTGCTTCAGGTGAAATCATAACTAATTGGCAGTGCTGAGGCTCTTTCCCACAATTACCCCGGGTCACTGGGTTGCAATAGTGATAGATACAATGGCACCAACTCATGTCATATTTACAAGTCTATTTGGGATCCCACACTTCTCTCCCCAGTTCTTGGCATCTGCTTTGTTGTATTTCCTTGTGCAGAAGCCTCTGTGGGCAGAGGAAAAAGCACTGCAGATCTTAATAGCTTGTTCCTCCTGTCTCTAGCCAGGTCCCTGACATTGGCAGAGGTCAACACCTAAGCCACACTGCTGGCGTAATTTCTCTCTTAAACACAGTAGTGTTCATTTCTTGAGCCTAGCACATGTAAACAATACACAGAAATGTGTCCTCTCTCTGCCTGTATTCATGTACCTCAAATGTAGCATGACAGGCCAGGCCATCTAATCCGTTACTCATACTACCCTTGTGATGTTTCTCTTCACCCCCGCCCCCAGCTTTCCTCATTTCTACAATCCTTACATTCATATTTTAGTTGCAAGAGAAGCAAGAAACAGTAGCTTTTCAGTGTTCAGCAGCTCTGTAGATGCTAGCCTACTCCTGGTAATGCTAAGGACACGGCTGTGAGCCCTAAGGCATTTTACTAAAGAAAAGCACCTTCCCTCATGGCTGCTGCTTTCTGTCCTTGCACCACCGGCCAAAGACTCTGGGGGTCGCCCTTAGAGTGACCTGCTTTCTCTACTCCAGCCAAAGAAGCTTCACTTTTTATTTTTAAATTATCATGCTTCCACAAAACTCTTTTTGTGCAAATGCTACTATAGTATAATCATAAAAAAAAAACTCTCTAAAAATTCGAAGAAATTAATCACTTAAGGTCCTGATATATATGTTCAAATTCTACATTTCTGGGGCAATAGCAGCTCTGAGGAATGATGGAGACGTGCTCTTTAAGTGGGGAATACAGCAGAGGAGAACCAATCAAGGAGAAGCAGAGTTTCTATAACAGGGAGCAGAAAGACATGGAATAGGAGTAGGAGATAATAGTTGTACTGGTGTTGGAATTTTTTTTTCTTTGTGGGTTGGTTTAGTTTGGTAAACAGTGGAGTGAGGGGTGTCATTTCATCCAGTTCTCAAGTCAGCGGTCATGAGTTTAAGTGCTAGTTCTGTTTTATTTGAACTGTCGCATACTGGCAGAGTAGATTCTGGCATCTCCTATAAAGATGCAGGTGCCGGCTATTAGTGGTCAGGATGTAGAGCACAGAAAATGTAAGAGGCTCTGAGGGCGCTATGGACAGATTTCCGACAGCATCTTCCACCACTGTCGTTTATCCATCAGTAAAACCACTAGGTGCTAAAGCAGCCGTATCCTGTTGAAGAAGAGACTTGACAAAGAGAGCTATGAATTGATCACTATGACTGATAACTAAATTTGTCTGAGGTTCTATAAATACTATTCCGACTTTTAAATATCTATTTTATACAACTTTGAATTACACATGACTGTAGGATATATGTGACTTTATTGTTGATTCTCAAATATTTCAAATTGAATAAAATTAATTTTTAAAAATTTTATTTTATTGAAGTATAGTTGATTTACAATGTTGTTTTAATTTCTGCTGTACAGCAAAGTGATTCAGTTAGATAGATAGATACATACATACATACATACATTCTTTTTCATATTCTTTTCCATTATGGTTTATCACAGGATGTTGAATATAGTTCCCTGTGCTATACAGTAGGACCTTTTGCATCTGCCAATCCCAAACTCCCAATCCATCCCTCCCCAACCCCCTTGGCAACCACAAGTCTGTTCTCTATATCTGTGAGTCTGTTTCTGTTTCGTAGATAAGTTCATTTGTGTCATAGTTTAGATTCCACATGTAAGTGATATCATACGGTATTTGTCTTTCTCTTTCTGACTTACTTCACTTAGTATGATAATCTCTAGGTTCATCCACATTGCTGCAAATGGCATTATTTCATTCTTTTTTATGGCTGAGTAGTATTCCATTGTATATATATGTAACACATCTTCTTTATTCATTCATCTGTTGGTGGATATTTAGGTTGTTTCCATGTCTTGGCTGTTGTGAATAGTACTGCTATGAACATAGGGGTGCATGTATCTTTTTGAATTATAGTTTTGTCCATATATATGCCCAGGAGTGGGATTGCTGGATCATATGGCAACTCTATTTTTAGTTTTTTCAAGAACCTCCACACTGTTGTCCATAGTGGCTGCACCAATTTACATTCCCACCTTCAGTGTAGGAATGTTCTGTTTTCTCCACACCCTCTCCAGCGTTTGTTATTTGTAGATTTTTTAATGATGGCCATTCTGACCAGTGTGAGGTGGTACCTCACTGTAGTTTTGATTTGCATTTCTCTAATAATTAGCAACGCTGAGCATCTTTTCATGTGCCTGTTGGCCATCTGTATGTCTTCTTTGGAGAAATGTCTATTTCGGTCTTCTGTCCATTTCTGGATTGGGTTGTGTTTTTGTTTTGTTTTGCTTTGTTTTGTGGTACGCAGGCCTCTCATTGTTGTGGCCTCTCCCGTTGCGGAGCACAGGCTCCGGACGCGCAGGCTCAGCGGCCATGGCTCACGGGCCCAGCCGCTCCGTGGCATGCGGGATCTTCCCGGACCGGGGCACGAACCCATGTCCCCTGCATCGGCAGGCGGACTCTCAACCACTGCACCACCAGGGAAGCCCGGCTGTATTTTCTTTGTTATTTTTTGTTGTTGTTGTTGGGTTATATGAGCTGTTTATATATTTTGGGAATTAAGCCCTTGTCGGTCACATTGTTTGCAAATATTTTTTCCCAGTTCATAGGTTGTCTTTCTATTTTCTTTATGGTTTCCTTTGCTGTACAAAAGCTTGTAAGTTGATTAGGCCCCATTTGTTTATTTTTGCTTTTATTTCTATTGCCTTGGGAGACCAACCTAAGAAAACATTGGTACGATTTATGTCAGAAAATGTTTTGCTCATGTTCTCATCTAGGAGTTTTATGGTGTCATGTCTTATATTTAAGTCTTTAAGCCATTTTGAGTTTATTTTTATGTATGGTGTGAGGGTGTGTTCTAAATTCATTGATTCACATGCAGCTGTCCACCTTTCCCAACACCCCTTGCTGAAGAGTCTTTTTCCAAATGTATATTCTTGCCTCCTTTGTTGAAGATTAACTGACTGTTGGTGTGTGGGTTTATTTCTGGGCTCTCTATTCTGTACCATTGATCCATATGTGTGCTTTTTTGCCAGTACCATGCTATTTTGATTCCTGTAGCTTTGTAGTATTGTCTGAAGTCTGGGAGGGTTATGCCTCCTGCTTTGTTCTTTTTCCTCAGGATTGCTTTGGCAATTCTGGGTCTTTTATGGTTCCATATAAATTTCAGGATTATTTTTTCTAATTCTGTGAAAAATGTAACGAGTAATTTGATAAGGATAGCATTAAATCTGTAGATTGCTTTGGGCAGTATGGCCATTTTAACAATACTAATTCTTCCAACCCGAAATCATGGGATATCTTTCCATTTGTTTGTATCATCTTCAATTTCCTTTATTAATGTTTTAGCTCTCGGCATATAAATCTTTCACCTCCTTGGTCAGGTTTATTCCTAAGTGTTTTTTTTCCTTTGGTGCAAATTTTAAAAGGGACTGTTTTGGTTTTTTTGTTTTGTTTTTACAATCTCTTTCTGATATTTCATTGTTAACATAAAGAAATGTAACCCATTTCTGTATGTTAATCTTGTATCCTGTTACCTTGCTGAATTCGTTTATCAGTTCTAGTAGTTTTTGTGTGGAGTCTCTAGGGTTTCCTATATATAGTATCATGTCAACTTCATATAATTGACATATAATGACAATTTTACCTCTTGCCTTCCAATTTGGATACCTTTTATTTCTTTTTCTCGTCTGATTGCTGTGTCTAGGACTTCCAATACTATGTTGAACAGAAGTGGTGAGTGGGCATCCTTGTCTTCTTCCAGATATTAGTGGGAAGGCTTTCAGCTGTCACCATTGAGTATTATATTGGCTGTTGTTTGGCATAAATAGCTTTTATTAAGTTGAGGTATAGTCTCTCTATATCCACTTTGGTAAGGTATAGTCTCTCTATATCCACTTTGGTAAGGTATAGTCTCTCTATATCCACTTTGGTAAGTTTTTATCATGAATGGATAAAATTAATTTGGGACTTCCGGGAAGATGGCGGAAGAGTAAGACGCGGAGATCACCTTCCTCTCCACAGATACACCAGAAATACATCTACGCGTGGAACAACTCCTACGGAGCACCTACTGAACGCTGGCAGAAGACCTCAGACCTCGCAAAAGGCAAGGAACCCCCCACGTACCTGGTTAGGGCAAAAGAAAAAACTAAACAGAGACAAAAGGATAGGGACGGGTCCTGCACCAGCGGGAGAGAGCTGTGAAGGAGGAAAAGTGTCCACACACTAGGAAGCCCCTTCGCGGGTGGAGACTTCGGGAGGCGGAGTGGGGGAGCTTGGGAGCCGCAGAGGAGAGCACAGCAACAGGGGTGCGGAGGGCAAAGCGGACAGATTCCAGCGCAGAGGATCGGGCCGACCGGCACTCACCAGCCGAGAGGCTTGTCTGCTCGCCCGCCGGGGCGGGCGGGACTGGGAGCTGAGGCTCCGGCTTTTGTCGGAGCGCCGTGAGAGGACTGAGGTTGGCGGCGTGAACACAGCCTGCAGGGCGTTGGTGCGCCGCGGCTGGCCGGGAGAGAGTCCGGGGAGGGGTCTGGACCTGCCGAAGAGGCAAGAGACTTTTACGTCCCTCTTTGTTTCCTGGTGCACGAGGAGAGGGGATTAAGAACGCTGCTTGAGAGAGCTCCAGGGACGGGCGCGAGCCGCGGCTAAGAGTGCGGAGCCCAGAGACGGACATGGGACGCTAAGGCCGCTGCTGCCGCCGCCAGGAGGCCTGTGTGCGAACACAGGTCACTAGCCACACGCCCTTCCCGGGAGCCTGTGCAGCCCGCCACTGCCGGGGTCCCGGGATCCAGGGACGGCTCCCCCGGGAGAACGCACGGCGCGCCTCAGGCTGCAACGTCACGCCGGCCTCTGCCGCTGCAGGCCCGCCCCGCACTCCGTGACCCTCCCTACTACCACCCCCACCCCCCCCCCACCCCCCCCCCACCCCCCACCCCCCCCCCCCCCCCCCCCCGCCTGGGTGAGCCAGAGCCTCCGAATCAGCGGCTCCTTTAACCCCGTCCTGTCTGAGCAAAGAACAGACGCCCTCCGGCGACCTACACCCACAGGCGGGGCCAAATCCAAAGCTGAGCCCCTGGGAGCTGTGAGAACAAAGAAGAGAAAGGGAAATCTCTCCCAGCAGCCTCAGAAGCAGCGGATTAAAGCTCCACAATCAACTTGATATACCCTGCATCTGTGGAATACCTGAATAGACAAGAATCATCCCAAATTAAGGAGCCCTGTGGATGAAAGGCTCTTGGTGCTGCAGCCAGGAGTCAGTGCTGTGCCTCTGAGGTGGGAGAGCCAACTTCAGGACACTGGTCCACAAGAGGCGTCCCAGCTGCACATAATATCAAACAGCAAAAATCTCCAAGAGATCTCCATCTCAACGCCAACACCCAGCTTCACTCAATGACCAGCAAGCTACAGTGCTGGACATCCTATGCCAAACAACTAGCAAGACAGGAACACAACGCCACCCATTAGCAGAGAGGCTGCCCAAAATCATAATAAGTCTACAGACACCCCAAAACACACCACCAGACGTGGACCTGCCCACCAGAAAGACAAGATCCAGCCTCATCCACCAGAACACAGGCACTAGTACCCTCCACCAGGAAGCCTACACAACCCACTGAACCAACCTTAGCCACTGGGGACAGACACAAAAAACAACAGGAACTACGAACCTTCAGCCTGCAAAAAAGGAGACCCCAAACACAGTAAGATAAGCAAAATGAAAAGACAGAAAAACACACAGCAGATGAAGGAGCAAGATAAAAACCCACCAGACCTAACAAATGAAGAGGAAATAGGCGGTCTACCTGAAAAAGAATTCAGAATAATGATAGTAAGGTTGATCCGAAATCTAGGAGATAGAATGGACAATAGAATGGACAAATTGCAAGAATCAGTTAACAAGGACCTAGAAGAACTAAAGATGAAACAAGCAACGATGAACAACACAATAAATGAAATTAAAAGTACTCTAGATGGGATCAATAGCAGAATAACTGAGGCAGAAGAACGGATAAGTGACCTGGAAGATAAAATAGTGGAAATAACTACTGCAGAGCAGAATAAAGAAAAAAGAATGAAAAGAACTGAGGACAGTCTCAGAGACCTCTGGGACAACATTAAACGCACCAACATTCGAATTATAGGGGTTCCAGAAGAAGAAGAGAAAAAAAAAGGGACTGAGAAACTACTTGAAGAGATTATAGTTGAAAACTTCCCTAATATGGGAAAGGAAATAGTTAATCAAGTCCAGGAAGCACAGAGAGTCCCATACAGGATAAATCCAAGGAGAAATACGCCAAGACACATATTAATCAAACTGTCAAAAATTAAATACAAAGAAAACATATTAAAAGCAGCAGGGGAAAAACAACAAATAACACACAAGGGAATCCCCATGAGGTTAACAGCTGATCTTTCAGCAAAAACTCTGCAAGCCAGAAGGGAGTGGCAGGACATATTGAAAGTGTTGAAGGAGAAAAACCTGCAACCAAGATTACTCTACCCAGCAAGGATCTCATTCAGATTTGATGGAGAAATTATAAACCTTTACAGACAAGCAAAAGCTGAGAGAGTTCAGCACCACCAAACCAGCTCTACAACAACTGCTAAAGGAACTTCTCTAGGCAAGAAACACAAAAGAAGGAAAGGACCTACAATAACGAACCCAAAACAATTAAGAAAATGGGAATGGGAACACACATATCGATAATTACCTTAAATGTAAATGGACTAAATGCTCCCACCAAAAGACACAGATTGGCTGAATGGATACAAAAACAAGACCCATATATTTGCTATCTACAAGAGACCCACTTCAGACCTAGAGACACATACAGACTGAAAGTAAGGGGATGGAAAAAGGTATTTCATGCAAATGGAAACCAAAAGAAAGCTGGAGTAGCAATTCTCATATCAGACAAAATAGACTTTAAAACAAAGACTATTAGAAGAGACAAAGAAGGACACTACATAATGATCAAGGGATCGATCCAAGAGGAAGATATAACAATTGTAAATATTTATGCACCCAACATAGGTGCACCTCAATACATAAGGCAAATACTGACAACCATAAAAGGGGAAATCGACAGTAACACATTCATAGTAGGGGACTTTAACACCCCACTTTCACCAATGGACAGATCATCCAAAATGAAAATAAATAAGGAAACACAAGCTTTAAATGATACAGTAAACGAGATGGACTTAATTGATATTTATAGGACATTCCATCCAAAAACAACACAATACACATTTTTCTCAAGTGCTCATGGAACATTCTCCAGGATAGATCATATCTTGGGTCACAAATCAAGCCTTGGTAAATTTAAGAAAATTGAAATTGTATCAAGTATCTTTTCTGACCACAACGCCATGAGACTAGATATCAATCACAGGAAAAGATCTGTAAAAAATAAAAACACATGGAGGCTAAACAATACACTACTTAATAATGAAGTGATCACTGAAGAAATCAAAGAGGAAATCAAAAAATACCTAGAAACAAATGGCAATGGAGACACAACGACCCAAAACCTGTGGGATGCAGCAAAACCAGTTCTAAGGGGGAAGTTTATAGCAATACAAGCCCACCTTAAGAAGCAGGAAACATCTCGAATAAACAACCTAACCTTGCACCTCAAGCAATTAGAGAAAGAAGAACAAAAAAACCCCAAAGCTAGCAGAAGGAAAGAAATCATAAAAATCAGGTCAGAAATAAATGAAAAAGAAATGAAGGAAATGATAGCAAAGATCAATAAAACTAAAAGCTGGTTCTTTGAGAAGATAAACAAAATAGATAAACCACTAGCCAGACTCATCAAGAAAAAAAGGGAGAAGACTCAAATCAATAGAATTAGAAATGAAAAAGGAGAGGTAACAACTGACACTGCAGAAATAAAAGAGATCATGAGAGAGTACTACAAGCAACTCTATGCCAATAAAATGGACAATCTGGAAGAAATGGACAAATTCTTAGAAAGGCACAACCTGCCAAGACTGAATCAGGAAGAAATAGAAAATATGAACAGACCAATCACAAGCACTGAAATTGAAACTGTGATTAAAAATCTTCCAACAAAGAAAAGCCCAGGACCAGATGGCTTCACAGGCGAATTCTATCAAACATTTAGAGAAGAGCTAACACCTATCCTTCTCAAACTCTTCCAAAATATAGCAGAGGGAGGAACACTCCCAAACTCCTTCTACGAGGCCACCATCACCTTGATACCAAAACCAGACAAGGATGTCACAAAGAAAGAAAACTACAGGCCAATATCACTGATGAACATAGATGCAAAAATCGTCAACAAAATACTAGCAAACAGAATCCAACAGCACATTAAAAGGATCATACACCATGATCAAGTGGGGTTTATTCCAGGAATGCAAGGATTCTTCAATATACGCAAATCTATCAATGTGATAAACCATATTAACAAACTGAAGGAGAAAAACCATATGATCATCTCAATAGATGCAGAGAAAGCCTTTGACAAAATTCAACACCCATTTATGATAAAAACCCTGCAGAAAGTAGGCATAGAGGGAACTTTCCTCAACATAATAAGGGCCATATATGACAAGCCCACAGCAAACATCATCCTCAATGGTGAAAAACTGAAAGCATTTCCACTAAGATCAGGAACAAGACAAGGTTGCCCACTCTCACCACTCTTATTCAACATAGTTTTGGAAGTTTTAGCCACAGCAATCAGAGAAGAAAAGGAAATAAAAGGAATCCAAATCGGAAAAGAAGAAGTAAAGCTGTCACTGTTTGCAGATGACATGATCCTATACATAGGGAACCCTAAAGATGCTACCAGAAAACTACTAGAGCTAATCAATGAATTTGGTAAAGTGGCAGGATACAAAATTAATGCACAGAAATCTCTGGCATTCCTATATACTAATGATGAAAAATCTGAAAGTGAAATCAAGAAAACACTCCCATTTACCACTGCAACAAAAAGAATAAAATATCTAGGAATAAACCTACCTAGGGAGACATAAGACCTGTATGCAGAAAATTATAAGACACTGATGAAAGAAATTAAAGATGATACAAATAGATGGAGAGATACCATGTTCTTGGATTGGAAGAATCAACATTGTGAAAATGACTCTACTACCCAAAGCAATCTATAGATTCAATGCAATCCCTATCAAACTACCACTGGCATTTTTCACAGAACTAGAACAAAAAATTTTGCAATTTGTATGGAAACACAAAAGACCCGGAATAGCCAAAGCAATCTTGAGAAAGAAAGAAGGAACTGGAGGAATCAGGCTCCCTGACTTCAGACTATACTACAAAGCTACAGTTATCAAGACGGTATGGTACTGGCACAAAAACAGAAAGATAGATCAATGGAACAGGATAGAAAGCCCAGAGATAAACCCACGCACATATGGTCACCTTATCTTTGACAAAGGAGGCAGAAATATACAGTGGAGAAAGGACAGCCTATTCAATAAGTGGTGCTGGGAAAACTGGACAGCTACATGTAAAAGTATGAGATTAGATCACTCCCTAACACCATACACAAAAATAAGCTCAAAATGGATTAAAGACCTAAATGTAAGGCCAGAAACTATCAAACTCTTAGAGGAAAACGTAGGCAGAACACTCTATGACATAAATCACAGCAAGGTCCTTTTTGACCCACCTCCTAGAGAAATGGAAATAAAAACAAAAGTAAACAAATGGGACCTAATGAAACTTAAAAGCTTTTGCGCAGCAAAGGAAACCATAAAGAAGACCAAAAGACAACCCTCAGAATGGGAGAAAATATTTGCAATTGAAGCAACTGACAAAGGATTAATCTCCAAAATTTATAAGCAGCTCATGCAGCTTAATAACAAAAAAACAAACAACCCAATCCAAAAATGGGCAGAAGACCTAAATAGACATTTCTCCAAAGAAGATATACAGACTGCCAACAAACACATGAAAGAATGCTCAACATCACTAATCATTAGAGAAATGCAAATCAAAACTACAATGAGATATCATTTCACACCAGTCAGAATGGCCATCATCAAAAAATCTAGAAACAATAAATGCTGGAGAGGGTGTGGAGAAAAGGGAACCCTCTTACACTGTTGGTGGGAATGTAAATTGGTACAGCCACTGTGGAGAACAGTATGGAGGTTCCTTAAAAAGCTACAAATAGAACTACCATATGACCCAGCAATCCCACTACTGGGCATATGCCCTGAGAAAACCATAATACAAAAAGAGTCATGTACCCAAATGTTCATTGCAGCTCTATTTACAATAGCCCAGAGATGGAAACAACCTAAGTGTCCATCATCGGATGAATGGATAAAGAAGATGTGGCACATATATACAATGGAATATTACTCAGCCATAAAAAGAGACGAAATTGAGCTATTTGTAATGAGGTGGATAGACCTAGAGTCTGTCATACGAGTGAAGTAAGTCAGAAAGAGAGAGACAAATACCATATGCTAACACATATATATGGAATTTAAAAAAAAAAATGTCATGAAAAACCTAGGGGTGAAACAGGAATAAAGACACAGACTTACTAGAGAATGGACTTGAGGCTATGGGGAGGGGGAAGGGTAAACGGTGACAAAGCGATAGAGAGGCATGGACATATATACACTACCAAGCGTAAGGTAGATAGCTAGTGGGAAGCAGCCACATAGCACAGGGAGATCAGCTCGGTGCTTTGTGACCGCCTGGAGGGGTGGGATAGGGAGGGTGGGAGGGAGGGAGACGCAAGCTGGAAGAGATATGGGAATGTATGTATATATATAGCTGATTCATTTTGTTGTGAAGCTGAAACTAACATACCATTGTAGAGCAATTATACTCCAATAAAGATGTTAAAAAAAATTAATTTGGAATTTGCATAAAGTTAATTGAATTTGGATAAAATTAATTTTTTAAAAAATTGGTAATATATTTTGTTCTATTTGGATAATATGAAATCATCAATTAAAAATCTATATTAGAATTTATTGGATTTTTAATAGAAGTCATTGATGCTTTATTTATATATTCATTTATTTATGCCTTATTTTGTTCATAATAGGATTTAAAATAATAGTTGTACATATGCTGCAGATTAAAACCCAGATTCTTTCATAGGGAAAAGAAATCAAACTCAGGAATTTAGAAAATTAGTTTAAAGAAATTGGATTTAGTCAACATAGAGTGGAAAGATTATTGATTAGTCCTCAGACAGAAATGGGTATGAATTTTACCTCTGCCATTTTGCCCGATGACTTTGAGTAAGTCACTTCATCTCTCTTAATTTCAGTATTTTTATCTCTAATCTGGAGAATATAATGAGACCCCACAGAGTTACCATGAGGATTTGATGGAATGATGGGGTACAGACAGTACTTGAGGGCCTGACATGTAACATATACTCAGCTAAGATTAGCTTAGGACCCAGATGAATACATGGCAAAAAAATGCAAGACAGAATTGATTAAATGTTACATTTTGGGGTATAGACATTCAATATGAAGGAGCTGAGAGTCGCTGAGACCTGAGATAATCAGAGAAGATTTGTAGAAATGTAATAAGGTCTAGAAATATGGGGAGGATGAAGGGAGTGTCTTACGTCCTCCATTAGGGCTGCTATAACAAAATACCATAAACTGGATGGCTAATAAACAACAAACATTTATTTCTCACAGTTTTGGAGGCTGAGTAGTCTGAGATCATGACAGCAGCAGATTTGGTGTCTGGTGGGAGCCCACTTCCTGGTTCATAGGTAGCTGTCTTTTCACTATGCCCTCACACAGTGGAAAGTACAAGGGAGTTCTCTGGGGTCTCTTCTATAAGGGCACTAATCCCATTCATGAGGGCTCCACCCTTAGGACCTGATTGCCCATCCAAGGACCCACCTCCAAATATCATCACATTGGGGATTAGGTTTCAACGTGTGAATTTGGCGGGGGGGGTGCAAATATTCAGTCTATAGCAGGGAGTGAGAAAATGAAATCTTGCTAGGTGAAAGAAAAAGAACAAGAAACAGAGGCAAGATGAGCAACATCATGTCAGGAGGCAAGAGAGATGAGGCCAGTCTGCTCCAGGTTATCTCTCCACGGCCTGACAGTGACAGGGGAGAATGGCAGGAGACTGGTTTGGAGAGAGACAATTCACTTCAGTTTGGATTTTTAAGATTTGAGGTAACATGATATCTAAGTAAGAATATACCTCATATTACTGGAGATGGGGTCAAGGCATTCTGAAGAGGCTATAGATTTTCAGGACTTCACCTCATAGCAATACTTAAACCCAGTGAGCTCTCAGTGACAGGAGAGAGCTCAGACCAAGGACTGAATTTGTACAGGATACAATCCAGTTACAGAGGAGAAAGCAGAAGAAGCTCAGTCAAAAGTAAACCCACCAAGAGGGGTGGTTAGAATTTTAGGAGAAAAGCTAGAATAGTGGTGTGGAGAACAGCATTCATCAAGAATGGGTAGCTAGAAGCCTGGGGAGGGCAAGGAGAGGAGATGGTCTATGAACAGCTGCTTCCTTCCTTAGATGGATGGAACCAGGATATCCAAAGGGAGCCCTGAAGGAGAACCATTGTCTGGGGAGGGACACTGACCGGCTGCTCTGCCTCTGTTGGTTTTGCCTTTCCCTTGGATTCGGTTGTGCAGATGATCACCTTTCTGCTCCTCCCTGACTCCTGCTTCCATACCCCTACCCCTAGACCCAGACAACACCTTTTCTAGTGCTTTGGCCCAAAATGACGTCTTTTAATTCTCCCTTAGAACAGTTGGGACAGGCTAAATCTTTACAATGTACTTAGAAACAACAGAAGAAAATACACAGGAGGCAGTACAGAGCATGGACTCTGCAGAACCAGACTCCCTTGGTTCAGATCCAGCCTCTCCCATTTAGTAGCTTCATAACCTTTGCAAGTTAATCTCTCTGTGTGTTGGTTTTCTAGTCTGAAAAAAATGGGAATAATAACAGTACATATTTCATAGCGTTGTTATGAGAACCAAGTAGATCTAATATGTTTAAAGCTCTTAGCTGAGTGCCTGGCACATTTGTTTAAAGCTCTTAGTTGAGCGTCTGGCACATTTTAAGTGCAACATAAGTATTTGCTATTAAACAAGTACAGAATACAAAGAATTGAAAGAGCAGTATGCATAATGTTTATGAGTTACTAGAGTCTGGGCTTCCCTGGTGGCGCAGTGGTTGAGAGTCCGCCTGCCGATGCAGGGGACACGGGTTCGTGCCCCAGTCCGGGAAGATCCCACATGCTGCGGAGCGGCTGGGCCCGTGAGCCATGGCCGCTGAGCCTGCGCGTCCGGAGCCTGTGCTCCGCAGCGGGAGAGGCCACGACAGTGAGAGGCCCACGTACCGCAAAAAAAAAAAAAAAATTACTAGAGCCAGCTCTACCATATAATAGCTGTGTTACTTTAGACAAATGATTTAAGTTCTCTGGGCCTCGGTTTCTTCAGCTATAAAATGTGGGTACAATACTAACTGCTTTATAATTGTGATGATTGAAAGAATCAGTACATGTAAAGTGTTTCATAAGCACTTAATAATTAACAGACATTATTATTAGCTGTATGGCTTACCAATACAGCATCCTTATCACCAGGGCTCACAGGTGCTGTTCCATTTTACACCTGATACAAGCAAAGAAAGCCACCCCCTCCCCCTGGGCCTGGCAAGTCACCATGGTAGATACAGCTTTTTTCATGTCCTTACCTCTTCATAGTCAGGAGCCAGATGAATGGACCACACTTTGTCTCACCTACCTAAGCCTGCTCACATTTCCTCTCCAGTCTACCCTTTTCTGTAGTGACTATGTGTGCTGATTTCACCCTTCATATGAGCCTCTCAAATCAACTGGGGGTGGGGGAGGGAGCTTTCTCTTAGAGTAGAAACCATTTTCAGTATTAACACCTGAACTTAGCATTAATATAACATGATTTAAACACAATGAAATTGAAGATGATATAGTAATGAGTAGAGGAGAAGCGATTTAAGGGTCAAAGCTCTAAAAGTTCCCTTCTCTAAAAGCAGAGACATGCAGGAAAGTCAATTCCACAACTAAAAAGTCTGGAAAGAGGTTTTTATGGCAAAGAGCTAGGGACTTTTCAAGTCAGGGACAGTGCACTTGAAGGGAAGGAAATCTTGCTGTAGCTGGATCCCGAACTCATCAGCTCCATCTGCCCAGAGCCACCATTTCTTACCCTGATGTCTGTTGAAGTGGATGGCAGGTTGCTCTGGCCTAACTTAACCTGTCACCAGACAAACATTCTGCCACCAGCACAGACAGGATAGTTCAGAAAAAGTTCTTGTCAGCTGGATTAAAAAACTGCCTTTATATCCCAACCATTTGGATGCTTCTGCTTCCAGATACTGTGCAATCAGCAAGTGTCCATATGAAGGTACTTTAAATAGTCATTTCCTCAAAATAACAATCTATAAAACATAAATAGTAAATTTCATTTTACCATAAAAGAAAATTAGATTATCAGAAAGAGAGGCTATAAATCATATGTTATACATCTGAACTTTTTATGTACCATAACTAATCACTTGGCTATCAGGGCACTGGGGAAATTACAATAAATTATATTTTGTGGGGTATGCACCACATGAATGAAGCCAAGATTATTATAGAAGTGACCTTCACCTTGTGTGATGTCATAGAAAAAATGATGCTGCCCTAATAACTTCATAGGGTTAATTAGTTTCAGAGAACACACAAGAGGCAGCGATGTCACAGAGCTTTTTTTAATTTTCTTTCCCGTGGGAAGTTGGGCTAATAAAAATGAAAAACATTTCAAGTAGCTGAGTAAGAAAGAAGAGTTGCATAGGGTTAGAAGGAAATGCTTTAGTGCTGTCTGCTTAGAAGGCCTAGTTCTCTTTTTCTGTAAGCTGCAAATCTTATTCTTTTCTTGTGCATCTTTTCCCATTGGCTTGGGAAGCTTTGAAATGACCATTGCTTTCAAAACCTGCTCTGAAGATGGATTTTTTTAAAATTTGCTGATGAACATGAATCCATTTAATCAGACAGGGACCTCTGCAGATAGGGAGACATTTATCTGTATAAAATATGCAGCTTTGTTTGTTCTCACTGCTTGGTTCCTCAGTGGGGGTGGTGGTAAAGTTTCCACAGTCATGCTGGTTTCAGACGAATAGATTTGCTGGTGTCAAAGAGAGACTGTGGCCCTCCACTGGCATCTGGGGTACAGAAGGCTAAATCTTCTGAATAGAGCCATTGATGATTACATTTGGGGGAAACTTAATCATAGAGTAATTAGGCTTTAATTCTTACAAAAACTTACAATTAATTGGATCTTTTATACAACTTTTTTTTTTGTTTGATTTAAAGTACCCTGTAGGTTAGTTATAGAAACTTAATTTAAATATGGATTTAATTAGAATTGTTTTATGATTTTAATGAGTCTTAAAAGTCTTTTGATGAGCAGCCTGTATAATTATGGTATTTAAAATGATTGGCTAAATGCATACTTTTATAATTTACCTTTCAGGAAACTGTATTTTTATGGAGGCTATTTTTTGTATGATGAATTGTTTCATTTTATGTTCAGTTTTTGTGGGAATGGGTACTTATTACTGCCCCTAATCACCCAAGTGTTTTCTGTCTAGAATGAAATTAAACTTTCATGGAATCAAAAGCATCAGGCAGTAGCCCAATACCGCAGTTAAATTTAATCACAGAAATATTTTTGTTTTTACTGTAAAGGAAACTGAATCATTGCTAAAACTTTTAGCTGGGGATTCAATTTTCCTACATAATCAGGTACAAATAAGTTACCTAAAGACAAGCTCTTTTTCTCTAGAAAAAAATGTGATTTTAGGCAAATGACTTGCAATTTTTTTAAATGAATGCAATATGGAGTTGTCAACTTTTTAATGCACTGTCAAAACAACTAGAAATGAGCACTTTCAATAAACATAAAAAGTTTTAAATTAGAAAAGAAAGGAAAACATTAGATACTTTCTTTCCTTTGAGTTGGTCCCAATCCAACCTATATTAAGTAAGATAACTTACTTTGATATTTTGGGGCTGATTAAAAGAAAGTTATATTAAATAAGTAATATTAGGACACATTTTTAGTTTCCTTTTTTTTTTTTTTTTTTGCGGTATGCGGGCCTCTCACCGCTGCGGCCTCTCCCGTTGTGGAGCACAGGCTCCGTACGCACAGGCCCAGTGGCCATGGCTCACGGGCCCAGCTGCTCCGCGGCATGCGGGACCCTCCCGGACTGGGGCACGAACCCGCGTCCCCTGCATCGGCAGGCGGACTCCCAACCACTGAGCCACCAGGGAAGCCCTATTTTCCATTTTTAATGACATTATTATGTTCTAGCCTTCGTATGTTCTATTTCTAAGTCAGATTATTTACATATGCTTGAAAATCAATCAATGCAGTTTACATATCAGAAGAGTATAGGAGAGGGCTTCCCTGGTGGCGCAGTGGTTGAGAGTCCACCTGCCGATGCAGGGGACACGGGTTCGTGCCCCAGTCCGGGAAGATCCCGCATGCCGCGGAGCGGCTAGGCCTGTGAGCCATGGCTGCTGAGCCTGCGCGTCCGGAGCCTGTGCACCGCAACGGGAGAGGCCACAACAGTGAGAGGCCCGGGTACCGCAAAAAAAAAAAAAAAAAAAAAAAGTATAGGAGAAACACCATATGGTCGTTGCAATAGATGTAGAAAAACATTTGACAAAACCATTTCATGATTAAAAAAAAAACAACTGTGAGCAAACTAGGAACAAAAGTGAACTTACTCAACTTGATTAATGGCTCCTGTGAAAAACCTACTGCTAACATAATATTCAGAGATCATAATACTCAGCAACAAGGCAATGATGTCTTTTATTTAACATTTACTGAAGATCCTAGCCAGTGCAATAAAACAAGCAAATGAAATAAAATGCATGCAAATGGAAAAAGGTAAAAGTAAAGTGTCCATAATTGCAGATGACATGACATAAATGTAGAAAACCCTAAGGGATCCACAAAATAGCTATTAAATCTTATAATGGAAAAGAACCTGAAGAAGAATATATACATGTATATAACTGAATGACTTTGCTGTACACCTTAAACTAACACAACATTGTAAATCCAACTATACTTCAAATAAATAATAAATAAATCTAATGAATAAATTTAGAAAATTTGCAGGATACAAGGTAGAAATAAAAACTGGCATTTTTATAAACTAGCAACAAACACTTGACAATGAAAATTTTTATAATCCACAATTACATGATCAATTTATTTTTGAGAAAGATACCAAGCTAGTTCGATGGAGAAAAAAAACATAGTCTTTTCCACAAATAGTACTAGAATAATTGGATATCTGTGTGGGGAAAAATATTAGCCTTGATCCTTACCTCAAAACTTCCACAAAGATTAGCTCAAAATTAGTACTAGGCTTAAATATGAGAACCTAAACTATTAAACTTCTAAAGGAAAACACAGGAGAGAAAATATCTGAGATACCAGATGAGGTAAAATGTTGGACAAAAATTAAATAGGACATAAAAAGCATGAACTGTAAAAGAAGAAATAAAGTTTAAAATGGATTCTCATTGAGATTAAAAATTTTGTCTTCCAAAAGACAAAGTTAAGAAAACAGAAATCCATGCCAAGGTTGGAGAGATATTTTCACAGAATATTTATGACAAAGTGTTTGAATCTAGAAAACATAAAGAACTCTTACAACTCAGTAAGAAAAATACAAAGGTGTATAGGAAAGTGATTCAGTTATACATGTACATATATCCGTTCTTTTGCAGATTCTTTTCCCATATAGGATAATAACAAAATATTGACTAGAGCTCCCTGTGCTATACAGTAGGTCCTTGTTGATTATCTGTTTTATATATAGTAGTGTGTATATGTTAATCCCAAACTCCTAATTTATGCCTCCCCCCCACATTTCCCCTTTGGTAACCATAGTTTTCTTTCCAAGTCTGTGAGTCTGTTTCTGTTTTGTAAATAAGTTCATTTGTATAACTTTTTTGAGATTCCACATATAAGTGATATCATATGATATTTGTCTTTCTCTTTCTGACTTACTTCACTTAGTATGATAATCTCTAGGTCCATCCGTGTTGCTGCAAATGGCATAATTTCATTCTTTTTTTATGGCTGAGTAGTATTCCATTCCATTGTATACATGTATCACATCTTCTTTATCCATTCCTCTGTCATTGGACAGTTAGGTTGCTTCCATGTTTTGGCTATTGTAAATAGTGCTGCAATGAACACTGGGGTGCATGTATCTTTTCAAAGTATGGTTTCCTCCAAATATATGCCCAGGCATGGGATTGCAGGGTCATGTGGTAGTTCTATTCTTAGTTTTTTAAGGAATCTCCATACTGTTCTCCATAGTAGTTGTATCAGTTTACATTCCCACCAAAAGTGTAGGTGGGTTCCCTTTTCTCCACACCCTCTCCAGTGTTTATTGTTTGTAGACTTTTTGATGATGGCCATTCTGACCGATGTGAGGTGATACCTCATTGCAGTTTTGATTTGCATTTCTCTAATAATTAGCAATGTTGAGCATCTTTTCTCATGCTTTTTGGCCATCTGTATATCTTCTCTGGAGAAATGTCTATTTACATCTTATACGTATTTTTTTGATTGGGTTGTTTTTTGTTTGATATTGAGCTGCACGAGCTGTTTGTATATTTTGGAGATTAACCCCTTGTCAGTCACTTCATTTGCAAATATTTTCTCCCATTCTGTCGGTTATCTTTTCATTTTGTTTATGGTTTCCTTTGCTGTGCAAAAGCTTTTAAGACTAATTAGGTCCCATTGGTTTATTTTTGTTTTTATTTTCATTACTGTAAAAGGCGGATCCAAAAAGATACTGCTGCAATTTATATCAAAGAGTGTTTTGCCTATGTTTTCCTCTAAGAGTTTTATAGTATCCAGTCTTACATTTAGGTCTTTAATCCATTTTGAGTTTATTTTTGTGTATGGAGTTCGAGAATGTTCTAATTTCATTCTTTTACATGCAGCTGTCCAGTTTTCCCAGTACCACTTACTGAAGAGATTGTCTTTTCTTCATTGTATATTCTTGCCTCCTTTGTCATAGGTTAATTGACCATAGGTGTGTGAGTTTATTTCTGGGCTTTCTATCATGTTCCATTGATCTATATGTCTGTTTTTGTGCCAGTAACATACTGTTTTGATTACTGTAGCTTTGTAGTATAGTCTGAAGTCAGAAAGCCTAATTCCTACAGCTCCATTTTTCTTTCTCAAGATTGCTTTGGCTATTTAGGGTCTTTTGTATTTCAATACAGATTTTCAAAAGTTTTGCTCTGTTCTGTGAAAAATGGCATTGGTAGTTTGACAAGGATTGCACTGAATCTGTATATTGCCTTGGGTAGTATAGTCATTTTGACAATATTGATTTTTCCAATCCAAGAACACAGTGTATCTTTCCATGTGTTTGTGTCATCTTCAGTTTCTTCATCAGCATGTTATAGTTTTTGGAGTACAGGTCTTTTGACTCCTTAAATAGGTTTATTCCTAGATATTTTATTCTTTCTGATGTGATGATTAATGGGATTGTTTCCTTAATTTCTCTTTCTGATCTTTTGCTGTTAGTAGAAATGCAACAGATTTCTGTGTATTACTTTTGCATCCTGCAACTTTACTGCATTCATTGATGAGCTCTAATAGTTTTTGGTAGTGTCTTTAGGATTTTCTACATATAGTCTCATGTCATCTGCTAACAGCGACAGTTTTACTTCTTCTTGCATAAACAAAACTAAAAGACAACCTATGGACTGGGAGAAAATATTTGCAAATGATGCCACCAAGAAGGGCTTAACTTCCAAAACATACAAACAGTTCATACAGCTCAATATAAACAAACAAACTAGTCAAAAAATGGGCAGAAGATCTAAATAGACATTTCTCCAAAAAAGACATATAGATGGCCAACAGGTACATGAAAAGATGCTCAACATCACTAATTATTAGAGAAATGCAAATCAAAACTACAGTGAGGTATCACCTCACACCAGTCAGAATGGCCATCGTGAAAAAGGTGTGGAGGGTGTGGAGAAAAAGGAACCAACCTACACCACTGGTAAGAATGTAAATTGGTACAGCCAATGTAATGGAATATTACTCAGCCATAAAAAAGAATGAAATAATGCCATTTGCAACAACATGGATGGACATAGAATTTTCATACTAAGTGAAGTAAGCCAGACAGCAAAAGACAACTATCACATGATATCACTTATATGTAGAATCTGAAATAATAATAATAATGATATAAATGAACTTATTTACAAAACAGAAATAGATCCACAGACATAGAAAACAAACTTATGGTTACCAAAGGGGAAAGGTCAGGGAGGGATAAATTAGGAGCTTGGGATTAACATATACACACTACTATATATAAACTATTATAGATAACCAACTAGGACCTACTGTATAGCACAGGGAACTATATTCAATATTTTTTTTTTTTTTTTTTTTTTTTTTTGCGGAACGTGGGCCTCTCACTCTTGTGGCCTCTCCCATCGCAGAGCACAGGCTCCAGACGTGCAGGCTCAGTGGCCATGGCTCATGGGCCCAGCCACTCCGCAGCACGTGGGATCCTCCCAGACTGGGGCACGAACCCGCGTCCCCTGCATCAGCAGGCAGACTCTCAACCACTGCGCCACCAGGGAAGCCCTATACTCAATAGTTTGTAATAACCTATAAGGGAAAAGAATCTGAGAAAGAATAGACATATCTATGTATAACTGAATCATTTTGCTGTATACCTAAAACTAACCCAACACTGTAAATCAACTGGAACTTCCATACATTGCTGTTAGGAATGAAAAATGGTACGGCTGCTTTGGAAAACAGTCTGACAGTACTTCATTGGCTTAAACCTATATTTATCACTGTACCCAGCAATTCACTCCTAGTGAGGTAAAAACACATGTCCACACAAAGATATGGTTGCAAGTCTTCATAGCGGCATTATTCGTAACAGCAAAAAGGGCGGCAACCCAACTATCCATCAACTGTGAAATGGATAAACTGTGGTATATCTCTACAATGAAATACTACTCAGCGATAAAAAGGAACAAAATATTAATAACTCAAAAACATGAATGAATCTCAAAAATTTGCTATGTGTAAAAATTAAAAACTAAAGTCCAGGTACTATAAGATTCCAATAATATGAAATTCTAGAAAAAGCAGAACTATAATGACACAAAGTGGATCAAGTGACTACCTAGAGCCACAGTTGGGAAATTTTATTGAGAGCAAAGCGGCATGAGAAAACTTTTTAGGATGAGGGAACTCCTCTTTTTCTGATTGTGGTGGTTCAAACAATTTAATTCAATTTAATTGTATGAAACTGCCAAAATTCATTAAACTGTTCATTTAAAATTCATTAATATTACTGTATATAGGTAACACTTCAATAAAGGGCATTCCTAAAATAATTTTTACATGTGGAGTTTCTCAAGAATTCAAATGGTATAGTTCAAATGAGGTCTTTTATCTATACCGTATCCTTTCACCTTTAATGATTTGTACATCTAGTTTTTTCCCTCAACTACAGAATTATAAATAATGTTTAGTCAAACGGTGTGCAAATGACTAATAAACATATTAGTCATTTTACTGTTTTGATCTTTTCTTTTTCATAATAGGCCAAAGGAGGCCCAAAGCTGGCTAAAAGTTTTAGAAGTGATTCAGTCTCCTTTATCATGAAAACACTGCTCTGGGTTTCGGTATCAAAAGATACAAACATAAAGGAGTTATTCTGTGATTTTTGTTTCTTTGTTTTTTAGATTGTAATAACTCCATATAACTACTGGATAATGGAAATGAAGGTGATTGGTGGGAAACATGCAATTAAATGTGATTATAAATCATGCTCATTGGAAAGGTCAATGTCATTTTGATACTTTTAAAATTTTCAGGGCAACTAACAAGTATGTTCTTTTGTCTGCCTTTCTACCAACCTCACCCACCTTAGTGGTCAATTTAATCAACCTGATATGAAACTACTAATATTACTAATAGAATGTCAAAGGTTGTAGGGACAGAAACATCTACTGAATGTAAGTTAATATATTAACCAAATGGCGCCTTTCCACTATGGTTATACAAATGCCCAATTTATTGCTTCTTTTGGGCTTCCATTCACTCTTTCATAAAGTGTCTTTTATCTTCAACACTGTATTTTCCAAACTAATGCTAAATTACAGAAAATTGAGCATTTCTAGGACCTTGGAATGAAGCAGGCAATCTATTGAAGATAATCTTCTTAAATTACTGATTGTGACCTAAGAGATGTTATATAAATAACTATCAAATTATCTTCTTATTTTATATTTTATTTCCTATTTATTATATTTAAGTTTTTTAGTAATTGTTTTCTTTAAAAACAAAAAAAGTCCTGCTAGTCATTCCATAATGAGCAAATTGACTAACATGTTCTGGATCAAGTATTTGCATCTTAAATATCCAAATATATAAGTACAATTAATAAAGAAAAGTATATTTGTTTTCAAATACTTGAAGGGCTCTTACCTAATATGGAAGATAGTCTTTGTTTGAAATTCCAAGTGTACAATGTAATGAATTTTGGTAATTTCATAGAAGTAAATTGAATTAAATAATTTGTACCTCTACAGTCAAGATACAGAAGAGTTCCGTCATCCTAAAAAGTTCTCTTTGCTCTCAATACATTTCCCACCTCTGGCTCTAGGCAGTCACTTACCTACCACAGGAGATGGTCTTGTTTTGAGTTGTTTCAGAGTGTGATTTTTACTAATGGATATGAGTTAAAGAGATATCAGTATGATATAAGGAAGAGTTTTCTGACAATTAGGTATAAACTCTTCATCAATTAGAGAGGTCTGAACACTTGCAAATTAAAATCAATGCCTCAAAGTCTCTTCCCATTCCAGGGTTCTATGACTATCTTGTTCGTGCTTTGGAATAGCATGTTCTAGTTAATTTGCGTTTTTCTGAATAACCCTAAGTTAACTCTGGGTAACTCTTCAGGTTTTTGTTTCAACACTTGGTGACAGTCTTTATAAAATGTGTTATAAAAGTGTTCTGTCTTATTATCTTGGTGTACATTGTGCTAGATTTGTGGGTTTTTTTTTTTTTTAATGATTGAGAATGTTGTGATGACTTGGAGTCACCATCATGTCTGAACATTAATCATCACTGACAAAATTATCAGTGAAGAATATGAGGGAGTTTAGGTTCTGTAATTTGCTTTTTTAAAATAACCCTTTGATATCTGTTTTGTTTTTCATCTTTTTCTCCTCCCCTCCCATACCCCCAGTAGACTCCTCTTTTCACTGTCTGTCCCTGTCTTCATCAACTGGCTTGCCAGTCTGAATCTGAATTGGTGAAAAATGCCGGTTTTCTTTATTGCTTGTCTCCATGCCCTCTAATCAGATATTTCAAATTTACCTTTTCTTCTTCTTATTCAACAACTCTCTAGCCATGACAACCCTTCCCCTTCCTCACACCCGTCTTATCCTTATTACCTGCCTGCGTGGATTATTTCAACAACCTCTTTGTTTCCAGTCTTTCCCAATTCTGACTAACTTGTATATTTCACTGTCAAACTAAGCTTGTCTGAATTCAGGATTTCATTCCTTAGCACAAGAACTTGCAGGGATTTCCTACTGCGTGGCCCATCAATTCCAAACTACCCCCACTAGGCTTTTAAATCCCTCCACAAATGGCTCTACTACATGACTTAAGATTCATTTGTTGCTCTGTACACACTGGCCCTTTTCTGCCTCTGGAACACATGTTCCTACCCTCATGTTTTTGCTTGACATGACATTGTTGCTTAATCATCTTTACTCTATCCAAACTGAAGGTGTCCTTCAAGTACTACTTCCTTCACAAAACCTTTTCTGTCAGCTCCTATCCATACCAATTTCTTATGAATGGAGAATGCTTAGCTCTCAATAACTCCTTTCATTTTTACACATTAGCTCTATCTCTGTGCTGGATTGTACGGTCCACAAGGGCAGAGACCAGATCCTATGCTGAATTTGTTTCCCCATAATGTCAAGTACAATGCAGGGCACATAGTATATAGTATTCCTAACTTTACAATGTACTTTTCACATAAATTTTCTTTCTTATTTTATATACCATAAATAATATAAACACCTGCAGATTGACTTATTTGTTGTCACTCATTCCTTGCTTACCTGAACATCGCTATCATTTATTGTTCTGAAAGATCTCCTCTTACCTCTTCTCTTCTTCCAAATGTAAATAGTATTCACTACTTTATGAAGGTCAGTAAATATTGGCATTGATATACCAGTAAGGAAAGAAAACCGTAAAAGCGAAAGTATGAATTATCTGTACTATACTAAAAGAAATCAACCCTAATCATTAAAAGTTACATAGAGTTTTTTTAAAATTTTTAAATGGCCTAAACTTATATGCAGATAAAACAGAGACCCACAATTCTTTATCTGCAATTCTGAACTACAGAAAGCTCTTAAACTGAAAGTCTTTGTAAGTTTATAGTCTTAATTTATCCCACTTACAATGATGTTTATATGTTTTGCTGCAAATATATTAATATATTGGGTTATAGGGTACTGCCCTAGACCCTGTTGGGAATGCTTCCTAATAAAAAGAATGTGTATTGTATTACCTTTTTTAAAATCTAAAAAAAGGTCTGAATTCTGAAAATGACCTCAGGGGTTTCAGATAAGGGATTATGGATCTGTAATACATTTGTACAGTGCTCTGCAACCCTTCATTTAATAATATCATTTGATCCTCCAAATAATGTTATAAGGTAGCTACTACTACTGTTATTATTTCCATTTTCCAGATTAGAAAAGATGCAGAAAGATTAAGTGACTTGATGGTGAATGATAGGACTGAAGCTCATGTTTTCTAATTTTAAGTCCTAATCCCTTTTCTATGCCAATACTTTGAGCAGATGCTTTGGAAGTCATTCTGAGTTGTAGATTCTTCATAGACAAAATACAGAAGGTACAAACTGAAGATAAAATGATGACTTAAAGAGATACCAAAGATTAAGTTTCCTCTGAGTTGAACGTTTAGAGTCTAATACTTTCTAAGGATTATATGCATATATATGTACATGTATATATGTACATATATAAGTAGTTTGTAAAGTCAATTTCACTCCCCGTTAATATAACTTACATGACAATAGTACAAAATCTGTACCTAAGTTTCTTAAATATTTTCATGTATAAACAATAGGAGATTTCTGTTGACCTTGGAGAAGATATGAGCCTTCCTTTTAGACTAAGAACAGAAAGCAGATAAAATATTCTAATATAAGGAGTATGAGGTGTATGTTTTTGTGGCTAGGGAATTTGTTAAAAGGCAGAAGATGGCTTCCCTGGTGGCGCAGTGGTTGAGAGTCCGCCTGCCGATGCAGGGGACGCGGGTTCATGTCCCGGTCCAGGAAGATCCCACATGCCACGGAGCGGCTAGGCCCGTGAGCCATGGCCGCTGAGCCTGCGCGTCCGGAGCCTGTGCTCCGCAACGGGAGAGGCCACAACAGTGAAAGGCCCACGTACCGCAAAAAAAAAAAAAAAAAAAAAAAAGGCAGAAGAGAAAGCAAAGAAACCATAAATGGGATGGCAAGTAGGTTGGCTTTCCAGAATGAGAATTCTTCTAAGAAAAGGGCAAAGGAACTTGAGTCCAGGGACTGTGTCCTAGGCATACTTGTGTTCCAAGTGTGCTTGGGCTTAGTAAATGTCCAACAGATGAATGACTACCAAACGAAACTAAGTATGATAGAAATGATAGGCAAATATTTCTGAATCCTATTGTTCAAAGCTGAAAAATAAAACTGCATCAAGTTTAGGATACTCACAGAATGGGTCATTACAGTTTTGTAGAACTAAAACTTCCTTAATTCCCATATTCTAAGAAAAGCACTGAGTTTTGAATGAGCCAACTGAAATTTAAATTCTAGCTTGGCCACTGGACAGCTGTGTGGCCTGGTACAAAGAAGTACATTTAGAAGTCCCAGTTTCCTTAATTGTAAAAATAGGGATAATAATATTTACTCTCAATAGTTGTTTTAGGATTAAATTAGATAATATATATGGAAGGGATAACATAGCACCCAATACATGGTCATCCTTCTTTGCACCCCTGCTTCCTTCCTTCCATCCTTTCATCCATCCTTCCATCATTAACATCCATAACATCTTTTCCAAAGTAGCCAACTCTGGCCATACTTTTGGCGTAGTCTGAAACAGGGTCAGAAAAAGAAGACCCACAAAATTCTCCTCTTGCTGTTCTGTGCTCAGGTATACAAGAACACTTGGGGCACAGCAGGAGAAAGGTGAGCTACAAGAAGGGCTTTAATTACTGAGAACCTGCTCTGCACCTTCCTAGAGATACCACAGTGCTACCTACCTATTTACTCATTCATTCCTCAAGTATGTGCTTAGTGGTATTACCAGGTATAATACTTCACTAGGTTCTGAAATTATTGAGATAATAAATTCAGTCCTCAAAAAGGCAGGGGACCACATGGTAGGGAATACAGAAGTTTAAAAAATAATTGCAAATCATCTCTCAAGGTATATAACACTAGAAGTCAGGAATCACATACCTCTGTATTACCATAAAGGAAAAAGTGAGATATCTTGCCTGAGAGAAGCAGAGGACGAGTCTGGAGACAGAGGTGGACAGAGAAAACTTGGCAGAAGAGGGGACATTTAACATATTCTGAAAGATCTTTAACCTTTAAAATCTCTTAGGATTTTTCCATCTTCGGTCATGGTTAAACTATAAAGAATGAAATTGATATATCAAAATTTCAGTAAATGTTTTATTCTTTTTATTGGATCAAGTTTTTACAAAATGCTGGTTTCCATTGTCTTTATGTTGATGTAGTTTTGTTCTCTCCTAGCTCCCCTCCTGACTGGATGAGTCACAGCACGTCTTACAGCAGTAATACATTAGGTTAATAAAGCAATTATTTAATTGACTCTAATTTCATTGGCATTTCTATTAGCTAAAGGAAAGAGGTTCAATCACTGTTTACATTTGTAAAGCCAATATTATGGTTTAAATTATGGCCTTTGGACAAAATTGAAAATTGAAGCCTGATAATCCTTAAAGCAATATTTACAGAGGACTCTTTGTCTTTGTAAAGAATAAAGGGAATGGAAACAAGAGCACATTAAATCAGAGGGGCTTTTAAATATTCATTTTGCAATCAGGTTCACTGGTTTCCAGGCCACTATCTACCTTCATCATTCTTTTTGTAAAGAAATACCAAATCTCTTGCTTTAATTAGCCTGTGAAATAGAAACTATTGCTTCACATTTTTGTTTTTGATTCCGGAGTACAGGAGTTCCAGATATAACTCTCACAGTACAAATATTATTCTTCAACAGAAACATCTTGGGAGATACTGCAAAAATGCTGACATTTTGAATAGGTAGCTTGATTGAAAGTGCATGCTACCTAACACCCCCTAGTAAAACCTCTTACAACCACCCAATGAAATAACTATAAAAACACTAAAACTGATAAAAACTAACAACTCCAAGATCAGTCAGTAATCCTGTTGTCAATGGTTTTCCATGAATCACGAGATGATGGAAGTGGTCTAGATGGAGTTCTCTTACTTTAAAGATGAATGACCAAAGAACCCAAATAGTGCTTGTGAAAATATGCTCCAGCTTGAGGGAATGTGAAAATCACTCTGAAAAACAAATAAACACACAGAAACATGCTTAATATGGGGATCAGACAAAAAGGTTAGAACAATCTAGTATCCTCCATAGGGTATAAGGCAAGCCTCTGAACAAACTGTAGAAACCCGTAGGTTACAATATGTAATGCAAGAGAAGCAATGAGATGCAATAACAAGAGGCCAAAGTAACAACGGAAGTGGATAAGATTTGGAAAAAAGTAAAAGGATTTAAGTTGGCACTAAAGAAAATCAAATTAATTTTTATATGTAGTTAATTTTAAGAAAGAGGAAAACAGATTTAAAGCATCCAGGAAGGAAAAAATAAAGCAGGTTACCTAAAAAGGGACAAAATTAGGCTGGGCTTAAACTTCTCTGAAGCATTAAGTGCTATGAGATGATGGCACATCTACAGCATTTTTTTAGTGCCATCTTTAACTTACAGAAAGGTGACAAAAATAGGACACAGATTTCTCATTTACCGTTCACTCAGATTCCCCTTATGTTTAACATCTTACATAACCAAAAAACACTTATCAAAACTAAGAAATCATCCTTAGGATACTACTCTTAACTAAAGTATAGAACTTTTTTCTACCATTGTCCTTTTGTTGTTCCAGGATCCCACATTGCATTTAGTTGTCATGGCTCCTTAGTCTCCTCCAATCTATGCCAGTTCTTGAGTCTTTGTCTTTCATGACCTTGACACTTTTGAAGGGTACTGGTCAGTTATTTTTGTAGACTGTGCCTCAATTTGTTTGTCTGATGCTTTCTCGTTAGATTAAGGTTGTGCATTATTGGTAAGGAAACCATAGAGGCAATGGGCCCTTCTCAGTGTCTCATATCAGGGATTAAATAACATCAGTAAGTCTTATTCCTGGTGATGTTACTCTTGGTCACTTAGTTAAGCTGGTGTTTGTTAGGATTCTCTAATGTTGTTACTCTTTTTCCTTTGTAATTACTAAATATTTGAGGGAGATACTTTGACCTTATGCAAATATCCAATTTCTGCATAAACTTTTACCTATTAATTTTAGTAGCCATTGTATTGTGTGGCAATATTGCCATGGTGTTTTAATAGTGATTTCTATTTCTCTTATTTCTTTGTATATATTATTTAGAATTGTTATTTGAGTAAGAGTTGTCACATATCCCCCTATTTATTTACTTATTTATATTAGTATGGATTCATGAATATTTATTTTATTATTCGGTTATAATGTAATGCAATCATTATTTATTTTGTTGCTCAAGCTTTTCCAACTTTGTCAATTAACTTTTCCAGGCTGGCTCCTAAGCCTTTTTTATATACTCCCATCTTTTTTTTTTTTAACCTCCTTACTATCTTTCTTTTTTTTTTTTTTTTAATTTTATTATTTATTTATTTATTTTAGGCTACGTTGGGTCTTTGTTGCTGCACGCAGGCTTTCTCTAGTTGCAGCGAACAAGGGGCTACTCTTCATTTCGGTGTGTGGGCTTCTCATTGCAGTGGCTTCTCTTGTTCCGAAGCACTGGTTCTGGGCACACAGGCTTCAGTAGTTGTGGCACACGGGCTCTACAGCACAGGCTCATTAGTTGTGGTACATGGGCTTAGTTGCTCCGCAGTACGGGGGATCTTCCTGAACCAGAGATCGAACCCATGTCCCCTGCGCTGGCAGGCGAATTTTTGTTTGTTTGTTTGTTTTGTTTTTGAAATAGCTGGCTTTATTTATGATTTGCTCATTTTACCTTCTTTACCACCTTTTTTTTTAATTTCTGAGATATACATTTTAAAGTAATAACTAGAATTATGACTTATAACATTATACCAGAATATATAAGAATTTTAGAAATTTCATGCAATGTCTGAAACATTTATATTAACATATTTCCATACGAATAACCCAAAGAAAGTTTAGTATTAGTTGTTTTTTGTTTTTGTTTTTTTATACTGCAGGTTCTTATTAGTCATCAATTTTATACACATCAGTGTATACATGTCAATCCCAATAGCCCAATTCAGCACACCACCATCCCCATCCCACCGCGGTTTTCCCCCCTTGGTGTCCATACGTTTGTTCTCTACATCTGTGTCTCAACTTCTGCCCTGCAAACCGGTTTTCTAGGTTCCACATACATGCGTTAATATACGATATTTGTTTTTCTCTTTCTGACTTACTTCACTCTGTATGACAGTCTCTAGATCCATCCATGTCTCAACAAATGACTCAATTTCATTCTTTTTTATGGCTGAGTAATATTCCATTGTATATATGTACCACAACTTCTTTATCCATTCGTCTGTCGATGGACATTTAGGTTGCTTCCATGACCTGGCTATTGTAAATAGTGCTGCAATGAACATTGGGGTGCATGTGTCTTTTTGAATTATGGTTTTCTCTGGGTATATGAGCAGTAGTGGGATTGCTGAATCATATGGTAATTCTATTTTTAGGTTTTTAAGGAACCTCCATACTGTTCTCTATAGTGGCTGTATCAATTTACATTCCCACCAACAGTGCAAGAGGGTTCCCTTTTCTCCACACCCTCTCCAGCATTTGTTGTTTGTAGATTTTTTGATGACGGCCATTCTGACTGGTGTGAGGTGATACCTCATTGTAGTTTTGATTTGCATTTCTCTAATAATTAGTGATGTTGAGCTTTTCATGTGCTTCTTGGCTATCTGTATGTCTTCTTTGGAGAAATGTCTATTTAGGTCTTCTGCCCATTTTCGGATTGGGTTGTTTGTTTCTTTAATATTGAGCAGCATGAGCTGTTTATATATTTTGGAGATTAATCCTTTGTCCGTTGATTCGTTTGCAAATATTTTCTCCCATTCTGAGGGTTGTCTTTTCGTCTTGTTTATGGTTTCCTTTGCTGTGCAAAAGCTTTGAAGTTTCATTAGGTCCCATTTGTTTATTTTTCTTTTTATTTCCATTACTCTAGGAGGTGGATCAAAAAAGATCTTGCTGTGATTTATGTCAAAGAGGGTTCTTCCTATGTTTTCCTCTAAGAGTTTTATAGTGTCCGGTCTTACATTTAGGTCTCGAATCCTTTTTGAGTTTATTTTTGTGTATTGTGTTAGGGAGTGTTCTAATTTCATTCTTTTAAATGTAGCTGTCCAGTTTTCCCAGCACCACTTATTGAAGAGACTGTCTTTTCTCCATTGTGTATCTTTGCCTCCTTTGTCATAGATTAGTTGACCATAGGTGCGTGGGTTTACCTCTGGGCTTTCTATCTTGTTCCATTGATCTATGTTTCTGTTTTTGTGCCAGTACCATATCATCTTGATTACTGTAGCTTTGTAGTATAGTCTGAAGTCAGGGAGTCTGATTCCTCCAGCTCCATTTTTTTCCCTCAAGACTGCTTTGGCTATTCGGGGTCTTTTTTCTCCATACAAATTTTAAGATGATTTGTTCTAGTTCCATAAAAAATGCCATTGGTAATTTGATAGGGATTGCATTGAATCTGTAGATTGCTTTGGGTAGTATAGACATTTTCACAATGTTGATTCTTCCAATCCAAGAACATGGTATATCTCTCGATCTGTTGGTATCATCTTTAATTTCTTTCATCAGGGTCTTATAGTTTTCTGCATACAGGTCTTTTGTTTCCCTAGGTAGGTTTATTCCTAGGTATTTTATTCTTTTTGTTGCTATGGTAAATGGGAGTGTTTCCATAATTTCTCTTTCAGATGTTTCATCATTAGTATATAGGAATGAAAGAGATTTCTGTGCATTAATTTTGTATCCTGCAACTTTACCAAATTCATTGATTAGCTCTAGTAGTTTTCTGGTGGCATCTTTAGGATTCTCTATGTATAGTATCATGTCATCTGCAAACAGTGACAGTTTTACTTCTTCTTTTCCGATTTGGATTCCTTTTATTTCTTTTTCTTCTCTGATTGCCGTGGCTAGGACTTCCAAAACTATGTTGAATAATAGTGGTGAGAGTGGACATCCTTGTCTTGTTCCTGGTCTTAGAGGAAATGCTTTCAGTTTTTCACCATTGAGAATGATGTTTGCTGTGGGTTTGTTGTATATGGCCTTTATTATGTTGAGATAGGTACCCTCTATGCCCACTGTCCTGTCTTTTGCATAGCAGAGTGGAATTTATAAACCAAAATTTACGTGCCAGCTGTTCATTGCTACTGGGGTACCTTCTAGCTCCTTTCAGTGGATAGAGCTAGGAAACACATGTGTAGGTACTAACTCATGCATACAAACACATCAAAATTTATTTCTGTATCATTTATATGTAAATATATTAAAAGAATAAGTTCATATTGATATCTCCAGTTTTAATCCAACATGACAGGGTTCATTCTAGCTTTCTTCCCTTATTTGTAACTTCTTTCTCTTACAGTAAGAAACATGACTCCCATTTTCTATAATTTCTGATATCCCTACTATATAAACATAAGTAAAAATATCTTTAAAAGCATCTAAAAATACTTTTAAAATCTAAAAAATTTTTTTAATCTAAGAGAGTAGTTTTACATTTCTTAATTCCTCTGTTAGAAACAAATTACCAACTAGAGAACATTGTTCATGAACAGCTCTTTTGTCTTTAGTCTTAAAACAGTTAAAACACTGCTTTCCAGAGTTTCTTAGCTTGGCTCCTTTCTTGTCCACCCCCTTCAGTGTAGTTATGTAATTCATTTGTAATGTTGTGTGATTCCCATGTCACAGTCTGTATTTCATATTCCCCCCACATCCTAGTTGATTTTGTTGTTGTTGTTATCGTATAATAAAATTCACTCTTTGTGGTGTACAGTTCTATGTGTTTTGACAAATGCAGAGAGTCATGTGTCGACCACTAGAGTTCCCTGCAGTACAATTTCATCAACCCCCTAAACAAGAGTTACCCCTTTATTGATAATCTCTCCTCCCATTCCTAACCCCTGGAAAGCACTGATCTGTTTTTTTCTCTGTACTTTCGCTTTTTTAGGAGTGTCTGTCATGTAAAATAGAATCACACAGCATATAGCCACTTGATTCTGTCTTCTTTCACTTAGGAAAATGCATTGAAAATTCACCCAAGTTGTTGTGTGAACCAACAGTTTGTTCCTTCTTATGGCTGAGTTATATTTTATTGTATGAAATAGTTTAAGGGCATCTGGGTTGTTTACAATTTGGGGCTATTGTGAATAAAGCTGCCATAAACATTTGTTTATAGGGTTTTATGTGAATGTAAATTTCTTTTTGTCTTAGGAAGACACCTAGGAGTGGGATAGCAGGGTTATCCCTTTCTTTATCCCATAAAGAAAGGATATCTAAGAAGACAGATCACATCATATAATATAAATTATAAAACCAGAACTCTTATTAAAATCAAGAGGGAACAGAATTCCCAATCTATTTAACATTCTTCCAGAATTTCTGGCTAGTGGAATAAGACATAAATCAGAAGTAATGGACTAACTGCTGGAGAGGAAAAGGGGAAAATGGTTATTAACTGCAGAGAATATTTCTTAGAAGACTCCAAAATACCACATAAAATCCTCTTAGAAATCAGTAAGGCTATGAAATATAAGAAAAATATTGAAAAATATCAATATCCCAGTAAGAAACTGAAGATATAGTAAAAAAAAAAAAAAATCTCTGAATAATAGCAACATACACACCATAAAATTTCTAGGAATAACCCTAACCAAAATATGCAGGATCCATATATAGAAAACTATAAAAATTATTGAAATATAAAGGACATGACCATTGACTTTTGCAGTTACTGCCATTCATTAATTCATTCAATTTGATTACTTGCCCAAAGTTTCTTTGCCACAGATGTAAGTTCCATAAGAGAAGGAGCAATAATTATTGTATTCACGGTGTTATCCCCTGTGCCTAATATATTGCCTGACTCATAGTAGGCACTCCAAAAATATTTTTCTATATGCCAGTATTTTGTTCAGTTATCTGATCTATGAAGTTTGTATAGCTTCTAAGAAACATTCACTAAGTAGCTTAGTAGTTTTTGAAAGGAGTCTAGACTAGTTAATTACCATCACCTAGCAAATTGTAATACCCATCCATCATAACTCATGGCTTGAAGCATAGGTACCTAGAGTCTTGCATTACTATCTTTTGTCACTTTCCCTCTGTAACATTAATGGATTCCACAACACAACACCAAGAATTTCAAAGCTTAGGAGAGTTGAGAGGAATGGCCCTTCTCTATAAAAAGGTTGGTTATACTTCATCAATTCAATTTCTAGATCCCACAGGCAATGCTAGCTTAATAGCAACTGAATGGGAATGAAATTCTAGTAATTGAAAATTTGAGTTATTAAGGAAAGAAAAAGAAACAGAAAAGAAACCCACAGAATCTAGGAGCAGGTAAAAGTAAAATATTTCACAGTATGCAGTCTGAGCCTTTTATCTGAAATCTGCTTTCTGCTTCCATGTAATACAGAATTTAAGGTTAATGATTCACAGTATTCCATTGCTTGATAGCTTAATTTCATTTCATAATTAGGTTGACATTTTTCCTCATAATATTCAATTGCTAATATTTTCCTGGGTTTTAAAACTAATGGAATAATATACCATTAGATAAAGTTAGCTGAATAGCTGAATCACAGCTAAAGATAAAGCATTTTCTTGAATATTCTTATCATTTTCCAGTGTTTTATTATCTATGGGTGTGTGTGTACTTGTGTTTTTATGTGTTTCCTGGGGGTGGGGAATACTGTGTAGTAATTTCCCTGTTGTTCTTCTTCTAAATAGGGACTTCCAGTGAACAATAATAATGGTAATGCCATAGTTATTTACTGAGAGAACTAATCGGGATTCTGCAGTGGTGTGTTGAAGTTTTGTGAAAATGAAATTAGAGATGCAGCATATTTCAGCAGTAATGAATCTGTTTATGTTGTATAAAGCAGGGTTAAGATAAAGCAGTTTTTCAAACTCAGTGCTTTTTGATGGTCAAGTGTTTATTCCATTGGGTCATTAATATACTATATTTCCAAAGAATTCTTTGGGCAAAGTTCATCTTCTGGCTAATGTTAAAGACGAATTGGCCCACAACAGGCTTTTTACATTTTGTAATGATAATTCTAAATTGTTAGGTAAGATCCTCTTGAGTATACTCTATTGCCTATAAATAAAAGGGCTGGCAAAGACCTTGTTTTTAAAAACTGAATTTACAACAAAGTTAGGCATATTAAACATCAATAGACATTATTGGTTCTACTGTATATTGCTGGGCCAATGATGGATTTTAACAGTAAAGAAAACTTAATAAATTTGATATGGAAATCAGAATTGTAATACAGTAGCAGGAACTCAACATGAAAATTTAGACATTAATGAGAATAACCTTTGAATGTCAGCTTGAATTAGACTTCCTGCATTTTGGCCAAATTCATAGGTTATGGCAAATAGGTTAGGTGGTAGGACAGAAATAACTGAAATGATTTTGTTTACCAAATATTTCAATGCCAATTGTTCACTTTATTTTTTAATGCTTCCTAGCTATTTCCATTAAAAAATGACAAATATTCGACCTTAAATCTGTATCATTAAGTACAGAAGGAAGGTATTTAAATGGACTCCTTTTGGAAGTTAAGTTTAATATTAGTCAACTGATATATTTGAAGTTAGAATTTAAATTAGGGAGATAAACTCAGAGGAGAGGAATACAGGGAAGTGCTGTGGGGATGTGAAATGGGGGAAAAGGCTCTCCAAAATAGTAAAGCCTTCTCTCAAGTATTAGGTAGTTGTGTTGGGTTATTCACCTGGCAGTCATAGAAAGAGGTAATATACTGCTTTACTTACTCTGTCACCAAAAAGCTCTGGAAATGTCAGTCAGAATTTTCTGTATATGCCAATAACTGTGATATACCCACTGCAAAATAAAGCATTATTAGACATAATCATACCTTAAGCTGTGATGACAGATCTTAAAATGACTATAAGCAGTTGAAGGGGAAAAAGGGTCACAGTTATCTGTGGCACCAATTAAATTGACAGCATACATAGGATTTTACTCAGGGAGAATACCACTGATCTGAGTTGGGCCACCATTTAGTACATGCAACTCTGCAGTGAGATTGCTGCTGGAAGATGCCTTATAAACAAGGGCTGGAAACATGGCATGGCTTTTTGAGGCAAGACTGTTTTTTCACTACCTATCAAGATAAATACCACACCAGTGATGTGTTCATACACAAAATGGTAATGAAATAGAAAAAGGGCATCCAGGGTGATAGCTGTGGGAGTGAGTCAGTGCATTAATTCTGCTTAGCAAGAAAGATGTTTAAATTTGAAAAAAAATCTGTAAGTATTAAAGGGTATTCATACTTCCTTCCTGTTATGACACTCATTCGACTAAAATATAAATAAAAGGAAATGGACTGATAAGGTTGGTAATTGGCTATAGTGAGAAGAAAGCTGAATAAATGAGCAAAGAATAGATTTTTTTAAATTTATTTAAAAGGATTATAGTTTTCAGATGTTTCATCTCTTAAGGCAGGGTGATGTTGATTTTTTTTTTTTAAGCAATACTTACATCTGAAATAGTATCATGTACATTTTTAGCCAGTACTCAAAAAAATTCCATATTCTATACAAATGGGGGAAATGCAATTCATAATTGACAAGGTATGAATTTTTTATACTTTAAGCCATGAGGTTGCCACATCAACAAATGTAATTCCTTAGCAAATACGTCTTATGTTTATATTTATGAAATGTACACAATTGACATAGAACCCAAAAGGGAATAAGTAAGCATTTTATATATATATATTTACTTTGATTTACAAACTCCATTCTGGGAAATATTTATTAAATTAGAAACAAGTAATGAATGCAAGCAAAATGTGCTTAGAGTTTCAATTTCTCTTGGACTTGGTGTTACTTTTATGCATTTTACCAAAGCTTGGACTCACATCAAAGTGTTGGCCGTGTTTTGCTTTGATTTTTTAATTTTTAAAATGTATACAAAGCTACTCTCAAAGGTGAAAATGAAAAATTATTAAAACTTAAAATTCATCTATGGAGGCACCACATTGCAGTGGTGATTTCATGTTAAATATCCTAAGCTGAAACAGCAAGAATCTTGGAAAGAGTGACCAAGTCTGGACACATAATATACTCCACATTTTGTGTAGCTATTGAAGCGGGCACCTCAGCTTACTGAAGGGGCCATAAGATGAAAACATTTCTTGAAATAGCTTTGATATCCATTCAAATATAAGTTCTTTGAGGGTAAAGATTTTTTTTTTTTTTTTTTTTTTGCGGTACGTGGGCCTCTCACTGTTGTGGCCTCTCCCGTTGCGGAGCACAGGCTGCGGACACGCAAGCTCAGTGGCCATGGCTCACGGGCCCAGCCACTCCGCAGCATGTGGGATTTTCCCGGACTGGGGCACGAACGTGTGTCCCCTGCATCGGCAGGTGGACTCTCAACCACTGCGCCACCAGGGAAGCCCCAAGATCTTGTTTATCATGCCTCTCAACCTCCTTGATATCAGCATGAAGTTAGAGGAAGCAGTACTTCTAATTAGTTCCCCAGGAGTAAGGATGGGAAGTGAGGAAGTGGTCCCATCATCCCCAAAGAGCTGAAGCAATGGGAGTTGTCTTGAGAGGCTCCTAATCTGCCACCACTGTAAAAGTTGAGGCATCTCAACTCAAGTGGGTCTGAAATAAATCAGGGCTTCCAGTTCTGGCCTGCCATCATGGGGTGCAAAGAGACTGTTGTTGTTGTTTTTTCCTATTAATTAATTTGTTAACAAATACACAGTGGATATTAACTGGTCTTAAACTGTGAGCAGCTCACATTTCACTTATTATTATAGGAGACACAGAGACATAGGTTGCAGTAGATGTACTATAGTGGGTAAGAGCATTAACTCTAGAGCCAGCTGCTTGGGTTAGAATCCTGGCTCCACCACGGACCAGTTGTGTGACCCTGGGTAACTCCTCGTGTGTGGCAATAATTAAAGTTGCTAGACAAAGACAAGATGGTGGAGTAGTAGGACGTGAACTCACACCGAAATTACAACTAACTGCTGAACAACCATCAACAAAAAAAATGGTGGAACCTACCAAAAAAGATACTCTACATCCAATGACAAAGAAGAAGCCACAACGAGACAGTAGGAGGGGTGCAATCACAATAAAATCAAATCCCATACTCACTGGGTGGGTGACCCACAAACTGGAAAATAATTATACCACAGAAGTTCTGCCACAGGCGTGAAAGTCCTGAGTCCCACGTCAGGATCCCCAGCCTGGGGGTCTGGCAATTGGAGGAGGAGCCCCAAGAGAATCTGGCTTTGAAGGCCAGCAGGGTGTGATCACAGGAATTCCACGGGACTGGAGGAAACAGAAACTCCACTCTTGGAGGGCACACACAAGGTCTTGTGCACACCAGGACCCAGGAAAAAAAAGCAGTGACTTCATAAGACACTGGGCCAGACCTACCTGCTAGTATTGGAGGGTCTCTTGCAGAGGTGTGGTGTGGCTGTGGCTCACTGTGGAGACAAAAACACTAGCGGCAGTAGTTCTGAGGAGTACTCATTAGCATGGGCACTCCTGGAGGCCATTTTCCCACCAAGACCTGGCCCCACCCCACAGCCTGTAGGCTCCAGTGCTGGGATGACTCAGGCCAAACAACCAACAGGGCAGGAACACAGCCCCACCCATCAGCAGACAGGTTGCTTAAAGTCTTCCTGAGCACACAGCTGCCCAGTAAACACACCCCTTGACACAGCCCTGCCCATCAGGGGTACAAGACCCAGCTCCACCCACCAGTGGGCAAGAACCAGTCCTTCCCACCAGGAAGCCTGCACAAGCCTCTTAGACAGCCTCATCCACTGTGGAGTCAGACAGCAGAAGCAAGAAGAACTACAGCCCTGCAGCCTGCATAATGGAAACCACAATCAAAGAAAGTTAGACAAAATGGGATGGCAGAGGAATATGTCCCAGATGAAGGAATAAGGTAAAACCTCAGAAGAACAACTAGGTGAAGTGGAGATAGGCAATCTACCCAAAAAAGAATTCAGAATAATGATAGTAAAAATGATACATGATCTCAGAAAAAGAATGGAGGTACAGATCAAAAAGATACAAGAAATGTTTAACAAAGACCTAGGAGAACTAAAGAAAAAACAAACAGAGATGAACAGTACAATAACTAAAATGAAAAATACACTAGAAGGAATCAATAGCAGAATAACTGAGGCAGAAGAAAGAATAAGTGAGCTGAAAGAATGGTAGAAATCACTGCCATGAAACAAAATAAAGAAAAAGAATGAAAAGAAACAAGGACAGTCTCAGAGACTTGGGACAATATTAAATGCATCAACATTCTCATTATAGGTACTGCAGAAGGAGAAGAGAGAGAGAAATGACCTGAGAAAATATCTGAAGGATAATAGCTGAAAACTTCCCTAACATGGGAATAGAAACAGTCACCCAAGTCCAAGAAGCTCAGACAGCCGCAGGCAGGACGGACAAGGAGGAACATGCTGAGATGCATACTAATCAAGCTGACAAAAATTAACAACAAGAAAAAATATTAAAAGCAACAAATAACATACAAGGGAATTCCCATAAGGTTATCAGCTGATTTCTCAGCAGAAACCCTGCAAACCAGAAGGGAGTGACATGATATATTTACAGTGAGGAAAGGGAAGAACCTATAACCAAGAACACTCTATCCAGCAAGGCTCTCTTTCAGATTTGATGGAGAAATCAAAAGCTTTACAGACAAGCAAAAGCTAAGAGAATTCAGCACCACCACACCAGCTTTGCAACAAATGATAAAAGAAATTCTCTAGGTGAAAAAGAAAAGGCCACCACGAGAAACAAGAAAATTACAAATGGAAGAGCCCACTAGTAAAGGCAAACATGCAGTAAAGGTAGGAAATCATCCACACACAAATATGAACAAACCAATCACAAGTACTGAAATTGAAACTGTGATTAAAAAATCCCCAACAGACAAAAGTCCAGGACCAGATGGCTTCACGGGCAAATTCTAGCAAACATTTAGAGAAGACTTAACACCTATCCTTTTGAAACTATTCCAAAAATCAGCAGAGGAAGGAACACTCCCAAGCTCATTCTGTGAGGGACACCATCACCCTGACACCAAAACCAGACAAAGATATCACAAAAAAAGAAAATTATAGGCCAATATCACTGATGAACACAGATGCAAAAATCCTCAACAAAATACTAGCAAACTGAATTCAATAGTACATTAAAAGGTTCATACACCATGATCAAGTGGGATTTATCCTAGAGAATCAAGGATTTTTCAACATCTGCAAATCAATCAGTGTGATATACCACATCAAGAAATTGAAGAATAAAAACCATAAGATCATCTCAATATGTAGAAAAAGCTTTTGACAAAATTCGACACCTTTTATGATTAAAAAGCTCTCCAGAAAGTGGGAATAGAGGGAACATACCTCAACATAATAAAGGCCATATATGACAAACCTACCACTAACATCATACTCAAAGGTGAAAAGCTGAAAGCATTTCCTCTGAGATCAGGAATAACACAAGGGTATGCACTCTCACCACTTTTATTCAATATAGTTTTGGAAGTCTGAGCCATGACAATCAGAGAATAAAAAGAAATAAAAGGAACCCAAATTGGAAGACAAGAAGTAAAACTGTCACGATTTGCAGATGAGATGATTCTATACATAGAAAATCCTAAAGATGCTACCAGAAAACTACTAGAGCTCATCAATGAATTCGGTAAAGGTGAAGAATACAAAATTAATACACAGAAATCTGTTGCATTTCTATACACTAAAAACAAAAGACCAGAAAGAGAAATTAAAGAAACAATCCCATTTACCATCACATTAAAAAGAATAAAATACCTAGGAATAAACCTACCTAAGGAGGCAAAAGACCTGTACTTGGAAACCTGTAAAACACTGATGAAAGGAACCGAAGATGATACAGATGGAAAGATATACCATGTTCCTGAATTGGAAGAAGCAATATTGTCAAAATGACTATACTACCCAAGGCAATCTACATATTCAGTGCCACCCCTACCAAATTACCAATGGTATTTTGCACAGAACTAGAACGAAAAATCTTAAAATTTGTATGGAGACACAAAAGACCCCGAATAGCCAAAGCAATCTTGAGAAAGAAAAACAGAGCTGGAGGAATCAGGCTCCCTGACTTCAGAGTATAGTACAAAGCTATAGTCATCAAAATAGTATGGTACTGGAACAAAAACAGACATATAGATCAATGGAACAGGACAGAAGGCCCAGAAATAAACCCACAAACCTATGGTCAATTAATCTACAACAAAGAGGCAAGAATATACAATGGAGAAAAGACAGTCTCTTCAATAAGTGGTGCTGGGAAAACTGGACAGCTACATGTAAAAGAATGAAATTAGAACATTCTCTAACACCATACACAAAAAATAAAATCAAAATGGATTAAAGACCTAAATGTAAAACTGGATACTATAAAACTCTTAGAGGAAAACATAGGCAGAACACTCTTTGACATAAATTGCAGCTATATCTTTTTGGATCCACCTCCTAGAGTAATGAAAATAAAACAAAAATAAACAAATGGGACCTAATTAATCTTAAAAGCTTTTACACAGCAAAGGAAACCATAAACAAAAAGAGAACCCACAGAATGAAGAAAATATTTGCAAATGAAGTGACCAACAAGGAATTAATCTCCAAACTATACAAACAGCTCATGCAGCTCAATATCAAAAAAACAAACAACACAATCAAAAAATGGGCAGATCTAAATAGACATTTCTTCAAAGAAGAGGTACAGATGGTCAAGAGGCACATGAAAAGATGCTCAACATCGATAATTATTAGAGAAATGCAAATCAAAACTACAATGAGGTACCATGTCACACTGGTCAGAATGGCCATCATCAAAAAGTCTACAAACAATATATGCTTTAGCGGGTGTGGAGAAAAGGGAACCCTCCTACACTGTTGGTCAGAATGTAAATTGGTACAGACACTATGGAGAATAGTATGAAGGTTCCTTAAAAAACTAAAAATAGAACTACCACATCATCCAGCAATCCCACTTCTGGGCATATATCTGGAGAAAACCATAATTCGAAAAGATACATGCACCCCAATGCTCACTGCAGCACTGTTTACAATAGCCAAGACACAGAAGCAACCTAAATGTCCACTGACAGAGGAATGGATAAAGAAGATGTGGTATATATATATATACAAAGGAATATTATTCAGCCATAAAAATAATGAAATAATACCATTTGCAGCAACATGGATGGACCTAGAGATTATCATACTAAGTGAAGTAAGTCAGACAGAGAAAGACAAATATCATATGGTATCACTTATATGTGGAATCTAAAACAAAAAATGACACAAATTAACTTACTTACAAAACAGAAATAGACTCACAGACTTAGAGAATGAACTTATGGTTACCAGGGGGTAAGGGTGGGGGGGAGGGATAGATTGGGAGTTTGGGGTTGACATGTATACACTGCTATATTTAATACAGGTAACCAACAAGGACCTACTGTATAGCATAGGGAATTCTGCTCAATATTCTGTAATAACCTAAATGGGAAAATAATTTGAAAAAGAATAGATACATGTATATGTATAACTGAATCACTTTGCTGTATACCTGAAACTAACACAACATTGTTAATCAACTATACTCCAATATAAAATAAAAAAAAATTAAATTAATTAAAGTTGCTATGAGGGCTAAATGAATTACTATATGCAAAGTCCTTAGAACAGTGCCTGGCACATTGAAATTGCTAAGTAAGCGTTAGCTGTCATAATTATATGCTCCAAACCCCCCCAGTGCCAGTACATAGTAGGCATTCAGTAAATAATTTCATTCATTCAGTAATGAAAGAACGTTGGATACTATGTGAATATGAATACATAGGCAGTGACTCAATGAAGAATAATGGCACCATTAACCATGTAGAGCTCTCATTTTCTCCTAGGTTCTAGAACAGTTTTAAACGTTCTAAATTTTTAGCCAATTTTAAATAAAATATGAGCCAGGTCTATATTTCAAATCCTTTTCTAAACATGATGATGCTATTAATTTGAATGAGAGGTTGCAAACAGGCATTTCAGCTGATAGAGCTCACGTTTATAAATAGTGCTTTCAATCAGATTGTTATCCCCAGAAGTGGTTATGCAGTGGTTAGTTAGCCTTGTGCCAGTCTGCTTGCCAAATCAACCTGTGATGCCTGGGTTGTCATCAGCTTTACATGGCTAGTATAAATGCATTCAATTTTTAGAAGTTTTAGAGTTGCAAATATGTAATCCTTTTCTTCTTGATGAAAATAAGACTTTTTAAACAATCATTTTGGGAGCAAGAATAACATTTCTTGGCATAGCTTATGTAACTTTTAACATAGCAGTTTAGTAAATGGGATAGACACCAAGTGTCTATAGAACACAGTCCATGAAAACTTCCAAGTACATCAAATTTAGCTAGAAAAGAAAAAGACTTTTTTATTCATTAAATTGTACATTACTCTGAGAAAAATACATTGTTGAGAAAAAAAGAGCAATATGGTTCTCACGATATACAGCAGTCTTGACACTTCTCCTAGCAAAGGGCATTTCTTCTGTATCAGCAGTGAGTGCTAGCCAAATAGCATGACCTTGGACTTCTATCTAAACTCTTAGAATTTTTAAAAATCCACTGGAGAAAAAAGTCTCTATGGAAATATGGGTAATTTACTGGTAACGGAAAAGTTCAGCTTCCATTACTACTGATGGCTATGCTTCCATTTATGTTTTCCCTAAGCCATAAGTATTTAAAATGTTACGGTTAGCATTCTTACTTGTCCCATTGGTTGGTATATAACTCTCCCACTTAAATACATAGAAAAAACCATATTAATTAAAACAAATTGCTGGAAAGTTAAGTTGTGTTGCAGATAGTCTCTGTAGACTATAAGTTCAAATTAAGGGTTTTGCTGCTTGTTCCTAGCTTGGAACGATTCATTTTACTGTATTAGTAGTAGCAAAAGAAATCAACTACCTTATAAAAGAACATCCATTTGAATTCTTGCAGAAATAGCTAGATAAACTGCATATATAGCTAGTTATCATAAACATATAACAAATTCTTGGCTAAAGCAAGCAACCAACCTGCTAATTCATGATGGCAAGTTTTGATATTTAATTATATTGAGTATGGATTTCAGATGTGTGTATTTATATATATATATATTTAATATATATTTCACTATTCATTTATTCTATTTATTTCTATATATTTCTATACATTAAATATAGATAGCATTGGGTTTCAGGGGTTCTAAGTGGTATATTAACAAACTGTGATGTATTTTCATAAAATAAACAGACAAACCTTATTTTCTGGATATTGAAGTGTTAAATTGAGGCAAAGTAATTTGACAGGAGTTGGAATAACTCACTTTATTTTAAGAAATGCTTATGTTTTGTAACTTCCAAAGGCCAGGATGTGATTTCCATTTATTGTATTCTATAAACACTGAACATCCTTTACAGTTCACAAAAACCTCTATAATATTCAAAATAAAATCTCTATTCTAAGTTTGAAAATAAAACAGTACAAATAAATGATATTCTTAAGCGTTTTTGACCTTTTTGTTTGAATGAGTTACCTTAATGCTTTCATTTTTCCTACTGAATTCTCCCCAAACTAGTATACCTTAATTAGCTTGAGGGAATAACTAACTTAATTTAGAAATAAGTTTGCAAAGCTCTCTCTGATCCCTTATCAAAGTGAGGTTTTTTGCCATCCTCTCATTCCCTAATGCTCCTACTGAAAATGGTATAAGGCCTCGTAGCTCCCATGTATGATTCCTATTATTTAACTACTTTAGAGATTCAATACAAAGTTCAGAGAAAAACAAAACTTTTAAAGTATTAAAAATTACTATCTAGGGGCTTCCCTGGTGGCGCAGTGCTTGAGAGTCCGCCTGCCGATACAGGGTACACGGGTTCGTGCTCCGGTCTGGGAAGATCCCACATGCCGCGGAGCGGCTAGGCCTGTGAGCCATGGCCGCTGAGCCTGCGCGTCTGGAGCCTGTGCTCCACGACGGGAGAGGCCACAACAGTGAGAGGCCCGCGTACTGCAAAAAAAAAAAAAAAAAAAAAAATTACTACATAGAAGGAAATTCTAAACTATTCTTTTTGGAGAAGATAAAACTAAGCAATAAATCAATTGTCTATGTTACATGAAAAGAATAACAATTTCTCCATTTTCACCAAATGTATGATAAGGAAGATGAACTGAAACTATATACATTTCTTAAAACTTCGGTTCTAAAACATTAGGTAAATGTGGTTGTGGATTTGCCTCGTCTGGAGAACATATCAGAAAGTAGGGAGGTCTCAGGACTTCCCTGGTTGTGCAGTGGTTAATAATCCGCCTGCCAATGAGGAGATATCGGTTCAATCCCTGGTCCGGGAAGATTCCACATGCCGCAGAGCAACTAAGCCCGTGTGCCACAACTACTGAGCCTGCACTCTAAAGCCCACGAGCCACAACTAGTGAGGCTGCGTGCCACAACTACTGAAGCCCGCATGCCTAGGGCCCGTGCTCCGCAACAAGAGAAGCCACCACAGTGAGAAGACCACATGCCGCAATGAAGAGTAGACCCCGCTCAAGGCAACTACAGGAAGTCTGCGCACAGCAACAAAGACCCAACACAACCAAAAATAAATAAATAATTAAAAAAAAAAAAGTAGGTAGGTCTCATCTATCAAGTATAGTATTATAAAGACCTGTCTCCAAAGATAAGAGACTCTAATTCTGTGGTTTATGTGGATAAAAAGAGCTACTAAAAAATGGTGCCATTTATATTCATGGTGATTACATTCAAAGCTGATTTTCTGGTTTATAATAGATTTCCCATAGTTATTCATGAATCACAATATTCATGAAGTTTTTCTCAAATTTAGGATAGCATTTTATCTGTCCCCTCCCTAAAGTTTGTCCTTTGGGATTAAGTGCTGTTCAGAATCACCTTTCTACAGAAACGTCTTTAAAGAAGAACATCAAATTCTATAGTTTCCAATTTTACCATAGGATTTGATAATGACCTTTAAAAAGTGAGGAGGCATTCTGTCATTAATGTTGCTACCTTTCCGGTGAATGAGGAAGGACATGAATTATTCCCCAAGACTACCACAGATTGCTTCATGAGTGAAGGAAGAAATACCTGAATTATGCCTTTCCCACAAACAATTGCTAAGATAAAGCCTAAGGAAATGGCACCAGTGCCTTATATTTTCACTGACATTTCATACCTAAACTGAAATATTCTACAAAATCCTTACGGGATTTTGAATATGGATTTAGAATAATTACTCAGTCAAGCCCATATGACAACCTCTTTTGGTCTGAATAAGCTCCCTGAAGAGAAGACCATATCCAGCTCAACTCACCTCTACATTACCTAGCCCAGTGTTTTGAGGTTAGCAGGTACTCAGTAAATGTTTGCTGGATGAATGGGCAAATTAATTATACACAGTAAAACTGTTCTAAAATGTGGCTCATTGTGATAAATACCAAATAAACTACAAACCAAAGCAGATCTCTCATAACATAAGCTATACATGTAGTAAAAGCCCAACATAGTAACTTAGAAGGTCCTCTAATTTCAGTCTTTTATGTAGAGGTGCACTACAGTTAATTTCCTACCATTACCATTCATTGAGACAGAGTTTCCCAGAGTTTTGCTAATTGGGCCAGTCTTCTATTTCTTCTATATCTACAGCAGCATATCCTAAGAACTGGTATGGAGATGATTAGTAAATGAATGAACTTGCAAGAAGTTGTTGTCTTTTGGTATGATCACTGAGTTTAAGACCTTAAAAATCAACTAATGATGTAGAAACAAAGGATGAGGAGACTAATTTTAAGGCTCTTAGAGTCCTCATATTTATGATTCATACAAATAACAATTTAACAATACCTATTCTAGATACCAACTACCACCTGTTGTGACACTAGAGGTTAAAGATTATTATTTCTTCAATCCAGCTAAGAATAACATAGGAACATCTAAGCTTCTAACACATAGCAATCAACAGATATTTTGTGAGTGCTTAAAGTGTACAGAGTATAGTGTACAAAGCACTATGTTGTTTGCTATTTGAAATATCTTCTTTGAAAAAAAATTGTAGTAAAAGTTATAATTAAAAGTCTTCCTCAAGGAACTGAAAATATAGATGAAACCATACTACACATGGAGACTTCCCTGGTGGTCCAGTGGCTAAGACTCCATGCTCCCAATGCAGGGGGCCCAGGTTCGATCCCTGGTCAGGAAACTAGGTCCCACATGCTGCAACTAAGAGTTTGCATGCTGCAGCTAAGGATCCCACATGCCACAACTAAAGATCCTGCAAGCTGCAACTAAGACCCGGCGCAGCCAAATAAATAAACAAATAAATATTAAAGAAAAATACTACATGTGACCAAAAAAAGCAATATAATCACTCAAGAAAGTAATAGAAGTAACAAAGCAATATATGGTTAATTTAGCAAAATAGTGCTGATATTAGGTACTATAGGACTCAAAGGAGGACAATCACATCAGGGTTAGGTAGTTGGGAAGGACTTTATGAAAGAGGTGAGATATGGACTGAGTCTGAAGAATGAGCAGGTTTGGGATATATGGAAAGGCGTTTCAAGTGAATGGAATAGCAAAAGTAGACATGCAAATGTGGGAAAACATAAGTCCAAAGGCAATATGGAGAATCATCTTCTCCCTGAGGAGAGATGGTGGCAGCTAAACAGAACTACTGCCGAGGTAGAACACTAAGACTTAATAAACTCTTTGGGCAGGGCAGTCATTGAAGGTTTGGTGTAGCAGTGGTGTGAGGCCTGAGCTCTGAATATCTGGGGAATACTGCACTGTTCAGGCAATAAAATCATGAGCACCTATGATTCTGCACCCATTTCCAATGTGTGGAGGGTTTTTATTTCCCATATCACCAGGTAATTCGCTGCCACCAGCTGGGTGTCTCATAATTCAACACAGTTCTGGGACTACCTGGAGATGACATCAGATCCCATAGGTTAAGGGCTTCTTCCTACAGGATTACCCTCTGCCTCCAAACTTCAGATGCCAATTGCAAGTCCAGGTTGTCACCTAGGCTTCTGACAGACCTGGCTACAGATTGGAAGTTCCACTGACCCCCTCCTTGGGTTCCATTAATTTGATAGAGCAGCTTACAGAACTCAGAGAAATTTTTTACTTACTAGATTACTGGTTTATTTTAAAAGGATATAACTCAGGAACAGCCAGATGGAAGAGATACCTAGGGCAAGGCATGGGGAAAGGAAGTGGAGCTTCCATGCTCTCTCTCCCAGCATGCCACTCTCCACAAATCTCCACGTGTTTACCAACTTGGAATCTCTCTGAACCCTCTCCTTTTAGATTTTTATGGAGGCTTCATTACACAGGCATAATTGACTAAATCATTGGTCATCGGTGATGGAATTTAATCTCCAGCCCCTCTCCCCGGAGGTGGAGGGTGGGACTAAAAATTCCAGCTCTCTAATCATGTGGTTGGTTCCACTGGTAACCAGCCTCCAACCCTCGGTGCTTCCATTAACATAACAAAAGACACCTTTATAGCTCTCTGCACAGTAAATTCCAAGGGTTTTAGGACCTCTGTGCCAGAAATTGGCAAGAAGATTAAAATTTATATCTTATTACAAATCACACTATCACAGCACCCGACCTGTGGATTGATTGCAGAGGGAGGAATGTGAGAATGACTGCAGAGTAAGTTGTCCCTTAACTGGAGACTGACAGTGCAGACAAGATTGGAAGTAGAGGCGTAAATTACTTTGTGAACTTCAGACCCTGTGTTACTGAGTGTGGGGGGCTAATGGTCAATTTGAATAAGCGAAAAATATATATATGAAAAAATATATGAATGATGAATATAATTGGAATGGGAGTGAAAATAACATCAAGAAGTTGAATTTAGAGAGCTTGGGACAAAAATGAATCTTAAAGATACTGAATTACTGTTTGGGAGACATGAATTACAGATGTGGAGACAACATCTGAATATGTGGGGTTAGATGTGGGGCTTTCCAAGAGAGAAGAGAAAATAGTCTAGGACTGAATCCTGAAGAAAACCCACATTTATAGGACAGCAGGAAGAAGAGAACAGAGACATAATTTTCCCCTCTGATCTGAACCTCCCTTTGAAGCCAGTCTGCACTGTGCTGTACAGAGGAGAAGGACAAAAAGGGTTGTTTGAGAAGAATAAAGTCCAATATGACTTCACTTTTCACTCCTCAGATACCAACTAGTAGGACAATTTGAAATCATTAATTTGGCCAGATGGTTAATGTTGTTTAACAGTGAAATTAACTAATAAATAATATAAAGCACTTTGTAAATATGAAGTACTACATAAATGTTTAATAACATTAAATCAGGAGGCTTATTTCTAGTTACATTTTTATATCCAAGTGTTTTATTGGTGTTTCAGGAGAAATGCCAATAATATGATCGAATGCCATCATTATAGACTGTACTTGAAAAATACAACAAAGGGATTACAGGAGAACAAAAACAGCCCTGGCCATGCTAGGCTGAACAGAGTGAACTGGCAAGAAATGTCTCCCTTGTGAAAAACAAGAGGCAACAACAACATGATCGTAGAAATGTATAACTGAACACTGAGTAAAACCACTGTAATATGTAGCAACTTCATCTTACCCACATGTTTATAAAAACAGGGAATTTATCAGATAAAACGATGTGAAGGGCACAGGGTAGGAGAAGGAACATCAAGGTAGGAGCTGTGGGGAAGCCACTTGATACAAGTAGAGTCTCATAAAATAATAGCAACATTTTAAGAATTCATAGCTCATCTACTATTTACAATAATGCCTTAAGATGTATACCATGAGAGGGTGGGAGGGGATATGGGGATATATGTATACATATAGCTGATTCACTTTGTTATACAACAGAAACTAACACAACATTGTAAAGCAATTATACTCCAATAAAGATGTTTAAAAGTTGCTAAAAATAGCATCCCCTATTTTGCATATGAGACAGCTAAGGCACAGAGAGGTTAAGAAACTTGCCCAATATCACACAGTCAGTAAAAGGCAGAATCAGGATTCAAACCTAGACAGTGTGGCTACAGTGTCTGCTGGGAGGAATCTGGGAAAGGTTTTATTTCCCTGATAAAATGAGTCAGGTGCAGCTCTAGCCCCTTCCTCCTTTTTCCTGCCTGAAAACAAGGACATGATGCTGAAGCTACAACAGTCATCTTGGAACCATGAGGTAAAGGACAAGAAAACACAGAGGCACCAGCCCTGCTGCTGTCAAGCTACATAACCCATGCCAGTAGTCACCCACCTCTGGATTTCTTATTATGTGAGAAAAATAAACACTTGTTTGTGTAAACTACCATAGCCAGGATTTCTGTTATTTGCAACTTTAACCAATATGCCAAATGATCATGATACTACTACTAACAGTTATCACTTATTGAGTGTTTGCTATGAACTGTGCACTACTTTGTATGTTTTATGTATACTTAGTCATTTCATTCTGACAGCAACTCTATGAAGCAGGCGCTGTTATGATTCCCATTTTATTGATAAGGAAACTGAAGTACACTTCATCTGGCTTGCCCAAGGCCACACAGCTTATAAGGGATTCAAATCCAGCACCTGACTTCAAAACCTCTACTCTTCAGCAAATAGTATTCTAAGCAGTGAAACACTAAACACTATTTCAGTTAAAATCACAAATTAAATAGGGATGCTTCAACATTATTTTGGAGATTCTAGAGCACATATTGCTCAGCAAGGATGCTATTGACATTTCAGGAAGACAACTCTTTATTGTTTAGGTTTGCTCTATATTAAAGATGTTTACCGTCTCTGTTCGCTGGGTCCTAGAAGCACTCCCTACACTGTGTCAACCAAAAATGCTCTCCACATTTCCCCATAGGGAGGTGGTGTCACCCCAGTTAAAGCCACCATTCTAGAACATTATTCAGCAACATTCTCTGTAAAAGTCCAAATAGTAGAAAATTTAGGCTTAGTAGGACAGTTGGTCTCAGTCAGTGTCACTCACAATTACTAAAATCTGACACTGTAGAGTGAAATCAGTCATAGGCAATACATACACAAATGAGCATGGCCGTGTTCCTGTCAAACTATTTTGACCACATTTTACAGATGAGAACTCTGAGGCATAGAAGAGGTTAAGAAACTTGCCTGAAGTGATTCAACTAGTACGTGAGGGGTATGGATTCATCCCAAAGACAGAGTGAGTCCAGAGCATGTGCTCTTAATCAGGATACTTTTGAGTTCACAGATTTTAGATGTTTTTCTCCTAGTAGAAGGCATAGTGAATGCCTCAGAGAACTTCTCACATTCCAGATTCTGGCCCTCCTCCTCTTGCCTGGTGTTGGTTGCTCTTTCCTGCAGTAAGGGTCCCCCAGGACTTGCTTCTCTGACAGTAAGGACTCATGCTACCGTGGACACACTTTATGCTTAACCACTCCCCAAGCATGGCTCTCCTGGTTGGCTCTGACACACAGCTATCCACAAACGCCCCCAAATAAAAGATTCTCCCAAACTGATCACTAGAACAGTTACTTTGCCATATATATATCTCACCTCCTAGGGCTGGCCAGGCATTGAACCCAACACTCCAACAAGGAAACCCGTGTGGAAACAGGGATCCTATTAGCAGGTTTCTATGGAAAATGCAATGCCCTTGCCTCCTTTTCACTACTCAAACAAGATCAGAACAATCTCTCCCCAAATTGTTATCCTTTCCTCGTGTATGACAGGCTGTTTATTATCTAGGAATTCTGACTATAATAAAATGGGGGAACTTCTGGAACACATTCAGTGAACAGCTGCTTATCTGTTAGAAATCCTATCCCCTTGAAGCCCTTCTAGCAGAGGGTCTTTTAGGATTATCAACACTGGTTTTAAAATCCTTTTGAGACAGCATATCATGGTTGATGGCTTAGGGGCTGGTAAAAACAGGAATGAGGAAAAGAAAAAGGAAATATATGCAGACGACTCCATGTTGTAGTGCTGGATTAAGTATGCCATGGCCATTCCTGGGGCAGTGGCATATATAAGAGAGGAAGGAAGGATTAACAATTCTTGGGTTATTGTGATATTTACTTTGTAAGATTATATACAAATATAGTTCCATATCCTAACATTTTGTTCTGTATCTCCCAATCATCCAGAATTAGAAAGTCTTTAGTTTTTCTTTTTTTTTCTTTAGCAAATGCTCTATGGAACCTTGCTGACAATTTGCTGCTTTTCTTGGGTGATTTAACTTGATTACTTGAAATCTGATCTTATTTCTAGGAATAGATGGACCTGCCTTTAAGGTGTATCAAATTCAGCTTGGTATTATTCTTGTGGCTAAAGTCTTCCTGGCAAATGTCTCTGCAACTTAAAGCCACTGATATGTTGATCAGTGAGGGGAAAATACTATGAAAAATATTTGCTTATTAATTGCTAATTCTAGATGTATTCATATGCATGCATATTCTGGGAAGCCATACATTTTTTAAATATAGAAATATAGAAAACTCACTTAAAACAATACTTAGAAACTTCCCCCTGGAGTAGAGCTGGTTTGACTCTACTTCTGTTCCCATTCTCCTGGCCCACTCTGCAGAAGCAGTGCCAAGGAACTATGTTGCTCAAGAGGCACTGAGTAAAAGAATAAAGAAGGACAAACACTCAGTAAATCAGTGACTGCTCACATTCAACCCTGAAAAACTGAGTGTTGACTGTAGTTTGGAAGTTACAAAAATGCTAAGATGTGATTTTTCTTTTAGGTGGGAAATGAGGAAGGATGAAAGACTAGAAGAGGAAGAAAAAGCAATGCTGGAACATCTAAAACTAATGTGTACCATCCAGGACTCTTCTGCCTCAGATAACACAGAGGAACAGTAATCTGCAGAAAACAGCAACAGTTTTATTTTAGGAAATAATCACATGTAATGGAGTAGGATTTTTACTCTAGTCAGAATGAACCTCTGATGGGCTGTGAAGCGTGAAACCAATGACTGAGTAATCTCTGAACTGAAAAAGAGTACAGCAAGTAAAGAATAAAATGCTACATATTTTTTATTTTTAAAATAATTTCAAATGTTTTTCTTTCCTCAGTCTTTCTCTTAATATGATATAACTACTGCCATCTCGTGTTCCCTTTGAATTATTTTTTTTCTTTCAGTCTTGAAGTATCTATGGCAATAGGCAAAATGTTTGGAAATCTTTTCCCGAAGGATTTTTAAATACAACATTTGGATGTTAAGTTGGAGTCACATACCCCCCTGAGGGTCAATTGAAAATTTCAAATTAATTTTGTAGCCATAGCCCAAGTCCAGGTCTTAATTGCCTCTAGTACCCACCACTTTACCAGTCTCCTTTCCCATAGCCTCTTCCTCATCCAATTTATTTTAATCAGAGCCACAAAAAGCACTCTCTTGAAGTATACCTTTAGTAATATCTATGCCTACAGTGGTTTTTCAAACATCAGATTCAAACTTCTAATCATATCCTATCAGAACCTATACCAGCAGTGCCACGTTCAGAGAACTGCCTGTCATCCAAGCCACACGCTTGCCATTTTTCCCAACTAGAAACCATCTTTCTCCCAAAATCACGTTCAAAATTCACTCCAGCAATCTCGTTATCCATAGTTCCATAGTTTCTGTTACTTCTCTTATTTCCATTGCATTGATACACACACACGAACACAGGCACACACACACATGAAGGAAACGGAACGTGTACTAGTGCCTCTATGCCAAGTAGGGTTGTATTTACTATATTCTTCCCATCAGTGCCTGATATTAGATTAAAAAGACCTTGAAGGCTTTACAATATAATATGAAATCTCCCTTTATAGCAATAGTCTCCCCAGATACCTACTATAGAGTTATTCATCTAGCGGGCAGTTAATAAACACAGTTGTTTAAATGGCTGTCATTGTAAGAAGACAGCAAAGACAATTAGACTGTTGAGCAACCTACAGGACATCTGGGAGAAGCCTTATATCGTGAACTATTTTAGACCATATGACATTGAACATCATTGTTTCTGATGTTCTCAGGTTATTCATGTTCCCACATTCTGTGATTTTTATAAAATATGTATAGGCTACATGATTTCCAAAGGAAAGTACTTGGACATTTTTCAAAGAGTAAAGCTTGGAGTGCAGAGGACACCTTAGAAAATCTCTTGCATTATTCTCTTACATAAAAACACATAAATGGCCATGTAGCCAGCTGCCTTCCAAATAACACATTTTACTTTTAAAGAATGTACTTTAGTTGGCCAGTATAATCATAAACCAAGTGTTTAAAGACATAGTTGAAATAATTTCTAAAAATTTTATGCAGACCATTTAAAAACTGCTAAGAAATTTTTATGAGAATTAGACTTTCCACATTCTCTTATCTATAAACAGTTACTATAACAACAAACATAAGGCAATGGTTGACTTTATTCCTTCAGCTTAGTGATGGTCTATACTAACTCTGCACAACTATATTTTATTAGAATAGACACTAAAATAGAAAGTCAAAAAATAATGAATTGATCCAAAAGCTAAATAAAATAATCTTATAAAGTTATAGGATTTCACATTTGGCTCCTTTTGTTTTCTAATATATCTAAGGATCATCTGTTAACACTATTTTTTATTGAATCTGTTCACTTCTGTATTAATCCTGGAAAGTGACTTAGTTTGTCTTGAAAAAATGTCTATATGGCTCCCTTCCAAAAGGAAAGAAGTATAGTAAGGGGAGAATGAGATAAGTTGAAAGGAGAGAAATGTAGAAAAGAGAGAAGAGTTTGCATTTGATTTCTCTTCTATGCTTGATCTATGAAATTACTGTAGCCATAAGTGCAGTAAAATTTATAATTGGGAAATTTAAATAAGTTATTGTTTTATCAGATCATTTTGACTTTACATTTGATATGTTTCTTAAAGTATGATAAAAAGTGGTACTCCAAAACAATTACTCTTTCTCACATTTTTGTATAAGTTAACAATAAGAATGAAGCCTAATATTTTATAACTATATATGCTTATTACAAAAATGTTATCTTCCTATAAAATATTATCTTCCTTCTGTGTTTTATTTAACTGTACTTTTATGTAATTTTAAAGAGGTATCTATTGTTGGCCTAGCAGTGTTAAAATAGTATGAATTAGTTTCTAATAAAATACATTTTATTCTTAACAACACACGTTTGAACTGTGCAGGTTCACTTATATGCAGATGTTTTACTGATATGTACTACAGTACTCCATAACATTGAATTGATTGATCTGTGGATGCAGAACCATGGGTTACACACAGGATAGGTACCCCTAACCCCTGTGTTGTTCAAGGATCAACTGTATAGATGATAATGTGTATTTCAGATATTTTACATTTGTCATGTCAATGAAAAAATGTTATAAAACTACCAACCAAGAAATAGGAAAAGTAAATCACTGTTTTGTCTATAACATCTGCTTACTCTAAATATCCTACTATGTCAGTTCACAGATTCTTGAGTCAAAGCGAGCTTCAGGTAGTTTATAATAGGAATTTCTTATAAAAAAAATTTGTTTTTTTAAATGATTTTAATGATTCTTGAAATAGTTCATAATGTTTAAAAAACATTTTAAAAGTTGTATTTAGCCTTCAAAAGGAAGGAAACCCTGTCAACATTGATAAACTTTGAGGGCATTATGCTAGGTGAAATAAGACAGTCACAAAAAGACAAATGCTGTATGATTCTACTTATATGAGGTATCTAAAGTAGTCAAATTCATAGAAAAAAGTAGAATAATGGCTACTCAGGACTAGAGGAAGGGGAAAAGAGGGGTTGTTTAATAGGCAGAGTTTCAGTTTTACAAGATGAAAAATGTTCTGAAGGTATGTTTTACAATAGTGTGAATATATTTAACACTACAGAACCATACACGTAAAAATGGTTAAGATGGTAGATTTTATATTATGTCTTTTTTACAATTAAAAAAAAACTGGTAAAAGTGGTATCTCTACTGATGAACTTTCCTAACATGATGCCTGAAAGCTTTTAAATTTGAATGGGGAACTATGAGACCTGTATATTCAGTATCAGCTATTATTCCACACAATGATAAAAACTATCTGCTTTGCCTTTGAGAAATGTTTTCAACAGCATCATCAGTAAAGCAGTAAACTCTTGTTTCTCCAGAATTTAAAGAATCCAAAACCTTGTACTGATATAACCCTTTCCCCTCAAAATATCGTAATAATTATTTGTAAGAATAAAGATCTGTATCAGTAATTACTACAGCATAACAATATTATCATAATTTGGCAGCTTGAAACAATACACATTTATCACCTCGTAGTCTCTATGTCCAGTGTCTGGGCATGGTTTAGCTGGGTTCTCTGCTTAGGATCTCACAAGGCTGCAATGAAGGTGTCAGCCAGGTCTGTGGTCTCATCTAAGGTTCAACTGGGTAAGGTGCCACTTCTAAGTTCACATCATTGTTGACAACGTTCATTACCTTGCAGGCTATCAACTCAGGGCCTCAGTTTCTTGCCATGTGAGTCTAGCCAAAATGGCCTCTTTGTTCCTCAAAGTTAGTAACGGACAGAGAGTCTCCTTGCAAGATCAATGTTACAATTGTATGTAACATAATCACATGCATTTAATCATGCACATTCCATCTCCTTTACCAAATTCTAGTGGTTAAAAGCGAGTCACTCATCCCATTCATACCCAGGAGGAAGGGATCACACAATAGTGTGAATGCTAGGAGGTGGGGATGATGGAAGCCACCCTGGAGTCTGTCCATCACAAGTTAGAATTTAGGCACTGAAATATCCTACATGGGGGGACCAGCAGAGAAGTGGAAGTAGGGCTGGACTAGGAATAAGAACTGGGAGTTAGTATTTTTTGTCATTTATTAAGCTGCTACTATAAGCCAGGCTCTGTGCCAGACTCTCAATGAGTACAATTTAATCCACTCTAAGCACTTAATGAGGTCTGTGTTGGAGTCCCATTTGAGATAATAAGAGTTGTAGATATGTGAAAAAACTGACCCAAATTTTAAATAAAGATGCACAGTGAGGTTCTGGTTCAAGATGGCAATGTAGGAATAGCCTGAACTCACTCCTCTCACAGACGCACTGAATCTGCAGCTACATATGGAACAAATTCCTCTGGGAAAAAAATCCCTAAAAACTAGCTAAGTGATAATTACACATTGAGCAAAAGAGGAAAAGCCACATCAAAGTGGGTAAGAGAGGCTGAGACACAATCTTGTCATAAACCTTGCCACTGGTGGGGTGACCCACAATCAGGAAGGGACTCAAAACCTGGAGCTTGAGGCCACATCAGACACCCCAGCATTTAAGACCTGCACCTGTGAGATGAGATCCCAAAATATCTAGCTTTGAAAACCAGCAGGGCTTGCATCCACAAGATCCACATGGCTACAGTGATCTGAGAAATGTCTATTAAAGATTCATGCGCTAGGACTCATCCTGGGCCAGAAACAGAAGCACCTGATCTCATCCAGACTTTATGTGAAAGAGGCTCATTTGCTAATCTTAAAGCATCTGCCTGAGGGACAGGCATCTAACTTAACACAAATTTAGGGGCCTGCTGGGATACTCTTAGGGACAGATGCTGATGGGCATCATTTGTTTTCTTTCCAGTGGGTGCCACCTTTCCAGTCCCCCTCTGTCTCACCCCAGCAGGCAGGTGCCATCTGCATACTCTCCCTCTGCTATGCTTCAGAGTGCTAGTATCTCCTGGATGAACTTTTACAAGCATCTGGGGCCACAGCTTCTGTGGTTGCCGTCAAGGGGACACCCAATGATCTCCTGGCTTTGGCTGCCACGGGGGGCTTGTGTTCCTGGGTCTCACTGGGTTGTAACAATTGAAGAGAGAGATCTCCACAGACTGCCAGGCCCATAGATAGCAGACTAAACACATACATAGTCTTTCTAAGAAAGAGGCCTATTGGCTCATCCAGGAGCTTTGGCCTGAGAGAGGCAGGCTTCTGGTTTAGCACACATCTAGGCGGCCTCTCAAGGAATGGAGGCTAGTAAATGCAATCTTTGTGCTCTCCTTCTGCAACACTCCAGCTCACTGACATCTCCCAGAAAGAAGATTATTACCCTTCTCTAGCACCCCCAATTTTTGCAGGTGCCACCAGGGGACACCTCTATATCACCTGGCTCTGGTGGTCAGCTGAGCTTACAGTCACAGGTACCACAGGACTGTAACTAATGGAGAAAAAGGTTTTATACAGCTATCACTCCCAGGGTACAAAAAGAGACAACAAGCCAAGGAGCTCGAAATTTCTGTGAAAGAGGCCTATTAGTACATCATCACAGCTGCTGCCTGAAGAGCAGGCCTCTAATTAAATACACATCTTAGGGCTGATTGTAATCCTTTCCATAGACCTAGGAGGGTGGGTGCTATCTTTGTGCTCTCCCTCTGCTGTGCTCCAGAGTGCCATTATCTTTTGGAGGAGAGCTGGTTTATACTTCTGGTGTCTTTATGGCTTCCACTGAGGGGATGCCCTTTGATTGCCTAGCTACAGTGGCCAGGGGTCACCTGGTGTTCCTGGGTCCCACAGGACTGTAACAATCAAAGAGACAGTTCTTGGCAGGCTACCACCTTCAGGGCACCGATAGCAGACTGAAACACAACCTTAGTCTTTCTGTTAAAGAGGCTATATGCTTGTCCTGGAGCCTAAACCTGGGGGGCAGAGTTCAGGTTTGGCACACATCTAGAGGTGTATGGAGGCGCTCTCAGGGAAGATATGTTTGGGAACCATCTTTGTGCTCTCCCTTTGCCTCACTATTGCTCACTGGTATATCCCAGACAGGAGTCTATACACTCATCTCGAACCCTGAATATTGTGACTGCTGCCCATGGGACACTTCCAGATTATCTGATTCTGGTGGCTAGTGGGGCTTATGCTTGCAGTCCCACTGAACTGCATACACTTGCATACTTTAAAGGGTGCCACATGAGGGTCTGGCTTCTGATTAGCCTAAATCTAGGTGTGGACTGACTATCCCCTCTTTTGGGACACTGACAGGTCTTGGCACAACCTCAACTACCGTGAGCTATTAAAAATAAAATAGGCTGTTTGGACAAGCACAAAGGTTTGAGAGACAACCAAGAGCCAGGCCAGGGTTGAATGATGAAGTTAATCTCCCACACAACATCACTACTTCAAAACTGGAGAGGTAGCTGTTGCAAAAAGAAAAGAATATGTTCCAAAGGAAAGAATACGAAAATACTTCAGAAAAACACTTTAATGAAATGGGGGTAACTGATTTACCCAATAATGGGTTCAAAGTCATGGTCATAAACATGCTCATTGGACTTAGGAGAAAAATGGATAAACATAGCCAGAATTTCAACAAAGAGTTGGAAAGTACAAGAAAGTATGAAACAGTAGTCACAGACCTGAAGAGTACAATAACTGAAGTGAAAAATATACTAGAGAAATTTAAGAACAGACTAGATGAAGAAGAAAGGATCAGTGAACTCAGACACAGAGCAGTGGAACTCAACCAGTCAGAGTAGCAAAAAGTAAAAAGCTTGAAAAAAAGTGAAGACAGTTTAAGCAACTTATGGCACAACATCAAGCATACTACCATTTGCATTATATGGGTCCCTGAAAGAGAAAGAGAAAGGGGCAGAAAACATATTTCAAGAAATAATGGCTGGGGACTTCCCTGGAGGCCAGCATTATCCTGATACTAAAATTAGACAAGGAATGTAACAAGAAAATTACAGACCAATATCTGTGATGAACATAGATGCAAAAATCCTCAACAAAATATTAGCAAACCAAATCCAATACATCATAAACCATGATCAAGTGGAACTTATTCTAGGGATACAAGGACAGTTCAATACTCACAAATCAATCAACATGATATATCACATTAACAAACTGAAGAGTACAAATCATATGATGATCTCAACAGATGATTTCATTTGATAAAATTCAACATATGTTTATGATAAAAACTCTCAACAAAGTGCATATAGAGGGAACATACCTCAACATAATGCAGAACATATTTGACAAGCCCATAGCTAACATCATACTAAATGGTAAAAAGCTGAAAGCTTTTTCTCTAAGACCAGGAACAAAGCAAAAATGCATATTCTCACCACTTTTCTTCAACATAGTATTGGAAGCCCTAGCCAGAGAAATTAGGCAAGAAAAAGAAATAAAATGCATCCAAATTAGAAAAGGAAGAAGTGAAACTGTGACTATTTGCAGATATATACTATATATAGAAAATCCTAAAGACTCCACTAAAAACCTAGAACTCACCTCCGCCCATGAACACATTAAAAATACAATGACACGTGGAACAATTCTCACCAAAATCTAACTGGAAACTGGCAGGAAGACTCCTGTACAAACAACACTGTGAGAAAGATCCACACGTAATCAGGTAGGAAGGGTTGCAAAGCAATCAGGTAATGCCCCTGGGAAGGGACTTAGAGGAAAAGGGAAAATACATGGGCAGAGACCCACCCTGGGGAGTAAGTGGTGAGAGCCATAGATTGGGTGCCCCAGTCCTGGGTCATATACCAGGCAGATGAGCTCCCTTAGCTGGCTGGAGGACAGCAGGGACTAACAGGGCTGTGGAAGCAAGGACTCTGTTCGTGAAGGGTGCACGTGTGTTGGCCTGACACAAAGGCAGGGCAGAGAGGGCAGTTAGAGGACTTCTCTCGTGGCTGCTGGGTTTCCTGTGATTCCTTGGCACCTGCCGCAGTCTGATCCAAAGGAATGATCCAGCTCCACTTACTCCACAGTGTGGCATGGGATCTAGGGCTGCCATGGCTGGGAAGAAAACTTGACTGTGGTACACAGAGGTGATGTGGTCCTGGGGTGGAGCCTGGGTGGGATACTGGTGGCCACTGTTGGTGCTTATTCAAGCAGAGTATCAAAACCAGCACAGAATTCTGCAGCAGCTCTACTGCAGTTCACACGCTGATACACTGCTGAGAGTCCATGAGGGAACCACTTGCTCGGCAAAACAGCTCCACAACAGGGCAGTGGTGGCGCAGGCTGGGGGCAGTGATCAGCTGTGAGGGACAAAACGGACTTCCACTTGAGGTTGCATCTGAGCAAAGTGAGGGAAACAATTGCAGGCACCTGTACAGGAAGTACATCTGAGGCAGCTTAGAACTCGGTCTGGGGCCAAAAGGAACTGAGACCATGTGTGGGCCCAACCCGCTTCAGAACTCCCCATGCTGGGGAAAGGGTTCTGGTGCTGGGAGAGATGGAAGAACATACTTAAAGGGAACTGAGTCAGCCTGGGCATGACCCTAAGTACTTCCACTGCAGCAACATGGGATCAGACCCTGTCCCTGATAGGGTGGAGATAACCATTAAGCAGAGAGGAAGTCTCACTTCATTCCAGTCCTCAGCTCTAGCACCTCCATCTCTATCCTCACATCTTACTAAGGTGACAGCTGCTAAAAAACTGTTAAAACTAACAAATGAATTCAGTAAAGTTGCAGGATACCAAATCAATATACAAAAATCTGTTGCATTTCCATACACTAATAGCAAACTGTCAGAAAGAGAAAGTAAACAAACAAAAAAACAAAAAAAACCATTTACAATTGCAACAAATTTAACCAAGGAGCAAAAAGACCTGTATACTGAAAACTGTAAGACATTGATGAAAGAAATTGAAGATGACAAAATAAATGGAAAGATATACCATGCTAATGGATTGAAAGAATTAACATTATTAAAATTCCATACTAAAGTCTGGACCTGCCGAAGAGACAAGCGACTTTTTCTTCCCTCTTTGTTTCATGGTGCGTGAGGAGAGAGGATTAAGAAGAGTCATGTACCAAAATGTTCATTGCAGCTCTATTTACAATAGCCCAGAGATGGAAACAACCTAAGTGTCCATCATCGGATGAATGGATAAAGAAGATGTGGCACATATATACAATGGAATATTACTCAGCCATAAAAAGAGACGAAATTGAGCTATTTGTAATGAGGTGGATAGACCTAGAGTCTGTCATACGAGTGAAGTAAGTCAGAAAGAGAGAGACAAATACCATATGCTAACACATATATATGGAATTTAAAAAAAAAAATGTCATGAAAAACCTAGGGGTGAAACAGGAATAAAGACACAGACTTACTAGAGAATGGACTTGAGGCTATGGGGAGGGGGAAGGGTAAACGGTGACAAAGCGATAGAGAGGCATGGACATATATACACTACCAAGCGTAAGGTAGATAGCTAGTGGGAAGCAGCCACATAGCACAGGGAGATCAGCTCGGTGCTTTGTGACCGCCTGGAGGGGTGGGATAGGGAGGGTGGGAGGGAGGGAGACGCAAGCGGGAAGAGATATGGGAACATATGTATATATATAATTGATTCATTTTGTTGTGAAGCTGAAACTAACATACCATTGTAAAGCAATTATACTCCAATAAAGATGTAAAAAAAAAAAAAAATACAAAAAAAAAAAAAAGAACGCTGCTTAAAGGAGGTCCAGAGACTGTCGCGAGCCGCGGCTAACAGCGCGGACCCCAGAGACGGGTATGAGACGCTAAGGCTGCTGCTGCCGCCACCAAGAAGCCTGTGTGTGAGCACAGGTCACTATCCACACCCCTCTTCTGGGGAGCCTGTGCAGCCCGCCACTGCCAGGGTCCCGGGATCCAGGGACAACTCCCCCGGGAGAACGCACGGCGCGCCTCAGGCTGGTGCAACGTCACACTGGCCTCTGCCGCAGCAGGCTCGCCCCACACTCTGTGCCCCTCCCTCCCCCCAGCCTGAGTGAGCCAGAGCCCCTGAATCAGCGGCTCCTTTAACCCCGTCCTGTCTGAGCGAAGAACAGACACCCTCTGGGGACCTACACGCAGAGGCGGGGCCAAATCCAAAGCTGAGCCCCTGGGAGCTGTGAGAACAAAGAAGAGAAAGGGAAATCTCTCCCAGCAGCCTCAAGCAGCGGATTAAAGCTCCACAATCAACTTGATGTATGCTGCATCTGTGGAATACATGAATAGACAACGAATCATCCCAAATTAAGGAGGTGGACTTTGAGAGCAAGATTTATGATTTTTTCCCCTTTTCCTCTTTTGATGAGTGTGTATTTGTATGCTTCTGCGTGAGATTTTGTCTGTATAGCTTTGCTTCCACCATTTCTCCGAGGGTTCTATCCGTCCATTTTTTTTTAATTTTTTTGCTTAATAATTACTTTTTATTTTAATAACTTTATTTTATTTTACTTTATCTTTGTTCTTTCTTTCCTCCCTTCCCTCCTTTAGACAATGAATCATCCCAAATTGAGGAGGTGGACTTTGAGAGCAAGATTTATGATTCAATCCCCTTTTCCTCTTTCTGTGAGTGTGTATGTGTATGCTTCTGTGCGAGATTTTGTCTGTATAGCTTTCCTTCTACCATTTGTCCGAGGGTTCTATACGTCCGTTTTTTTTCTCTTAATAATTATTTTCTTATTTTAATAACTTTATTATATTTTATCTTACTTTATTTTATTTTACTTTATCTTCTTCCTTTCTCTTTTTCCTTCCTTCCCTCCTTCCTTCCTTCCTTCCTCCCTCTTTCTTTCTTTCTTTCATTCATTCTTTCTTTCTTTCTTTCTTTCTTCCTTTCTTTCTTCTAATTCTTTCTTTCTACATTTTCTCCCTTTTATTCTGAGCCGTGTGGATGAAAGGCTCTTGGTGCTGCAGCCAGGAGTCAGTGCTGTGCCTCTGAGGTGGGAGAGCCAACTTCAGGACACTGGTCCACAAGAGACCTCCAAGTTCCACATAATATCAAACAGTGAAAATCTCCCAGAGTTCTCCATCTCAACGCCAGCACCCAGCTTCACTCAACGACCAGCAAGCTACAGTGCTGGACACCCTATGCCAAACAACTAGCAAGACAGGAACGCAACCCCACCCATTAGCAGAGAGGCTGCCTAAAATCATAGTAAGTCCACAGACACCCCAAAACACACCACCATACATGGACCTGCCCACCAGAAAGACAAGATCCAGCCTCATCCACCAGAACACAGGCACTAGTCCCCTCCAACAGGAAGCCTACACAACCCACTGAACCAACCTTAGCCACTGGGGACAGACACCAAAAACAACCGGAACTATGAACCTGCAGTGTGCAAAAAGGAGACCCCAAACACATAAGATAAGCAAAATGAGAAGACAAAAAAAACACACAGCAGATGAAGGAGCAAGATAAAAACCCACCAGACCTAACAAATGAAGAGGAAATAGGCAGTCTACCTGAAAAAGAATTCAGAATAATGATAGTAAACATGAAACAAAATCTTGGAAATAGAATAGACAAAATGCAAGGAACATTTAACAAGGACCTAGAAGAACTAAAGATGAAACAAACAACAATGAACAACACAATAAATGAAATTAAAAATACTCTAGATGGGATCAATAGCAGAATAACTGAGGCAGAAGAACGGATAAGTGACCTGGAAGATAAAATAGTGGAAATAACTACTGCAGAGCAGAATAAAGAAAAAAGAATAAAAAGAACTGAGGACAGTCTCAGAGACCTCTGGGACAACATTAAACACACCAACATTCGAATTATAGGGGTTCCAGAGGAAGAAGAGAAAAAGAAAGGGACTGAGAAAATACTTGAAGAGATTATAGTTGAAAACTTCCCTAATATGGGAAAGGAAATAGTTAATCAAGTCCAGGAAGCACAGAGAGTCCCATACAGGATAAATCCAAGGAGAAATATGCCAAGACACATATTAATCAAACTGTCAAAAATTAAATACAAAGAAAACACATTAAAAGCAGCAAGGGAAAAACAACAAATAACACACAAGGGAGGTTAACAGCTGATCTTTCAGCAGAAACTCTGCAAGCCAGAAGGGACTGGCAGGACATATTGAAAGTGATGAAGGAGAAAAACCTGCAACCAAGACTACTCTAACCAGCAAGGATCTCATTCAGATTTGATGGAGAAATTAAAACCTTTACAGACAAACAAAAGCTGAGAGAGTTCAGCACCACCAAACCAGCTCTACAACAACTGCTAAAGGAACTTCTCTAAGCAAGAAACACAAGAGAAGGAAAAGACCTACAATAACAAGACCCAAAACAATTAAGAAAATGGGAATAGGAACATACATATCGATAATTACCTTAAATGTAAATGGACTAAATGCTCCCACCAAAAGACACAGATTGGCTGAATGGATACAAAAACAAGACCCATATATTTGCTATCTACAAGAGACCCACTACAGACCTAGAGACACATACAGACTGAAAGTAAGGGGATGGAAAAAGATATTTCATGCAAATGGAAACCAAAAGAAAGCTGGAGTAGCAATTCTCATATCAGACAAAATAGGCTTTAAAATAAAGACTATAAGAAGAGACAAAGAAGGACACTACATAATGATCAAGGGATCAATCCAAGAAGAAGATATAACAATTGTAAATATTTATACACCCAACAGAGGAGCACCTCAATACATAAGGCAAATACTAAAAGCCATAAAAGGGGAAATCAACACTAACACATTCATAGTAGGGGACTTTAACACCCCACTTTCAGCAATGGACAAATCATCCAAAATGAAAATAAATAAGGAAATAGAAGCTTTAAATGATACATTAAACAAGATGGACTTAATTGATATTTATAGGACATTCCATCCAAAAACAACACAATACACATTTTTCTCAAGTGCTCATGGAACATTCTCCAGGATAGATTATATCTTGGGTCACAAATCAAGCCTTGGTAAATTTAAGAAAATTGAAATTGTATGAAGTATCTTTTCCCACCACAACACTATGAGACTAGATATCAATTACAGGAAAAGATCTGTAAAAAATACAAACACATGGAGGCTAAACAATATACTACTTAATAACGAAGTGATCACTGAAGAAATCAAAGAGGAAATAAAAAAATACCTAGACACAAATGACAACGAAAACACGACGGCCCAAAATCTATGGGATGCAGCAAAAGCAGTTCTAAGAGGGAAGTTTATAGCAATAAAACCCGACCTTAAGAAACAGGCAACATCTCGAATAAACAACCTAACCTTGCACCTAAAGCAATTAGAGAAAGAATAACAAAAAAACCCCAAAGTTAGCAGAAGGAAAGAAATCATAAAAATCAGATCAGAAATAAATGAAAAAGAAATGAAGGAAACGATAGCAAAGATCAATAAAACTAAAAGCTGGTTCTTTGAGAAGATAAACTGATAAACCATTAGCCAGACTCATCAAGAAAAAAAGGGAGAAGACTCAAATCAATAGAATTAGAAATGAAAAAGGAGAAATAACAACTGACTGCAGAAATACAAAAGATCCTGAGAGATTACTACAAGCAACTCTATGACAATAAAATGGACAATCTGGAAGAAATGGACAAATTCTTAGAAATGCACAACCTGCCGAGACTGAATCAGGAAGAAATAGAAAATATGAACAGACCAATCACAAGCACTGAAATTGAAACTGTGATTAAAAATCTTCCAACAGACAAAAGCCCAGGACCACATGTCTTCACAGGCAAATTCTATCAAACATTTAGAGAAGAGCTAACACCTATCCTTCTAAAACTCTTCCAAAATATAGCAGAGGGAAGAACACTCCCAAACTCATTCTACAAGGCCACCATCACCCTGATTCCAAAACCAGACAAGGATGTCACAAAGAAAGAAAACTACAGGCTAATATCACTGATGAACATAGATGCAAAAATCGTCAACAAAATACTAGCAAACAGAATCCAACAGCACATTAAACGGATCATACACCATGATCAAGTGGGGTTTATTGCAGGAATGCAAGGATTCTTCAATATACACAAATCAATCAACGTGATACACCATATTAACAAATTGAAGGAGAAAAACCATATGATCATCTCAATAGATGCAGAGAAAGCTTTCAACAAAATTCAACACCCATTTATGATAAAAAACCCTGCAGAAAGTAGGCATAGAGGGAACTTTCCTGAACATAATAATGGCCATATATGACAAACCCACAGTCAACATCATCCTCAATGGTGAAAAACTGAAACCATTTCCACTAAGATCAGGAACAAGACAAGGTTGCACACTCTCAACAATCTTATTCAACATAGTTTTGGAAGTTTTAGCCACAGCAATCAGAAAAGAAAAGGAAATAAAAGGAATGCAAATCGGAAAAGAAAAAGTAAAGCTGTCACTGTTTGCAGATGACATGATACTATACATAGAGAATCCTAAAGATGCTACCAGAAAACTACTAGAGCTAATCAATGAATTTGGTAAAGTAGCAGGATACAAAATTAATGCACAGAAATCTCTGGCATTCCTATACACTAATGATGAAAAATCTCAAAGTGAAATCAATAAAACACTCCCATTTACCATTGCAACAAAAAGAATAAAATATCTAGGAATAAACCTACCTAGGGAGACATAAGACCTGTATGCATAAAATTATAAGACACTGATGAAAGAAATTAAAGATGATACAAATAGATGGAGAGATATACCATTTTCTTGGATTGGAAGAATCAACACTGTGAAAATGACCTTACTACCCAAAGCAATCTACAGATTCAATGCAATCCGTATCAAACTACCACTGGCATTTTTCACAGAACTAGAACAAAAAATTTCACAATTTTTATGGAAACACAAAAGACCCCAAATAGCCAAAGCAATCTTGAGAATGAAATACAGAGCTGGAGGAATCAGGCTCCCTGACTTCAGACTATACTACAAAGCTACAGTAATCAAGACGGTATGGTACTGGCACAAAAACAGAAAGATAGATCAATGGAACAGGATAGAAAGCCCAGAGATAAACCCACGCACATATGGTCACCTTATCTTTGATAAAGGAGGCAGGAATGTACAGTGGAGAAAAGACAACCTCTTCAATAAGTGGTGCTGGGAAAACTGGACAGGTACATGTAAAAGTATGAGATTAGATCACTCCCTAACACCATACACAAAAATAAGCTCAAAATGGATTAAAGACCTAAATGTTAGGCCAGAAACTATCAAACTCCTAGAGGAAAGCATAGGCAGGACACTCTATGACATAAATCACAGCAAGATCCTTTTTGACCCACCTCCTAGAGAAATGGAAATAAAAACAAAAATAAACAAATGGGACCTAATGAAACTTCAAAGCTTTTGCATAGCAAAGGAAACCATAAACAAGACCAAAAGACAACCCTCAGAATGGCAGAAAATATTTGCAAATGAAGCAATTGACAGAGGATTAATCTCCAAAATTTATAAGCAGGTCATGCAGCTTAATAACAAAAAACAAACAACCCAATCCAAAAATGGGCAGAAGACCTAAATAGACATTTCTCCAATAAGATATACAGACTGCCAACAAACACATGAAAGAATGCTCAATATTACTAATCATTAGAGAAATGAAAATCAAAACTACAATGAGATATCATCTCACACCAGTCAGAATGGCCATCATCAAAAAATCTAGAAACAATAAATGCTGGAGAGGGTGTGGAGAAAAGGGAACCCTCTTGCACTGTTGGGGGGAATATAAATTGATACAGCCACTGTGGAGAACAGTATGGAAGTTCCTTAAAAAACTACAAATAAAACTACCATATGACCCAGCAATCCCACTACTGGGCATATACCCTGAGAAAACCATAATTCAAAAGAGTTATGTACCAAAATGTTCACTGCAGCTCTATTTACAATAGCCCTCAGATGGAAACAACCTAAGTGTCCATCATCGGATGAATGGACAGAGAAGATGTGGCACATATATACAATGGAATATTACTCAGCCATAAAAAGAAACGAAATTGAGCTATTTGTAATGAGGTGGATGGACCTAGAGTCTGTCATACAGAGTGAAGTAAGTCAGAAAGAGAGAGACAAATACCGTACGCTAACACATATATATGGAATTTAAGGGCAAAAAATGTCATGAAGAACCTTGGGGTAAGACAGGAATAAAGACACAGACCTAGTAGAGAATGGACTTGAGGATATGGGGAGGGGGAAGTGTAAGCTGTGACAAAGCGAGAGAGAGGCATGGACATATATACACTACCAAATGTAAAATAGATAGGTAGTGGGAAGCAGCTGCACAGCACAGGGAGATCTGCTCGGTGCTTTCTGACCACCTAGAGGGGTGGGATACAGAGGGTGGGAGGGAGATGCAAGAGGGAGGGGATATGGGGATATATGTATACATATACCTGATTCACTTTGTTACACAGCAGAAACTAACACAGCATTGTAAAGCAAGTATACTCCAACAAAGATGTTAAAAAAAAATGTATCTATACAAATGAACGAAGGCAGCAAATATGTAAATATATAGATAAATATAAAAGATGATGTTTCTTAGTTTTAATATCTTTTTTTAAGATAATGAATGACTTAAAGCAAAAGTGATAACAATGTATTATAACATTTTCAACGTATGAAGAAATCAGATATATAACATGAATAGCACAAAGGTTGGAAGAAGGGAAATAAAGTATACTGTTGTAAGGTCTATACTATATGTGACATATAATATTACTTGAAGGCAGAAAAAAAAATTCCATACTACCCAACGTAATCTACAGATTGAATACAATCCCTATCAAAATTCCAATGGCATTTTCCACAGAAATACAACAGAGTCATATACAAGGGTATCTCCATAAGGCTAGCAGCCAATCTAAGAAATCAGCAGGATAGAAGGAGTGGCATGATATATCCAAAGTGTTGAAAGAGAAAAATGTGCAAACTAGTATACTCTCCTCAGCAACATTATCATTTAGAATCAAAGAAAAGATAAATAATTCTCAAATAAGAAAAAACTAAAACAGCCCATGAATACTAAACCCACGTTAAAAAAATGTTAAAGGGTCTTCTCTACGTGGGAAAGAAGAATCCATAGAAAATGGAAAATCCCACAAGGAAAGGCAAATACAAAGAACTGAGGATCAACTACTTAAATAAGCTTTTACTTTAATTTAATACTTAAATATGTATGAAGATTAAAAGAGAAAAGAAATGTAGAAACAACTATAACTACAATGAAAAGTTAAGGGATAAACAGGAAGATGTAAAACATGACATCAAAAAGTGGGACTTCCTGGTGGCACAGTGGTTGGGGGTCCGCCTGCTGATTCAGGGGACACGGGTTTGTGCCCTGGTCCGGGAGGATTCCACATGCCACAGAGCGGCTGGGCCCGTGGGCCATGGCCACTGGGCCTGCGCATCCGGAGCCTGTGCTCCACGATGGGAGAGGCTACAGCAGTGAGAGGCCCGCATACCGCAGAAAAAAAACCCAAAAAAACCCCAGAAAAAGTGGTGGAGGGGAGTACAAAATGTAGATGTTTTAGAATGTTTTTGAACTTAAACAACTACCAGTTTAAAACATGCAGATACACTTATAGGTCAATATATATAAACCCCATGATAACCACAAATCAAAAACCTACAATAGATACATAAAAATAAAAAGAAAGGAGCACAAGCATATTACTAAAAAAATCATCAAACCACAAGGGAAGAAACAAAAAGTAGAAGAAATGAACAGAGAATAACTACAAACACAACTAGAAAACAAGTAATAAAATGGCAAAGTACGAACCTATCAATAATTTATCTAAATGTCAATGGACTAAATGCTCTAGTGAAAAGACATAAGGTGGCTGATTGGATGAAAACCAAGACCCATCTATATGCTGCCTATAAGACTCAATTCTGAGCTAAAGGCACAGACTAAATGTGAGGGGATAGACAGATATTGCATGAAAATGGAAATGACAAGAAAGCAGGGGTAGCAATACTCATATCAGACAAAATAGACTTTAAAACAAAGCCTGTAACAAAGACAAAGAATGGCATTACATAGTGATAAAGGGATTAATAAAAGAAGATGATATTGTTCTCATTACCATATATGCACCCAATACAGGAGCAGCTAAATACATAGAGCAGATACTAACAGACATAAGGGAGAAATCAACAATAATATAATAGTAGAGGATTTTAACGCCCCATTTTTATTAATGGACAGATCATCCAGACCAAAAATCAATAAGGCAACAGTGCTCTTAAATGACATAATAGACCAGTTGTACTTAGTAGCTATCTATAGGACATTACATTAAAAAACAGCACAATATAGATTCTTTTCAACTGCCCATGGAACATTCTCCTGGATGGATCACATGCTAGGCCACAAAACAAGTCTCAACAAATTTAAAAAGACAGAAATTGTATCAATTATTTTTTTCCAACCATGACAATATGAAACTAGAAATCAATTACAGAATGAAAAATGGGAAAAGAACAAACACGTGGAGATTAAATAACATGCTACTAAAAAACCAATAGGTCGGGCTTCCCTGGTGGCACAGTGGTTGAGAGTCTGCCTGCTGATGCAGGGGACATGGGTTTGTGACTGGACCAGGAAGATCCCACATGCCGTGGAGCGGCTAGGCCCGTGAGCTATGGCTGCTGAGCCTGTGCGTCCGGAGCCTGTGCTCCGCAACAGGAGAGGCCACAACAGTGAGAGGCCCACATACCACACACACACACACACACACACAAAAACCAATAGGTCAATGAACATATCAAAGGGGAAATCAGAAAATACCTCGAGACAAATGAAAATGGAAATATTACTCTCCAAAATCTATGGGATGTGGCAAAAGCACTTCTAAGAGGGAAGTTTATAGCAATACAGGCCTACCTTAAGAAACAACTCAAATAAACAACCTAAGCTACCATATAAAGGAATTAGAAAAAGAAGAACAAAGCCCAAAGTCAGCAGAAGGATATAAATAAATATCAGCGAGGAAAGAAATAAAATAGAGGACAGACACCCACCCACCCCCACAAAAAAAATTAGAAAAGATCAGTTAAACCAAGAGCTAGTGTTTTGAAAAAATAAACAAAATAGATAAAGCTTTAGCTAGGCTCCCAATAAGTAGAAAGGACCCAAATAAACATAATAAGAGAGGAAAGAGGAGAAATAACAACTGATACCACAGAGATACAAAAGAATTCTAAGAGAATACTATCAACAGTTATATGCCAACAAGTTGGACAACCTGGAAGAAATGGACAAATTTCTAGAAACATACATCTTGCCAAGACTGAGTCAGGAATAAATAAACAATTTGAACAGACTGATCATTAGGAGTGAACTTGAATTTGTAATTTAAAAATCTCCCAACAAACAAAAGTCCAGGACCAGATAGCTTCACAGGGGAATTTTACAAGACATACAAAGAAGAGATAATACTTATCTTCCTCAAACTAGTCCAAAAAATTGATGGGGACAGAATACTCCCAAATTCATTCTACAAGACCAGCATTAACCTGATTCCAAAACCAGACAAATACACTACCAAAAAAGAAAATTACAGGCCAATATCTTTGATGAATACCGATACCAAAACCCTCAACAAAATATTAGCAAACCAAATCCAGTAACACATAAAAAGGATGATCCACTATTATCAAGTTAGATTTATTCCAGGGATGCAAGGATGGTTCAATATTCACAAATCAATAAATGTGATACACCACATTAAAAAAAGGAAGGATAAAAAATTACATGATCATCTCAACAGATGCAGAAAAAGCATCTCACAATATTCAACATTCGTTCATGATCAAAACTCTCATCAAGGGCTTCCCTGGTGGCACAGTGGTTGAGAATCTGCCTGCTAATGCAGGGGACACAGGTTCGAGCCCTGGTCTGGGAAGATCCCACATGCCGCGGAGCAACTAGGCCCGTGAGCCACAACTATTGAGCCTGCGCGTCTGGAGCCTGTGCTCCGCAACAAGAGAGGCCACGACAGTGAGAGGCCCGCACACTGCGATGAAGAGTGGCCCCTGCTTGCCACAACTAGAGAAAGCCCTCGCACAGAAACGAAGACCCAACACAGCCAAAAATAAATAAATTAATTTAAAAAAAAAACGAAAAAATAAAAAAAACTCTCATCAAAGTTGGTATAGAGGGAAAAAATCTCAACATATTATGACAAACCTATAGCTAATATTATACTCAATGGTGAAAAGCTGAAAGCCTTTCCTCTAAATTCAGGAACAAGACAAGGAAGCCCACTCTCACCACTTCTATTTAACACAGTCTTGGAAAACCTAGCCACCACAATCAGATAAGAATGAGAAATAAAGGACATCCAAATCAGAAGGGAAGAAGTAAAACTGTCACTATTTGCAGATGGTGTGATATAGGAAACCTTAAAGTCTCCTCCAAAAAATTATTAGAACTAATAAGTGAAGTAGGTAAGGTTGGTGGATACAAGATTAATATACAGAAATATGTTGCTTTTCTATACACTAATAATACACTATCAGAAAGAGAAAGTTAAAGAAAATTCCATTTAAAACTGCATCAAAAAGAATAAAATACCTAGAAATAAATTTGACCAAGGAGGTGAAAGGCCTATACTCTGAAAAGTATAAAACATGGATGAAGAAAATTGAAGATGATACAAAGAAATGGAAAGATATCCCATGCTCTGGGATTGGAAGGATTAATATTGTTAAAAGGGCCAAACTACTCAAAGCACTCTACAGATTTAATGCAATCCCTATCAAAACACCCATGACATTTTTCACAGAACTAGAGTAAATAATCTTAATATTCATATGAAACTAAAAAAGACACTGAATTGCCAAAGCAATCTTGAGAAAAAGAACAAAACTGGAGATATCACCCTCCCTGACTTCAGACTATATTATAAAACTAAAGTAATCAAAATAGCATGGTACTGTCACAAAAACAGAAACATAGATCAATGGAACAGAATAGAGAGCACAGAAATAAATCCACATACCTATGGTCAATTAATCCATGACAAAAGAGGCAAGAATATACAATGGAGGAAAGACAGTCTCTTCAATAAGTGGTGCTGGAAAAACTGGACAGCTACATGTAGACAAATTAGATTAGAACATTTCCTCACACCATATACAAAAGTAAACTTAAAATGCATTTAAAAACCTAAATGTAAGACCTGAAACCAAAAGAAAAAAAAATACTCCTATAAGAGAAGATAGGCAGAACACTCTTTGATATAAATTGGAGCAATACTTTTCTGTCTCCTAAGGTAAAATAAATAAAAGCAAAACTAAACAAATGGGACCTAATTAAACTTAAAAAGCTTTTTAGGAAACACATTGAGAAACACACTGCAAAGAGAAAATGAAATGAAAAGACAACCTACTGAATGGGAGAAAATATTTGCAAATGATATGACCAACAATGGTTAATACCCAAAATATATAAACAGATAATTCAATTCAATATCAAACAAACAACAACACAATCAAAAAAAAACAATGGGTGAAAGACCTGAATAGACATTTTTTTCTAAAGAAGACACACGGATGGCTAACAGGCACATAAAAATATGCCCCAAATCACTAACTATTAAAGAAATACAAATCAAAACCACAATGAGATATCACCTCACAACTATTAGAATGACCATCATCAAAAAGTCTACAAATAACAAATGTTGATAAGGAAGTAAAGGGAACCTTGCTACAATGTTGGTGGGAATGTAAATTGGTGCAGCCACTATGGAAAACAGTGTGGAAGTTCCTCAAAAAACTAAAAATAGGACTACCATATGATCCAGCAATTCCACTCCTGGGCATATATCCAGAAAAAAATGAAAACGCTAATCTGAAAAGATACATGCACTCCAATGTTCATCAAAGCACTATTTATAATAGCCAAGATATGGAAGCAACCCAAAGTGTCCATCAATATATGCAATTGAATATTACTCAGCCATAAAAAAGGATGAAATTCTGTCATTTGCAGCAGCCTGCATGGAACTACAGAATATTATATTTAGTAAAATAAGTCAGACAGAGAAAGAGAAATACTATATATGATATTGCTTATATGTGGAATCTAAAAAATAAAATATATGAATGTATATAGAAAAACAGAAACATACAGATACAGAAAACAAACTAGGGGTTATCAATGGGGAGAGGAAAGGGGGAGGAGCAAGATGGAGTTATGGAATAAGAGATATAAACCATTATGTATAAAGTAGTTAAGCAGGGAGTTCCGGGAAGATGGCGGAAGAGTAAGACGCGGAGATCACCTTCCTCTCCACAGATACACCAGAAATACATCTACGCGTAGATGTAGATGCTCCTACGGAGCACCTACTGAACGCTGGCAGAAGACCTCAGACCTCCCAAAAGGCAAGGAACCCCCCACGTACCTGGTTAGGGCAAAAGAAAAAACTAAACAGAGACAAAAGAATAGGGACGGGTCCTGCACCAGCGGGAGAGAGCTGTGAAGGAGGAAAAGTGTCCACACACTAGGAGCCCCTTCGCGGGTGGAGACTTCGGGAGGCGGAGTGGGGGAGCTTGGGAGCCGCGGAGGAGAGCACAGCAACAGGGGTGCGGAGGGCAAAGCGGAGAGATTCCAGCGCAGAGGATTGGGCCGACCAGCACTCACCAGCCGAGAGGCTTGTCTGCTCGCCCGCCGGGGCGGGCGGGACTGGGAGCTGAGGCTCCGGCTTTTGTCGGAGCGCCGGGAGAGGACTGAGGTTGGCGGCGTGAACACAGCCTGCAGGGCGTTGGTGCGCCGCGGCTGGCCGGGAGAGAGTCTGGGGAGGGGTCTGGACCTGCCGAAGAGGCAAGAGACTTTTACGTCCCTCTTTGTTTCCTGGTGCACGAGGAGGGGGGATTGGGAACGCTGCTTGGGAGAGCTCCGGAGACGGGCGCGAGCCGCGGCTAAGAGTGCGGAGCCCAGAGACGGACATGGGACGCTAAGGCCGCTGCTGCCGCCGCCAGGAGGCCTGTGTGCGAGCGCAGGTCACTAGCCACACGCCCTTGCCGGGGTCCCGGGATCCGGGGACGGCTCCCCCGGGAGAGCGCACGGCGCGCCTCAGGCTGCAGCGTCACGCCGGCCTCTGCCGCTGCAGGCCCGCCCTGCACTCTGTGACCCTCCCTACCCCCCGGCCTGGGTGAGCCAGAGCCTCCGAATCAGCGGCTCCTTTAACCCCGTCCTGTCTGAGCAAAGAACAGACGCCCTCCGGCGACCTACACGCACAGGCGGGGCCAAATCCAAAGCTGAGCCCCTGGGAGCTGTGAGAACAAAGAAGAGAAAGGGAAATCTCTTCCAGCAGCCTCAGAAGCAGCGGATTAAAGCTCCACAATCAACTTGATATACCCTGCATCTGTGGAATACCTGAATAGACAACGAATCATCCCAAATTAAGGAGCCCTGTGGATGAAAGGCTCTTGTTGCTGCAGCCAGGACTCAGTGCTGTGCCTCTGAGGTGGGAGAGCCAACTTCAGGACACTGGTCCACAAGAGGCCTCCCAGCTGCACATAATATCAAACAGCAAAAATCTCCGAGAGATCTCCATCTCAACGCCAGCACCCAGCTTCACTCAACGACCAGCAAGCTACAGTGCTGGACATCCTATGCCAAACAACTAGCAAGACAGGAACACAACCCCACCCATTAGCAGAGAGGCTGCCCAAAATCATAATAAGTCTACAGACACCCCAAAACACACCACCAGACGTGGACCTGCCCACCAGAAAGACAAGATCCAGCCTCATACACCAGAACACAGGCACTAGTACCCTCCACCAGGAAGCCTACACAACCCACTGAACCAACCTTAGCCACTGGGGACAGACTCAAAAAACAACAGGAACTACGAACCTTCAGCCTGCAAAAAAAAAAAAAAGGAGACCCCAAACACAGTAAGATAAGCAAAATGAAAAGACAGAAAAACACACAGCAGATGAAGGAGCAAGATAAAAACCCACCAGACCTAACAAATGAAGAGGAAATAGGCAGTCTACCTGAAAAAGAATTCAGAATAATGATAGTAAGGTTGATCCGAAATCTTGGAGATAGAATGGACAATAGAATGGACAAATTGCAAGAATCAGTTAACAAGGACCTAGAAGAACTAAAGATGAAACAAGCAACGATGAACAACACAATAAATGAAATTAAAAGTACTCTAGATGGGATCAATAGCAGAATAACTGAGGCAGAAGAACGGATAAGTGACCTGGAAGATAAAATAGTGGAAATAACTACTGCAGAGCAGAATAAAGAAAAAAGAATGAAAAGAACTGAGGACAGTCTCAGAGACCTCTGGGACAACATTAAACGCACCAACATTCGAATTATAGGGGTTCCAGAAGAAGAAGAGAAAAAGAAAGGGACTGAGAAAATATTTGAAGAGATTATAGTTGAAAACTTCCCTAATATGGGAAAGGAAATAGTTAATCAAGTCCAGGAAGCACAGAGAGTCCCATACAGGATAAATCCAAGGAGAAATACGCCAAGACACATATTAATCAAACTGTCAAAAATTAAATACAAAGAAAACATATTAAAAGCAGCAAGGGAAAAACAACAAATAACACACAAGGGAATCCCCATGAGGTTAACAGCTGATCTTTCAGCAGAAACTCTGCAAGCCAGAAGGGACTGGCAGGACATATTGAAAGTGTTGAAGGAGAAAAACCTGCAACCAAGATTACTCTACCCAGCAAGGATCTCATTCAGATTTGATGGAGAAATTAAAACCTTTACAGACAAGCAAAAGCTGAGAGAGTTCAGCACCACCAAACCACCTCTACAACAACTGCTAAAGGAACTTCTCTAGGCAAGAAACACAAAAGAAGGAAAGGACCTACAATAACAAACCCAAAACAATGAAGAAAATGGGAATAGGAACACACATATCGATAATTACCTTAAATGTAAATGGACTAAATGCTCCCACCAAAAGACACAGATTGGCTGAATGGATACAAAAACAAGACCCATATATTTGCTGTCTACAAGAGACCCACTTCAGACCTAGAGACACATACAGACTGAAAGTAAGGGGATGGAAAAAGGTATTTCATGCAAGTGGAAACCAAAAGAAAGCTGGAGTAGCAATTCTCATATCAGACAAAATAGACTTTAAAACAAAGACTATTAGAAGAGACAAAGAAGGACACTACATAATGATCAAGGGATCAATCCAAGAGGAAGATATAACAATTGTAAATATTTATGCACCCAACATAGGTGCACCTCAATACATAAGGCAAATACTGACAACCATAAAAGGGGAAATCGACAGTAACACATTCATAGTAGGGGACTTTAACACCCCACTTTCACCAATGGACAGATCATCCAAAATGAAAATAAATAAGGAAACACAAGCTTTAAATGATACATTAAACGAGATGGAGTTAATTGATATTTATAGGACATTCCATCCAAAAACAACAGAATACACATTTTTCTCAAGTGCTCATGGAACATTCTCCAGGATAGATCATATCTTGGGTCACAAATCAAGCCTTGGTAAATTTACGAAAATTGAAATTGTATCAAGTATCTTTTCTGACCACAACGCCATGAGACTAGATATCAATTACAGGAAAAGATCTGTAAAAAATACAAACACATGGAGGCTAAACAATACACTACTTAATAATGAAGATATCACTGAAGAAATCAAAGAGGAAATCAAAAAATACCTAGAAACAAATGACAATGGAGACACAACGACCCAAAACCTGTGGGATGCAGCAAAAGCAGTTCTAAGGGGGAAGTTTATAGCAATACAAGCCCACCTTAAGAAGCAGGAAGCATCTCGAATAAACAACCTAACCTTGCACCTCAAGCAATTAGAGAAAGAAGAACAAAAAAACCCCAAAGCTAGCAGAAGGAAAGAAATCATAAAAATCAGATCAGAAATAAATGAAAAAGAAATGAAGGAAACAATAGCAAAGATCAATAAAACTAAAAGCTGGTTCTTTGAGAAGATAAACAAAATAGATAAACCACTAGCCAGACTCATCAAGAAAAAAAGGGAGAAGACCCAAATCAATAGAATTAGAAATGAAAAAGGAGAGGTAACAACTGACACTGCAGAAATAAAAGAGATCATGAGAGATTACTACAAGCAACTCTATGCCAATAAAATGGACAATCTGGAAGAAATGGACAAATTCTTAGAAAGGCACAACCTGCCAAGACTGAATCAGGAAGAAATAGAAAATATGAACAGACCAATCACAAGCACTGAAATTGAAACTGTGATTAAAAATCTTCCAACAAAGAAAAGCCCAGGACCAGATGGCTTCACAGGCGAATTCTATCAAACATTTAGAGAAGAGCTAACACCTATCCTTCTCAAACTCTTCCAAAATATAGCAGAGGGAGGAACACTCCCAAACTCCTTCTACGAGGCCACCATCACCTTGATACCAAAACCAGACAAGGATGTCACAAAGAAAGAAAACTACAGGCCAATATCACTGATGAACATAGATGCAAAAATCCTCAACAAAATACTAGCAAACAGAATCCAACAGCACATTAAAAAGATCATACACCATGATCAAGTGGGGTTTATTCCAGGAATGCAAGGATTCTTCAATATACGCAAATCTATCAATGTGATAAACCATATTAACAAACTGAAGGAGAAAAACCATATGATCATCTCAATAGATGCAGAGAAAGCTTTTGACAAAATTCAACACCCATTTATGATAAAAACCCTGCAGAAAGTAGGCATAGAGGGAACTTTCCTCAACATAATAAAGGCCATATATGACAAGCCCACAGCAAACATCATCCTCAATGGTGAAAAACTGAAAGCATTTCCACTAAGATCAGGAACAAGACAAGGTTGCCCACTCTCACCACTCTTATTCAACATAGTTTTGGAAGTTTTAGCCACAGCAATCAGAGAAGAAAAGGAAATAAAAGGAATCCAAATCGGAAAAGAAGAAGTAAAGCTGTCACTGTTTGCAGATGACATGATCCTATACATAGAGAACCCTAAAGATGCTACCAGAAAACTACTAGAGCTAATCAATGAATTTGGTAAAGTGGCAGGATACAAAATTAATGCACAGAAATCTCTGGCATTCCTATATACTAATGATGAAAAATCTGAAAGTGAAATCAAGAAAACACTCCCATTTACCATTGCAACAAAAAGAATAAAATATCTAGGAATAAACCTACCTAAGGAGACAAAAGATCTGTATGCAGAAAATTATAAGACACTGATGAAAGAAATTAAAGATGATACAAATAGATGGAGAGATATACCATGTTCTTGGATTGGAAGAATCAACATTGTGAAAATGACTCTACTACCGAAAGCAATCTATAGATTCAATGCAATCCCTATCAAACTACCACTGGCATTTTTCACAGAACTAGAACAAAAAATTTCGCAATTTGTATGGAAACACAAAAGACCCCGAATAGCCAAAGCAATCTTGAGAACGAAAGAAGGAACTGGAGGAATCAGGCTCCCAGACTTCAGACTATACTACAAAGCTACAGTTATCAAGACGGTATGGTACTGGCACAAAAACAGAAAGATAGATCAATGGAACAGGATAGAAAGCCCAGAGATAAACCCACGCACATATGGTCACCTTATCTTTGACAAAGGAGGCAGAAATGTACAGTGGAGAAAGGACAGCCTATTCAATAAGTGGTGCTGGGAAAACTGGACAGCTACATGTAAAAGTATGAAATTAGATCACTCCCTAACACCGTACACAAAAATAAGCTCAAAATGGATTAAAGACCTAAATGTAAGGCCAGAAACTATCAAACTCTTAGAGGAAAACATAGGCAGAACACTCTATGACATAAATCACAGCAAGGTCCTTTTTGACCCACCTCCTAGAGAAATGGAAATAAAAAGAAGAGTAAACAAATGGGACCTAATGAAACTTAAAAGCTTTTGCGCAGCAAAGGAAACCATAAAGAAGACCAAAAGACAACCCTCAGAATGGGAGAAAATATTTGCAAATGAAGCAACTGACAAAGGATTGATCTCCAAAATTTATAAGCAGCTCATGCAGCTTAATAACAAAAAAACAAACAACCCAATCCAAAAATGGGCAGAAGACCTAAATAGACATTTCTCCAAAGAAGATATACAGAGTGCCAACAAACACATGAAAGAATGCTCAACATCACTAATCATGAGAGAAATGCAAATCAAAACTACAATGAGATATCATCTCACACCAGTCAGAATGGCCATCATCAAAAAATGTAGAAACAATAAATGCTGGAGAGGGTGTGGAGAAAAGGGAACCCTCTTACACTGTTGGTGGGAATGTAAATTGATACAGCCACTGTGGAGAACAGTATGGAGGTTCCTTAAAAAGCTACAAATAGAACTACCATATGAGCCAGCAATCCCACTACTGGGCATATACCCTGAGAAAACCATAATTCAAAAAGAGTCATGTACCAAAATGTTCATTGCAGCTCTATTTACAATAGCCCAGAGATGGAAACAACCTAAGTGTCCATCATCGGATGAATGGATAAAGAAGATGTGGCACATATATACAATGGAATATTACTCAGCCATAAAAAGAGACGAAATTGAGCTATTTGTAATGAGGTGGATAGACCTAGAGTCTGTCATACAGAGTGAAGTAAGTCAGAAAGAGAGAGACAAATACCGTATGCTAACACATATATATGGAATTTAAAAAAAAAATGTCATGAAAAACCTAGGGGTGAAACAGGAATAAAGACACAGACTTACTAGAGAATGGACTTGAGGCTATGGGGAGGGGGAAGGGTAAACGGTGACAAAGCGATAAAGAGGCATGGACATATATACACTACCAAACGTAAGGTAGATAACTAGTGGGAAGCAGCCGCATAGCACAGGGAGATCAGCTCGGTGCTTTGTGACCGCCTGGAGGGGGGGGATAGGGAGGGTGGGAGGGAGGGAGACGCAAGCGGGAAGAGATATGGGAATATATGTATATATATAATTGATTCATTTTGTTGTGAAGCTGAAACTAACATACCATTGTAAAGCAATTATACTCCAATAAAGATGTTAAAAAAAAAAAAAAAGTAGTTAAGCAACAAGGATATATTGTACGGCACAGGGAATAGTAGCTATTATTTTGTAATAAGTTTTATTAATCTATAAAAATACTGAAACAATAAGTTGCACACCTGAAACTAATATATCAACTTAACTTCAATAAAAATATTTTTTAAATAAAAGGAACACTTGTATGCCACAAGTAACAAAAATAAAATCTCTACATCGTTTTTTTTTGGCTGTGCTGTGCAGCTTGCGCTATCTTAGTTTCCCAACCAGGGATCAAACCCGTGTCCCCTGCAGGGAAAGCATAGAGTCCTAACCACTGGACTGCCAGGGAATTCCCAAAGTCTCCACATCCTGACAGAAAAATAAATGTATTCCACTTATAAAATTAAAGAGTCATGGCATGTAGTTACTGTACAACATGATGACTATTGTTAATAATTCTGTATTGTATATTTGAAAGTTGCTAAGATAGTAGATCTTAATAGTTCTTAACAGGAGGAAAAAAAATTGTAACTATGTATGAAGGATGTAACTAGGCTTATTGTGTTGATTTAACAAGACAGTTGACCCTTGCACATGTGTTTGAACTAGATGAGTCCACTTATAAACTAACTTTTTTCAATAGCAAATACAGCACTACATGATTTGCGGCTAGGTATCAAGAATACTGAGGGTGAGCTATAAAGTTATATGTGAATTTTCCACTGTGTATATATACAAAAATTAAATCATTATATTGTACACTTGAAACTAATGATGTTATATGTCAATTACACATCAATGAAAAAAAATGCACAGTAGAGTCCAAGCTTTAAGACATCATCTTTAACCCAACTACATAGTACTAATAAATGAAATATAACAAATAGAAAATAGAGAATCAAAGATGGGCTCAAAAGTAAAATAAATAGATTAGAAATGAATTGAGAATCTATATGTTCAAAATTGCCCCCCTGTACTGACTTCCAGCATGACAGTGTAAAAAAGTCTACTGACCTGCTCCCGAAATGAAAAGTTAAAAGAACAAATGAACAAACAAACACCATTTAAAGGCTCTGAAAACGGTTCAAAAGGCAAAGAGCACATCAAGAAACAACTATTCCAGAAAATCTATGAAAATTTGGTAAAAAAAAGGGCTAGAGTGTGTGGTATTTAAACTAACACTGGTCTCTCCCTCTCTGCTCCAAGCAAGGCAGAGACTCCATTCTGGAGGGCTGCAGCCAATAACATGGGGTGCCCTCTCTCCCAAATTCCCAATCTGAGAACCTTCTACATGTGTGAGGAGCAGCATTCAACGTTTTTCATCCCATCATCAACTACCTAGTGCAGAGGCTGAGTCCTTGGCAAGTGAAACAAGAGGTGAGGACTCCTCCAGCACGTCCCCCCCCCACCCCCCCCCCAGCTAATGGAATGGAGGCTCTATCTTAGGTGTGGTGCATTGAAAATACTGGAGCCCGGATCACCTTTGCCCTGCACATAAGGCAGTGTTTCCACAATAGGAAAGACAATTTTTTTGTGTGGTCCAACTTACCAATCTTTTCTTTTTTTTTTTTTTTGTGGTACACGGGCCTCTCACTGTTGTGGCCTCTCCCATTGTGGAGCACAGGCTCTGGACGTGCAGGCTCAGCGGCCATGGCTCACGGGCCCAGCCGCTCCGCGGCATGTGGGACCTTCTTGGACTGGGGCACAAACCCGTGTCCCCTGCATTGGCAGGCGGACTCTCAACCACTGCGCCACCAGGGAAGCCCACCACTCTTCTTTTATGGTTCATTTTTTTTTCTACCGTTTACGAAATTTTTGCCTTTCCCAAGAACATGAAGTTATTCCCCTGTTTTCTCCTAGAAGCTTTATTACTTTACCATTTATATTTAGGTCTATGACCCATTTTGAACTTTGATGTTAAGGTAAAAGGCCATGATTTTTTTGTGTGTGTATGTCTATAAGAATATAAGTTCTCTATTTTGGCAAACAAATTCTCTCATGCTTGGAATTTACAATCTTTTGTTGACACTGTTTGGTATGAGTAGTAGTGGGCAATATTTAATATTCTTAAAGAATTAATCTAAGAACCATAATGCACCTTGAATACAATTGAGATGTATTGTTGGAAATATTCCATCAATGAGTGTTTTAGTCCCAGGATTGGTGTCATGAGACAAAGACCACAGATTGAAGGTCCCTCATAACTAGAGGCAAATGGCCGTGCTGCTGGAGAGTAGTGAGGAACACTAAGATAATGGCCAAAATACCAGATGAGACCGACCAGCCCATACCTCAACGTACCCTACTGTAGGATTCCCAGTAACAGGAGAGGAGAAAAGTCACCTCAATGACTTTTTTTTTTTAACCTCAATGTCTTTTGGGTTCTAACAAGAACCCAGCACAGGCACAGAGGCTTCTTGCCCCACATCCATAAGGACACATAAGTTTCCCCTACACCCAACACTATCTCAAGAATTAAGAGGTAGAAAGGGGGCCAAATGTCAAATGATTCATATTCCTGACGGAAAGTTTATTCATTGGATTGAGTAAACATACAGCAGAGAAAAAATTTTAATTGGAAAAGGTTAACTTTACCTGGTAAAATTTACCTTAGCAAAATTAAGAGCTATAGAACAAGATGAGATCATTTGTAGAAAATAAAGTTACTGCACATATGAATTGTGTTGTGCTGTATACTGTTTTTAACTCTAACCTGGTAAGCATTGGTACAGTTAAGAGGTACACAGGCTCAGGATGTTTCACCTTAGGCAATAAAATCTATAAGCTGAATTGGTTACCTTGAAGCCAAATCGAGAGGGAAGGCTGAAGAAGCTTTTCCTTCATGCAGGTATCTGATGCTGTGCCAGGAAGTTTTAAGAATAACAACAGGAATGGAGTTGATGGGTCATTTCAGTTGAACTGTTCCCTGGTGGCTACAGTAGGCCTAGGACCACAGAGTCGAGAGACAGAATTTGCTCTGATAGTTGCCGACTAGAGAGCCTTTGCTCTCGGCAGAGAATACTGATAATGGCTTTCAAACGTCCACAGAGTAATGTTTTCTTCCGATGAATTCTTATTCCAGGAAACCTAAAATATAAAAGAGATATGAAGGTTAAGAAGGTTATTTAGACAGTATATCTGCTTTCTTATAATATCCCTAAAGTAATTCCATAGCACTTTGAAAATCACTGAGAGAAGCGCCAGTTCAAGACAGGTCAGCTGAACAGACACAACTAACTTGGGCTCTGATACAGTTTGGCTGGAATCTTTTGCCTCAGGCTAACATGCTGAGAATGGCTTCCTAGAGAAAGTGAGCGATCTGCCTGGGAAATGTCTTCCTGGAAATAATACGGATGTTGAGGTCTAAAACAAAGACTGCTAGCTGTACGTGCAACATCCATTCTCCCTTTTGTCCTGTGAAGCACATGGTCAACTTGAATCAACATAACATTTCCTAGTACTTAATAGGAGGTAGTGTTAAAAGTTTCAGAAACGGAGACCTGACTGAAATAAAGACTGCAGCCTGGGAAACACAGATTCAACAAACACTTGAATTGTGTTCTACCAGACTACAAAATCGGAGAGGCTTATAAAGGCAAAAAGTTGCAAGGCCACAGTTAATTATATGAGTTGTTTTTCAAGAATTATGATTAGAGCTGGCAAGAAGTGAGGGTGCTTGGTAAGCATGGATTGGTTGGGGTCTGAAATGGTTGCACAGTTACAAAGGGAGACCTTGAGACGATAAGGCTGCAGCTGGCAAGTGTTGTTCTGAATATGCTGGTGGTGTCCTTGGGCCTGGAACATTTCAAAGAAAGTTCAAGTTCTCAGTGATGCAGAGACCAGAGACCATATCCTCAATGGCCACCTGACTCCATTTTGTGTGCGCAAACTGTGATTACTCCATTATAATTTAAATCTGTTATTAGTAGTTATGTGTGACTATATGTCTAAGTACTGATATATAAGATATAAACAAAAATGTTGTGAGCAACTTCTGGCTGGGAAATTCTTAAAGGACTCTTCCTTCTGGCTGGAAGGTGGGCATAATGTCCAGAGTTAAAGCAGCCACTTTCATCAGCTGCAGATGGCACATACTGAGCTCGACAGAACCACAAAAATGTAGAAACCTGTTTCACTGATGATTGGAAAACTAGTCCTGGGGTACCCACACTTATGTGTGTGAGAAATAAACTTCTATCTTGCTTAAACTGCTGTTATTTGGTTTTTAAAAATCACAAACAGCTAAATCTTAACATCTAAACAAATAAATGATATAGGAGAAAAATATCACATAGCAAAGCTCGAGGTTACACTGTTCCTCTGAAAAAGGTACAAAATTGACTGGGGGTTAGGGGGAGGGAGACAGAAAGACAGACCTGGAGGGAAATTCTCTTCCACAAGGATAAAACCCTTCTTAGTTTAATAACTGTGAGAGACTTCAGCTTACCTTTCTATTTTCCACCCCTATATCCTTAAGGTAATTGTGACTAGGAAAAGCCCTAACTACTGACTCAGAGCCTCATTTTTCCTTCCTGTTTAGAAAACCTCCACTTACACAACTACAGGAAAAATTAATGCCATGATTTACTTTGAAATGCTTTCTTTAAAAAAAAAAAATGCTTTCTTTAAAAAAAAAAATGCTTTCTTTAAAAAAAAATGCTTTCTTTAAAAAAAAAAAAAGAAAGGCTTTCTTTAAAAAAAAAATAAATCAATGGCTCAACAGAAGATGAATATGTAAACAGTTATATGACAAAGCTAGTACAGTATAATAAAATGCTAACAGGAGAGTCTAGGTAGTGGGGACACATGTCCACTGTACTATTATTTTAACTTTCTTTATGTTTGTATATATTCATGATAAAATATTGGAAGGAAAAACATTCTAGTTACCTCTAAAGTAATCAACATAACCCATTTTACAAAGACCTAAACAGAAAATCAGGGATCACCAGATATTCGCAGAAAATCAATCAAAGACAAGGATGACAATAAGCAGAATAACCAACCTTAGAGGAAAGAGAGATGGTTGAGGAAACAGAAGAAAAGAATTTTCAGATGATATTGTAAACATAAAAGAACATTCTACTATGTAAAATAAGCAATCAGAAAATAAGAAATATTTCTTGAAAATTAAATATATTATATCTGAATATTTTTAAAAATTCAGTGACGTTAAACCTATCTTGAATTTAAATAACATTAAGAGCTGAAACTTATTGAGTCCAAGTCACCATCACTGTTCATCTAGATGAACAAAATAGCCTCACAAATTGTCTGCCTAGTTCTATACTGACCCCTTACAGTCAATTCTTAAAGCAGCCATAGAGACCCTTTTAAAATCAGATAGTGTCTCTCCTCTACTTACAGTGACTCCCCTTTTCATTCAGAGTAAAAAGTCTTAACAATAGCTTCCATGATCCCTCATTCACACATCCCTCTTTCCTCTTCTACTACTCTTACTTTGTTTTCTTCTTTCCAGCCACTTTGGCCTCCTTAGAACTGTTTGAACAAGCCAGGTATCTCCCAAACTTAGTGTTTTTGATCTAGTTTTTCCACCATTGATTAGTTTTGCCTCTTCTAGAATTTCATATAAATGAAATTATAACCAGCATACCTTTTTTGCATGCAAGGCTTCTTTCACTCAGCTTAATGTTTTGAGGTTCATTCATGTTGTTCCAGGTATTAGTGGCTTGTTCCTTTCCATTGTTTAGTAGTCTGTTGCATAAATATACAAAAATTTGTTTATGCCACTGTCTGATGGACACCTGGATTATTTATAGTTTGGGGCTATTGTAAATAAACTGCTATGAATATTCTTATATATTTTAATTTATCTATTGGCTTTTTACATTTCTTTGCATTTCTTTTAGTGGTTATTCTAAGTATTAAAACGTATATCCTTAACTTTCTATAGAGTATAAATATACATTCACTACTTACCCCACCCTGCCCTTTATGGTATAGCTAACTTTCATATGTACTATATCAAAAGATAAAATAAGCCTTACTAGACAATGTTATAATTTTTGTTTTAAACAGTTATATGTATTTTAGTGAAATTAAGAGGTAAAACATATATTTACTGAGATATTTGCTACTTTTGATGCTCTTTCTTCCTGAAGATTTGAATTGCCATTTGATTTTATTTCCCTTCCTTTAGCATTTCTTGTAGTGCAGATCTGCTTGTGATAAAGTCTTTTACCTAAAACTTTTTATTTCACCACTCTTGAAGGATATTTCACTAGATACAGAATTCTGGATTGACTGTCTTTTTCTTTCAGCACTTCAAAAATGATCTACTCTCTTCTGGCTTCCACTGTTTCTGATGAGAAGACCCAAGTTCTGATCATTTGGATCAGTGTTCTCTTATATGAATGTGTCATTTTATTCCTGCAGCTTTCAAGATTCTCTCTTTATTGTTGGTTCACAGAAGTTTGACTTTCTTGTGCATAGGTATGCTATTTTTGTGTTATGTATGACCAAGTTCACTGACTCTATCTTCACAATCTCCATTCTTCTGTTAAGCCCATCAAGTGAATTTTTAAAAATTTCGTATATTTTGTTGTTTTGTAATAGAATTTCCATTTGGTTCTTTATTATAAATTTTACGTCTCTGCTGAGAATTCCTGTATTTTCATTCAATGTGAGTATTCTTTTCCTTTAAGTCATTAAGTATAGTTATATACTTATAGCTCTTTAAGTCCTAATGATTCCAACAATGAATTAGCTTGGGATCAGTCTCTATTACTTTTCTTTTCTCTCTCTCTTAGGAGAACTCACACAACTCATCATATAGTTGTACTCACAGCTCAGATTTACTACAGGAATGTAGTGTGTGTGTGTGTGTGTGTGTGTGTGTGTGTGTGTGTAAGAAAGAAAGCTCATTATAAGGATGAGGGAATATATCTTAAAAGCCCACTGACCATATTCAACATTAAATATATCAAGTTCCAGTGAATATTGGGAGGTGGAATAAGTTTCTGAGGGTATTTGGGAGTAATCAGGTTGCCCAGAATACAGACAACAGTGTATAAGAGGATTAGAATGAAGAAGAGTTAAGAGTAAATTTTGTGCTTAAAGAAGTAATTGTGGAGAACTAGGAATAAGAGAGTTCAGAATTGAGATATAAACTGGAAGGGAAAGTTCATAAAAGTACCAAGAAGAGATTGAAGAATTACTCAGTCCTAATATTCCAAAGAGGAAGTACCATTTCAAGCTCGAAAACATGATTTTTACATAATTATTTGACATGTTTTAAAATTCATAGTTTCTCTTAGTTATATATATATCTATACATACACACACATATATATGTCACAGTATGACATATATTGAATATGTGGTGCTTGGGGGTGGGGGAAATAAGCAGAAATCCAAATTTTTCTTGTAATACTACAATCTAAACCTTCTTTGTCAGATGTTTTTCCCTACCCCTAGATTATAAGCTAGGCATGCATTATGGCCTTTCTGTTTACATTAGGATAATTTTGGAATGTCTCAATCTTAGTTATTGAAAAATCCAATATGATCTAAATCACTTTAAATGTTTTCTATTCATTGCTTCTCTTCATTCATTCTTTCTTCTTTTTTTTTGGTCTTCCACACTTTTTCTGCCTTCTCTGATTTTAACTGAACATTTTATATGATTCCAGTTTCCATCCTCTCTTAAGATACCAATTAAAACTTTTGTTTTTGGATGTTCTAAAATGGTTGCCTTAGAATTTGCAATATACATTTACAACTTACCTAAGTCCACTTTCAAATAACACTATAATGCTTCATGGGTAGTTAAAGTACAAAGTATTTTCAATTTCTCCCTCCTGTCCTTTATAACACTGCTGTCATTCATTTCACTTACCCAAAAGCTATAATCAAAGAACACAATGTTGATATTATTTTGAACAATGTTATCTGTTACATCAATTAAGAAAAGTTTAAAAAATATTTTACCTTCATTTATTCCTTCTCAAAAACTCTTTCTTCATGTAGATCCAAATTTCTAATGTATGACATTTCTATCTCTTTGAAGAACTTCTTTTAACATTTCTTGCAGGGCAAGTCCACTGGTGACAATTTCCCTCAATTTTTGTTTGTCTGAGAAAGTCTTTATTTTTCCTCTATTTTCTAAGGATAATTTCACTGGATATCAAATTCTAGGTCTTCAAGACTTTAAATATATCATCCCATTTTCTTTTTGCATAGTTTCTGAAGAAAAGTTCAATGTAATTCATATCTTATTTTTTCTCTGTAGGCAACATTGGTTGTTTTCTCCCCTCTGACCTCTTTCAAGATTTTCTCATAGACTTTCATTTTCTGCTGTTTGATTATATATGCCCAAGTGTAATTTTTTAGTATTTATCCAGTTTAGAATCCTCTAAGCTTCCTGGATCTGTGGGTTTTAATGTCATTAATTTTGGAAAAGTCTGTCCTTACTTCAAATAGTTCCTTTGTTCCTTTTCTCTCTTCTCCTTCTAGCATTCCCATTATGCATATGCTAAACTTTTTGTAATTTCCCCACTTTTCTTGGATATTCTGTTTCATCTTCTTCATTCTTTTTTCTTTTCAGTTTTGGAAGTTTCTATTGACATATCCTTAATCTAGATTCTTTCCCTGGTTGTGTCCAGTCTACTTATGTGCCTACCAAAGATGTTTTTCATTTCAGTTCCTGTGTTTTGGATTTCCAGCATGTCCTGTTGATTCCTTCTTAATGTTTTCATCTCTCTGCTTACTGTCCCCTTCTGTTTCTGCATGTTGTCCACTTTCCTTCCACTTCAAAGGCTAGAGTGGTCTGGAGTTGAGTATTTTCATTTCACTAGGTTGGTAACCCCCCAGTTGGTTAGGCTCTGGTAAAACAGTTTCCCTTAAAGGCAGATTTTATTAAGGAAAATAGAGAGCTCTGGGTATATTTGAAAATGCTCACTTTTCCTCTCCTACTGTCAAAAGAGAATTTTTATCTGATTTTCAAAGTGAGAAGCTGGTAGGTCTCTTGGAGGTAGCAGTCACAAAAGTGTGCCCCCCCCCCAAGCAATGGAACCACTTGGAGTTTTAATTCTCAAATTAGTCCATGAGTTTTAATGCCTAAAGTAGTCCACAGAGAGCTTCTGGCAATTCACCTATTACAAGTGGAGACTAGGTTGTAGAAAAGTAAGAACAGAAGCATGTAGAACAATTAAGAAACAATTAGAGCATCCAGTGAGGAGTAGCATAGTAGTTGTAGAGGTGGTAAGAATTGGTTAGATTTAGAATACCTTTTGAAAAGAGCCGATAGATTTTGCTGAGGGACTGACTGGATGTGAAACTTGAGAGAAAGAAGAATCAAACTATGAACTGAACAATTCTAAGAGTCAATATGCCATTTGCTGAGATGTAAAGATATACACTAGGAAGAGTGAAACAGGTTTTGGAAACAGAAAATAGTTTGAAATGCACGTTAAATATCCTAGTAGATATGTTGACTAAGAAGTTTGATACATTAGTATAGAAATCAAAGAAATCATGGCTGGAAATGGCTATTTGGAAGCCATCAGCATAGTGATGCTATATAAAGACAGTGAAGGAAAGAATGAGATTACCTGGGAAATAAAGGTGGCTAAAGAGGGGAAGAGAGCTGGGACACACTAAGAAATGAGGCAGAGTCTAGCAAAGAAGAATCAAAAGAGCTCTGTGAGTTCACAAAAGTCAAATGAAGAAAGCGTTTCAAGCTTCAAAAAGGAGGATGTGATGAACTGTGTCAAATGCTGGTGAATGGTTAAGCAAGATGAAAACTAAGTGTTGCCCCTTGGATTTATCAGGATTGTTTAAATGCCCAGATATCTACAAACTCCCTTTTTATGAAAACATATAAACTAGCTAAGAGGTCTCACATTCAAGTGTGCCTAAGAATTAAAGACCTAGAGTTTATACTTAACATCACGTATCCTGCACTTTGTGGGCCACTTACAGTATTTTCATGAGTAATTTTCACTCTCAGGGATTTTTACCGTAAAGGCTGAGTTTAGATCCAACCCACTGTTAGCGATGTGATCCTAGCTTTACACAGCTGTTTCCGATCTATCCTATTAGCAGTCAGTAGATAAAGAAAATGAGTACCTACTTCACGTAAGTCATAATTTACAGGTAAATTTAATCTTCTAAATCTAGATTTTTCCACTCCCTGTCTTTTCTGGCGTTGAAGGGACCAGGTGAAGCGGGATAAACCATGTGTGGGAGAGTGGGCAATTAGTGGCATGGGCACTCTCCCAACTGTTTTTAAACTACGCTTGGAGAACGAGGCTTCACGGTGGCCCCATACTCTGAAGTAACCCAGGAAGGGGTGTCCATTACTCCAGAAGAAAGAGCGAAGGAAAGGCGAAGAGAGCCCACAGGGACATAACAGGACAATCCCTTCCTCCCGTGTGCCTTTCTCTCCCAGCCCACCTACCGCCGCAAGAACCGACCCAGCGACCACGCCCCGCCTCCTTCCGGCTTGTCGCGGCCGCCGCCGACGTGTGCGCAATGACGTTTCAATCTCCTGCAGACCCCGGAAGTGCAACTGGAACTTGTTCGGGGCGCGGATCCGGAGAGGGAAAGTCGTAACAACCGCACGAGGGAGTTCGGCTGGCGAGCTGGAAGGCCACGCCTCCTCCCGCCTCCCCCCACAGCCCTGTAGCTGGGGGCAGAGCTCAGGTAGGACCTGCGTTTGCCGGGTTGTGAACTCCCGGGGGGCAGGCCCGGGCCGGAATCAGAGGAAGAGGCTGGCCTTGGTTCTTCTCGGGCGGGGGTCGGTGGCGCCGCGTTTCCTGCGGACACTTCTGCCCTGTGTACAGGACCCCGCTGATGGGCAGCTTACACCTGCCATTTCCACTTCCGAGGCGGGGCATTACAAGTGTGTTCCCTGGATGAGTCTCCTTACTCTTGGACGTTTGGGGTTCTGGGAGCCTAGAGACTGTAGCGTAATGGGCCTTTCTAAGCTTCCTCAGGTGGGGAGGTTTGGTGGTTCTCTGGTTGAAGATTTTTCTACGAAAATGATCATCACCTGCCAAACCTTTACCAGAAGACATTAGCTGTAGGCAGAAGATTAAAGTGCAGTTATAAAATGCTCCCCAAACTTGTAACGTGCATGGGCGCTGGTGGGACATTTCACTGTGATGAATTCTTAATTGAATACTTTTGACTTTGAAACAAAGTTAGGTATATTTTGGAGGCAGTCTTCTCTTTCTCTCATCCAGAGATTTAACATATTCTTCTAGTGCTCCAGAGTGTGTATTTGTTATGCCAAGTAATTGGTTACTTAATTTTTGGCTATATTTATTGACAGTCTTGTTGCCTTTGTCTGTTTCCCCAAATCCTGTGAAAAGTTGCAGAGGGAAAATCCTTTGGTTTTCAGGCTAGCGAGTGCCTTGTACCATTTATCAAAACAGGTGAAATGTGATGCAATCCACGGTGTCTTTTTGTCTTAAAGCGGTGTTAGAGGTGTATTCTTCGTGCTTGTTTTTTATCCCTCATTGTGAGGGACAGATATACTGTATTCATTTGTTGTATTTAGAAAATAAGTCAAGGAGCAGTTTTTTGGCATTCTGGTACCAGGCTTCTATCTGACTCTTTAAGTGTTCCTTCCACTTAAGCCTAAACCAGGAATGCTGTGGATGGCTTAGAAGCAGTGGCTATTGTGACACTGGTAAATGGTAGAATAGCACCAACGCCAAGAGGGCAGCATGACCTATGAAACCGTAACCATGCACCCACTCATTCCATTAACAGGTATTTATGGGCCATCTTCAGTGTGCCAGGTGGTGTTCTAGTTGCTGGGCTTCCAATAGTGAACAAAATGGGCAGTCTTTGTTCTGAAATTTACGCTGTAGCGGATAGAGAAGGACAGTTAGCAAGTAGATATATCAGGTAGTGATAAGGGCTATGAAGAAAAATAAAGCACATTGAGGGGAGAGAGAATGAATGATGGAGGATGCTGTTTTAAATAGGGTGGTCAAAACCTGCCTCTCTGGCCGAGACAGTGAGAGGCCCGCGCACCGCGATGAAGAGTGGCCCCCGCTTGCCACAACTAGAGAAAGCCCTCGCACGGAAATGAAGACCCAAAACAGCCAAAAATAAATAAATAAATTTATATTAAAAAAAATAGTCACAGGACAAGGCAGTTCCCATTCTACCATTTAAAAAAAAAAATCCTGCCTCTCTGATAAGAGGACTTTTGAGTAGGGATCTGCATGAAATCAGGGAGTGAGCTCTGCAGGTATGTGGGTATGTGTTTTAGGCTAGGAAAAGGCCCTGAGGCAGGAATGTATTGGTATATCTTGGAATAGCAAGGATATAGGCATGGAGGCATCAGTGTTTAAAAATCTCAGGAATATTTACTCAGTGTTTTGTGTGAGCCTGAGAGATCTTTTTTATTGACAGCCTGTTTTTCTCAGCTTTCCCAGGCAGACCTCTATGAGGATAATCTGATGTCTTCAGATATGTAGAGATGTTTCCAAGCTTTTCATTAGCGCAAACAAAATTAAGCACTGTTTACTCAGTTGAACATAACTTGAGCTGTCTGTTTTAGGGTCAGATTGGGTTTGTACAATGGCCGTGGATAACTAAGTAGCAAGTGAAATAAGCTAACATATGTCAACTTTACTTTTCATTCCTTTTTTTTTAAATTGTGGTAAACTGTACATAACAAAATTAGTCATTTTAACCATTTTTAAGTGTACATTTCAGTGGAATTAAGTACATTCACATTGTTATGCAGCTGTCACTACCATCCATTTCCAGATCTTTTCATCTTTCCCAGCTGAAACTCCATACCCATTAAACATTAACTCCCCATTCCCCTCTCTCCTCAGCACTGGACAACCACTAAGCTACTTTCTCTATGAATTTTCTGTTTCTGTCTAGATGCCTCATATAAGTGGAATCATACGACATTTGTCCTTTTTCACTGGCTTATTTTGTTTAGCATAGTGACTTCAAGGTTCATGTATGTTGTAGCATATGTTAAAATGTTCTTCCTTTTTTTTTTTTTTTTTTTGCGGTACACGGGCCTCTCACTGCTGTGGCCTCTCCCGTTGCGGAGCACAGGCTCCGGAAGCGCAGGCTCAACGGCCATGGCTCATGGGCCCAGCCGCTCCGCGGCATGTGGGATCTTCCCAGACCGGGGCACGAACCCGTGTCCCCTGCATCGGCAGGCGGACTCTTAACCACTGCGGCACCAGGGAAGTCCATGTTCTTCCTTTTTAAGGCTGAATAATATTCCATTGTATATATAGACTACAATTTGTTTATCCATTCATTTGTCTGTGAATGCTGGGGTTGCTTCCACCTTTTGGCTATTTTGAGTAATGCTGCTATGAACATGAGTGTGCAGATATCTGTTTGAGTCTTCTGCTTTAATTCTTTTGGTTATATACCCAGAAGTGGAAGTGCTGGATCATGTGTTAATTCTATGTTTATTTTTTTAAGTATTGACATATTGTTAACAACAATGGCTACACTATTTTACATTCCTACTGGCAATGCATGGAGGCTCCATTTTCTCTGCATCGTCACCAGCAGTTCTCCACGTTCTCACCAAGCACATTTTCTCTCTGATTTTTTTTTTTTTAATAATAGGCATCCTAATGGGTGTGAAGTAGTATCTCAGTGGTTTTGACTTCCCTACTGGTTGGTGATATTAAGCATCTTTTCATATGCTTTTTGGCCATATGTATATCTTTTTTGGAGCACTATTCATTTAAGATCTGATTTTTTTTTTTTTTTTTTTTTGGCTGTGCCACATGGCTTGTGGGATCTCAGTTCCCAGGGATTGAACCTGGGCCATGGCAGTGAAAGACCAGAATCCTAACCACTAGACCACCAGGGAACTCCCCTTAAGGTCTGATCTTAATAGAAAATTTTGCAGCGTTTTTTTGGGTAAATTTTTTAAGGATTAAGAAAGCAGCCACCTTGTCTTCTGTTACTTTTTTAATCCTAAAATACTGTAGTTGTAAAAACTTAAATTGTCTATAGACCAAGTATCTGCAGTAACTCCAAAGTTAGAAGTAAAAGAAACCATAAAGCATCTTTTGTAACAGTGAATGAACCTCTGGGTATCAGACTGTGATGAAAAGAGTTCTGAACAGCCAAAGATCATCCCCACCTGCTTTGATTCTTTTTTCTTTTTATTTAGAAGGAAAGGAGTGTATCAATTGGCTGACTATGGCTGTGAAGTAGATCTCTTTTTTTCTGGTAGCTGAGAAGAGCAGGAAAAGAGATAAAAATGATGAAGAAACAGAAAAAGAAGTGTTAGAAGTTGGATGTAGCTAGATGGAGAATGGCAAAGGAGATCAGTGACAGTAATGGACCTTAAGCACCAGAACTGACAGCAGAAGAGGGGGACCTGGCAACAAAGTGACAGAAAGTAATGTAGCTCTACAGATTGGAATGGGATGGGGGACAGGGTGAAAGTGCAGCTGTATCTCAGCATGTGGTTCTGAAGTCAGCCACCTGGCCTTAAGTGATTCAGTAAGACCTACTGTATACCAAGTAACATATGTCGGTTCATCTGGTTCAGCAGTTAGTATTTGGAGGGTGTGCAGTGTATACAGTCCTACAGAAGTAAACTAAGTTTTTCAGACCATGTATCACATCATTTCCAACCATAGAGTAATGAGGTTTGAGTAATTTAGTGAGCAATGTGTAATTTAACAATGTTCAGCGTTGTTAAGAAAAAATTTTTTAGACTATCTGTGTAAGAGAGGAAGGAATTTTTTTATTCAGAATGGCTGATGACCCATTAATGCAAGGTAACGCATCTTTTTTTTTTTTTTAACTATTGAATGTTTTGTACCCTATTCTTTATTAAATACTCTTTGGGTACTGCATTTAGTTAACTGTTTCAGTTATAAACCTTATTTAAGTTGATTACTTTGCTTTGATTTAAAGTAATGAATGAAAAATTGTACCACATTTTTGCTTATCACTCTTTGACAAATTAAAATTGATTAATTTGCTACAGATGAGGTAGCAGATGACTGACTTGCTTAACATTTTACAGATAAGTTAAAGATAATTTAGAGGTAACGGTGCTGTGCTGCTTTCTCTGATATTGTATTCTTGTCTCCTTTTTTTTGAGAACAGTTCATTTTTGTAATATAGATACTGCAATATAGATAACAGATAATTTTTACTGTAGGGAAAAATAACACTGTGAAGACAGATCATTGAAGCAAAGCATTTATTGTATGTTTGTTTCCATTTCTTTATAGCAGATTGAATATTTTAAGCATGGTCTAGGTTGATAATATACTTAGGGTTGATTTGCTCAGAGGTTAGAGAGGTGCTAATAAGACTAAGATTGTGGATTTGGGCTTTGTAAGGCCCTTTAATAGCTAATTAAGGGAATGATAGCAACTAATACCCAACATTGTAATTGCCAGTGGCTGTGGGATGTGGCTACTATTCCTATCCCCTGCTAATCACATTGCCATTATCTGTGATAGGTATAAGAAAGCAACATGAAAGATACTATATGTGGCTCAACAGGTACAGTATCTCTATTTAAAAAACAATTTAGAGTTAATATCCAAGGTAATTAAGGAGTGTGATACCCTTTTCATTTACAAAGCATAGCTTAGTTTTGTGTGCTTTGTTTAGAACATGGAACAAGCTAGAATTGTGACCAAGATTATAACTCGAGGTGATGCAGTTTAAGAAGTTGAAAAGTTTGATTAATTGATAGGTGAGATGCTCTCTTGATTTGAATTACCCCATTCTTCTTGATATCATCGTTTTTGTCTATACTATGGAAATGACTCTGTTACTAACTCAAGTAGTTCGGGAATTAATCAGTCGTCTTGGTCCATTTGGTGTAATACCGTTTAATGTAGTTGGAGTATTTATCTTAAATGGTAATACCCAGGAATTGGTTGGGTGGCAGAGAGGAGAGGAAGGATCAGATCAGGAGGTAAAGGAAGTATTAGCAGAAAAGTAAGGGGGTTTGTCAACAAGTGTTAGCTGAATGGAGATTGGGCACTGGTCTCGAAAGAGATAGGGAGAAGGGAGGGATAAAGGAACAGAGAAGGGCCCAAGATCTACATGAACTGAAATATGAGGCAAGGAAAACAGGGCAGTAGTTAGGCAGGGTCTCAGTTATCTGAATCAGTAAAAGATGGATACCTAGTCATAAGGCAGTCTGGACCCCATACTTGAGGATCTTACGTGCTGTTTGGGGTGTCTGCTATAAAGACAAGACTTCAGCAAAATTTTTTGTATTATGATAGAAGTATGTATAGGATGGTATGGGAGAGACACAATGCCTTACCTGGGGTTATTGAAAGGCTTTGTGGAGAAAATGCTACCTAAGTTGAAAACTTAAGGATGAGTCATTTAAAAATAAAGTGGATGGGCTTCCCTGGTGGCACAGGGGTTGAGAATCTGCCTGCCAATGCAGGGGACACGGGTTCGGGCCCTGGTCTGGGAAAATCCCACATGCTGCAGAGCAACTAGGCCTGTGAGCCACAACTACTGAGCCTGCGCGTCTGGAGCCCGTGCTCCGCAACAAGAGAGGCCGCAATAGTGAGAGGCCCGTGCAGCGCGATGAAGAGTGGCCCCCGCTTGCCGCAACTAGAGAAAGCCCTCGCACAGAAACGAAGACCCAGCACAGCCAAAAATAAATAAATAAATTTAAAGTGATAAATCTAAGAGATTAAAAAAAAAAAAACAGTGGAAAGGCTTTCTAGACAGAAGAAATACCTCTCAGCGGTCTGGTATTTGTAAAAACACTAAAAGGAATTTGCAACTACTAGAGCAGAAAGTTTGATTGTAATGAGAGATGGATTTGGAGAAAGAGATAGGAACCAAGTCATGGGGGGAGGGGCAGGGGATGTGAGGAGAATGTTGTATAGTTTGATAAGCGGCCTGGACTTGCCTCTTTAGGCAGTAGGAACTATTGAATGGTTTCTCTTGTCTCCTGTAGGGTAAAGGATTTAACCTTGCCCCAAAAGAGGTCTGACCTTTGCCCTCAGCTTCTGGATGGTAATCTCTAGTATTTTTGTTTTCCTTGGAGCTTTGGGTCACATTGTCTAACAGTGTGATTTAGGGTAGGGGCTGCCTGTAGCCAGAGAGACTATGTGACTTAGGGTAGGGGCTTTGGGTCCCTCGGTATCAGTTGACCTGGAAACTGAGATCAACCATGTGGGCAGTCATTCAGTCATGCCTGTGTAATGGAGCCCCAATAAAACTCTGAACACCATATCTCCTGTGAGCTTTCCAGGTTGACAACAGTCCGTGCATATTATGACATAGTTAGCAAGAGAACAACATGTCCATAACTTCACAGAGAGAGGACATCAGCAGCTCTATGTTTGGTACTCTCCTGAACTTTGTCCAATATGCTTTTTCCCTTCCCTGATGTTAATCTGAATTAATTTTCCTGTGGTAAACTATAATCATGAGTATAACAGTTTTCAGTGAGTTCTTTGGGTCTACCTAGTGAATTATCAAGCCTGACGGGGCTTTGGGAGTCTTTGAACTTGTAATTGGTGTTAGAAGTGGAGGTTATCTTTTGTGCTGACTGTGCCATCTAACTGTGTAGTTGTCCAAAACCTTTCATATCTCCTTTCTCTGCTTCTTCCTTCCTCTGATTAGGGATAAAAGTGGCTTTAGCATTTGAAAGCAGGGCCAAGTGAACTGATGATGTTGAAGCACCCTATCTTCTGAGTGAGGCTGTTTGGACAAGTATCAAGAATGTTATAACGCAAATGTTCCTAAACATGATGTTATCCCTTGATACTTTCTAATTGCGGTGGACTCAGTTGCATTCTCTCAAAATTCGTATGTTGAAGCCCTAACCCCCCAAAAGTAATTAAGGTTAAATGAGGTCATATGGATGGGACCCTGATCTGATAGGATTGGTGTCTTTCTATGAAGAGACACCTGAGATCTCACTTGATTTCCCTCTCTATCATGTTAGGACACAGCAACAAGGTGACTGCCTAAAAGCCAAGAAGAAAGTTCTCACCAAAAACCAACCCTGCCAGACCTTGATCTGAGATTTCTAGCCTTCAGAACTGTGAGAAAATAAAGTTCTGTTGTTTGAGCCACCCTAGTATTTTGTTATGGCAGCTGGAGCAGACTAATACACCAGTTCATGACTGATCTTTTTTCTTTTTCTTAATCAGCAGTTGGGTTCCATGTGCTCTAGTGGAAGAATGTTAAGAGTTCAATGAACTCAGTTTCCCATAGACCCACTTTAAAGTTGAATCATCTGAAATTGTTCAAAAACTTGAAAGAAAGAAAGGCCTCAAAGAGGACTTTTAGATTGTATACCATCTAAAGTGATTGAGCAAAAAAGTTGGTACATGGAAGTAGAAGAAAGGAAGAAGGAAAAATGGAATGAAAAATGATAGATGGTAGGGTCTTTCCTGTAGGCTGGAGTCTGGCCTGAACTTTATACAGGATGGCTCTAGGTTTGGTTCTAGGATCCAACAAAGTTGGTTTTACTGGAGACCATTTTGGACCTCTTTCATCCACCATCAAAGTATTTTTGATCTGTAGCCTGTTCTTTTAGGGTCTTTTCCTACTTTTTTCTAGGTGACTAATATGATAAAATCAATTCATGCTAATGTATTTCACAGGTAACTATAAGAGTATTATTGTTTATAGGTAATATTCATTATTTTGAAACAGTGTGAGTGATTTAATGGTGAAATTTAATCTGCATTAGGAATACAGCCAAGTACTTCTAAGAAACTACATGACTCCATTTTATCATAGAAAACATACTAGCATCATACAGATTAGTTTCACTTCCCTAAAAAATCCTCTCTATTATGCATATTCAGCCATCCTTCCTCCCTAACCCCTGGCAACCACTGATCTTTTTAGTCTCCATAGTTTTCCCTTTTCCAGAATATCATATAGTTGGAATCGTACAGTATGTGGGCCTTTGGTGGTTGGCTTCTTTCACTTAGTAATATACTTCTAAGTTTCCTCCCTGTCTTTTCATGGCTTGATAGCTTTTTTAATTTTTTTTGAGTGCTGCTGAATAATATTCTTTTGTATGGATGTACCACAATTGATTTATTCATTCACCTACTGAAGGACACCTTTGTTGTTTCTAAGCCTGACAGTGATGAATAAAGTTGCTCTTAATATCTGTTTGCAGATTTTTGTGTGGACATAAGTTTTCACCTAATTTGGGTAAATACCAAGGAGCATGATCCTGGATCGTATGTTTAATTTTCAAAGAAACTGACAAATTATCTTCCAACATAGCTGTATCATTTTGCATTCTCACCAACAATGAGTGAGAGTTCTTGTTGCTCCATATCCTTGCCAGCATTTGGTGTCGTCAGTGTTAAGGATTTTAGCCATTCAGATAGGTGTGTAGTGGTATCCCATTGTTTTTTTTTTTTTTTTTTTTTTTGTGGTACGCGGGCCTCTCACTGCTGTGGCCCCTCCCATTGCAGAGCACAGGCTCCGGAAACGCAGGCTCAGCGGCCATGGCTCACAGGCTCAGCAGCTCCACTGCGCCACCAGGGAAGCCCCTCCCATTGTTGTTTTAATTTGCAATTCCTTAATGACATGATGTTGAACATCTTTTTGTAAGCTTATTTTCCATCTGTATATCTTCTTTGGTGAGGTGTCCGGGTCTTTTGCCCATTTTTTAATTGGGTTGTTTTCTTATTGTTGAGTTTTAAGAGTTCTTCATATATATTGAATAAGATACCTTTATTAGATATGTCTTTTGAAAATATTTTCTCTCAATCTCTGGCTTTTTTCATTCCCTTGACAGTATCTTTTACAGAGAAAGTCGTGGCTCCTTTTTGTTTAACAGTCCTTTTATTAGTTTATTTCTGGCTTATCATGTTTTACTATAAGCAGCAAAAAGAACCAGGTGGCACATTCAGCACTCTAGTTGGAAATCTCCTTGTTAGATCAGCCACTTCATTAGGTACATTTTCTACTTTCCATATAATTCCATGGGACACTGCAATTGCTGCCACTACATAACAACCCCTTCCTCGAGTTTCCAATAACATTTACTTTGCTTTCTTGCAGGTCCTCACCCACAGCCTTATCAAAGACCATGGGGCATCTATTAACAGATTCTTCGGGCTGCTGTAGGCTTTCTCTAACACTCTTTTCAGAGCCCTCTGCCTGGTTCCTCAAGCCATTCTTGAGGTTTTTGGTATGGCAGCATTCCACTTCCAGGTACCAGTTGGTTTCTACTGCTGCCCTAAAAGTAGTTGCAGTACTAAGGTTTCTGTAAAACAAATCATGTGGTTGACCGAATTACAGCACAACTTGAATTTGCAATCCTAAAGGACGGATTGGGACCTTGACAATTGGGGTGGGTACATTTAGGCAGATTCTGGTGAAGCTAGACACCTTGGATCTCTAAATTCTCTTGAACCTTCTTTGCCAGTAGAAGCAACCCTTCTACTCCTTCCCAGGAGGCCTGTCTCCCCTGGTCTAAAGAACCTGTAATGGCCTCCCCTTAGTTGCCCACAATAGATTGCTGATCTTCCTCTTTTCTTATTCCAACCACCTTCCCTTGCTTCTAGACCTATAACCAAACTTGAGTCCAAACAGACCCCAGAGGGTGAGGTAAAAAGTTTACACAAAGATGTGTGTGATTTTCGTAAGTTTATATCAATAGAAATCGGGGAATTATGTGTGGGAATGGATTCTAAGAATGTGGAATCAGGTTAAAGGAATATACAGTTGGGTCAGGCAGTGGTGGGGCTGGTGGTGGCAGTGGTTATGGTGATGTCAGGGAATCCTGTAAGGATTATATTGTTAAGAGGATATTCTAAGTTAGAAAATGAGTGATAATGGGGACCTAAATTAAGACAACAGTGTTGGGGATCCGAAAGAAGGAAGTGATGCTCCTTGTTCCTTTGGTACATTATGCGTAATGTTTTAGCACTTGCAATTTTATTAGTTAATGGCCTCTCTCACTAGACCAAGCTATTCAGTTGCTAGGACGATTTATTTTTGTAACAGCATGAGAAGCAGCAAACATTATATGCCAGGTATTGTTCTAAGAACATAAAATACATTAGTTCAGGTCTTCCCTGGTGGCACAGTGGTTAAGAATCCTCCTGCCAATGCAGGGGACAAGGGTTCGAGCCCTGGTCCAGGAAGATCCCACATGCCGCGGAGCAACTAAGCCCGTGCACCACAACTACTGAGCCTGTGCTCTAGAGCCCGTGCTCCGCAACAAGAGAAGCCACCGCAATGAGGAGCCCGAGCACCACAACAAAGAGTAGCTCCTGCTCATTGCAACTAGAGAAAGCCCACGTGCAGCAACAAAGACCCAACACAGCCAAAAATAAAAATAAATAAATTTATTTTAAAAAAATACATTAGTTCATTTGATCCCCACAGCTATCCTTAAGTAGGTACTAATGTTAAGTGCATTTTTTAGATGTGGAAACAAGGTTACAGTATTGAGGGTCCTCAGGACCGCCCTTAGGTTTGATGATTTGCTGGAAGTACTCCCAGAACTCAGAAAAGCTATTAAATTCACAGTTTCAGTCTACTACAGTGAAAGGATACAGATTAAAAACTGCAAATGGAAAAAGCACATAGGGCTGAGTCCAGGAGAGACTAGGTATTAGCTTCCACTTGTCCTCTCTCAAAAGTCATACAGAAAGTGCTTAATTCTCCCAGCAACAGTGTGTGACAACAAGTGCTAAGTGTTAGCAACCAAGGACGCTCCCCTGAGCCTTGGTGTCCTGAGAGTTTTTAGAGTGTCCGTCACATAGGCATGGAGTGCCCCCATGACCAACTCAATCTCCAGCCCCTGCAGAGATCAAACTGATACAGCATGCCCCAGGATCCAGGTGAATAAAAACATGCATTCACCATAAATCATATGGTTAGTATAAACTGTATGGCATGGCCCATGGCCTCAGGCATATGGAGATACTATTATCAGGCATGATATTCCAAGGACTTACAGGTTAACTCCCAGAAGCCAGTCAAGTCAGTCCTTTCTATAGAATATACAGATTTTGGACATCCCAAGCCTTCTGAGTTAACCTTTCACTGCACACCTGGAGGTTAAGTACCTTGCCCTAGGTATTACATAGAATAAATGGCAGAGTTAAAATTTAAGCACAGGCATTCTGGCTCCAGTGTCAGTTGTTTTAACCATATATTCTACTGCCTTTGGCATCACTTCTGTCAAACACAGAATCTGATATATTTGAGGCATTTAATAAATTTTTATTATGTGAAAGAATGAAGGAACGACAGGAAACTGTAGGCTAGGTCTGCTGATTCAATAAAGGTCATTAGTCTTAAAGCTTTTGCATGAAATACCACATGTCCCTATCTACTCCCCAGCTCTCTGAAATCTATGTAAGTTATTAGACACTCATTGAAGATCAGCTTAAGTTTCTTTTTTGCTCTCTTCATGTGTGTGTATATTGCTCAATTGACTTGAGTAGTAGGATTACAAATCTAATTAGTTCTAATGTGTTAAGAAAGTATATGACTGCTTGAAATTTCAATATTTAGAGCTATTTTTCTGGTTGACAGTCTTATGAATTCCTCAATAGCAGTTATAATTATAGTCAAAGCTAAATACTTGTGATATTTAGGTTATTTTTCTATTTGTATATATTTGCTAATTTCTCTTAGAATAAATAATAAGGTTTGGCTGAAATGTAGAAATAATCCCTCCTCAAATAATAGTTTATATATTTGTCATACTTTTTTCTACCCACAGGATATATCATTCTCCATGGAATGAGTACTACCATAACATGTAAAGATTTTAGGGAAATAGAATAAATCATGCCAATTACCATTTATTTTAACATTTAGAAAGTCTCCCCACTTTTATCTGTTGTAGCTTTAAGGTATAATTGAAGTGCAATAAATTGTACATACTTATATAATTTGATGTTTTAGCATACTTCCTTGAAACTTTCATCACAGTCAAGATAAGGAATATTTCTGTCGCCTCCAAATGTTTTCTTCTTCCATTTTCCATTGGTCATTTATATGTCTTCTCTCAAGAGGTAGCTGTTTAAATCTTTTTCCTACTTTTAAATTTGCTTGTCTTATTATTGAGTTGTAAGAGTTTTTTAAAAAATATAATCTGTACAAGTTCTTCCAAACATTTTCTCCATTCTGTGGCTTCTTTTTCATTTTCTTAATGTTATTTTTTGAAAAGCAAGCACAGATTATCAATTTTTATCCTTTTATGATTTGTGGGGGTTTTTTTATTGTTGTTCTGAGAAAACTGCCTGCTGTAAGGTTCCAAAGATTTTCTCCTGTGTTTTCTTCTAAATTTTTATAATTTTAGGTGTTATATTCATGTTCGTGATCTATGTTGGGTCAGTTTTTATGTATGACATGAGGTAAGAGTTGGTTTTTATCTTTTTCCAAACAGATAATTCATTTGAATCAATGCCATTTATTGAAGAGTTTTCTTCTGTTGAATAGACTAGCACCTTTTTTGGAAATCAACTGACTTCCAGCGTGTTGGTCTATTTTTAGACTCTCTATTCTGTTTCATTGATGTATATGTCTATCTTTATATTAATTCCAAACTGTTTTGATTACTGTAGCTTTATGTTAAGTCTTGAAATTAGGTAAGGTACATTTTCCACTTTGTTCTGCTAGAAATTTGCTTTGGTTATTCTAAATCTTTTGTATTTCTATATGAATTTCAGAATTAGCTTGCCAATATCTGCAAAATAGCCTGTTGTGATTCTGATTGAGGTTGTGGTGAATCTATAAATCAATCTGGGGAGAAATGTCATCATAAAAATACTGAATTTTCTAATCCATGAAAATGGTATTTCTTTGCTTTTATTTAGATTGTCTTTGATTTCTCTCAGCAAAGTAGTTTTTAGTGTAGCAGTCTTGGATAGCTTTTATTAGATTTACTTTTAGGTATTTTATGTTTTTTGGCACCACTGAAATGAATTTTTTTTCAAATTTTCTGATCTTGACATTTATATGTATATATTTATATAAATAATGTTGCTTTTTATATAATTACCTTGTAGTTTCTCACCATGTTAAATTTATTTATTAGCAATAGTAGTTGTTTTGTAGTTTTTCTAGGATTTTCTATGTAAACAGTCATATAAATGCAATCAGGCATAATTTTGCTTCTAATCTCTGTCTTTTTTTTTTTTCCTTAGCTAAGTATATTGACTTAAGCATCATGTGTAGGGCAGGCAGGTTACCTATGTGTCCAAGGTTCACTTTGTAATAAACTTATGAACAAAGCCAATCAAATACTACATTTTATTTATCAATAAGTTACCTACATTAACTTTTCTCAATTCACTTAATGATAAGAATGGGTATTCATAAGTTAATGGACAAAGCCAATCAAATACTGCATTTTATGTACCCTATACATGTTTAATTTTGTTAATCCACTTAATGGTGAAAGTGGGCATTCTTACCTTGTTACTGATCTGAGGGAGAAAGAATTCAATTTTTCAACATTTTTAATCTTGCACTCATTACTCAATGCTTTTGCAGTCATAACTCTTCTCTAGCCTGATAATTTGTCTTCTCTCAGGGAAGGCACTCATCTGGCTTAGAAAACTTTGAGTTGCATTATGTTCCCCCTTTTTGACACCAGGTATGATTTGATAGGTAACTGCCCACGTGGTATCGTAGTAGCTATAAAGCATTTAAATTCAGTGGAGAATTAAGATGTGGATAGGGTAGATAACATGGTATTTGATTTATTTTCTTCATTAATTTATCGTACTGTGAACTTTGGAAGACACTGATTGTCTGCCCTACATATTATGCTTAAGACATCATAGATTGCTGAGAAGAGCCAGAGGGTTTTATATTCCAACTTGTAGTTGTTTGCACTTAGTTCTCCACTCCTGGAACTGACCTTTCATATTTTTTAGTGAGAAGTGCTTAGGGTGTAGAAGGAACACCATCCTCATTTCTTACTACTTTTTAGTCCATGATTTTCCTACTCTCTTCTATTTACCTGGCATTGCATTCCAAGTGACTGGAATGGAAAATCGGTGTTGAAAATGTCAGAATTTGTTGCACTCAGATGTTTACATACTGTTTAATGTGGTTTGAAATCTTGTGGTTCTTCTCTTTCCCATTTATGAGCTAGTTTGCCAGTGTCTGTCACATATTTAAAATCTGTGTAAATAAAACAGTTGGGATTGTTTACATATTGACTTTAAGGTAAAAATTACAGTGATATTTGAGGGAGAATGCCTTTTCTTCTGTTGCTACTCTCTTCATTGAGAAGTTTCTCATTTGATCAATCTTGTACTTTTATTGGGCCATATGACTTTTAAAATATCATATATGGTTTACATTTTCCATGTAGTTGTTTATTCAGCCCTAATGTTTACTGGTCTACTATGCATTTCGGAAGATTCTGAAATCCTAAAATTAGTTTGAAACTTAGAATAGGATAGGAAGGTCTGCCTGTGTCAAACCTACACCATATATTGAACCCAGCTTTACCAAAGCCCTAAACTATTGTATTAGGCACTGACCAAACCAATAATGAAGTGATACTGTGTTTCCTTAGGGCTATTATTTTTAATGTGTATTGCTTCCATTTGAATGAGGACCTGACTGTATATATTATGTAGACCGTATGCTTCTATATGACTTTTGTTCCTACTGTCTATTAGTTCTTTTCTTTTAATAACTTTTTAAATAATTAATTAATTAATTTTTGGTTGCATTGGGTCTTTGTTACCGTGCGCGGGCTTTCTCTTGTTGCGAAGAGCGGGGGCTAATCTTCGTTGCGGTGCGCGGGCTTCAGTAGTTGTGGCACGTGGGCTTCAGTAGTTGTGGCTCGTGGGTTCTAGAGCACAGGCTCAGTAGTTGTGGCAAACAGGCTTAGTTGCTCCGTGGCATGTGGGATCTTCCTGGACCAGGGCTTGAACCCGTGTAACCTGCATTGGCAGGTGGATTCTTAACCACTGTGCCACCAGGGAAGTCCCATATTAGTTCTTTCTGAATAAGACCTTGACTATATCATCTAAATCCAACCCTATCCTCTAGTAGTATCAATATTTTTTATTTAAGTAATTAATCTAGATTAGCTAATAGGTTTCATTTGAAAGAATGTCATTTATTGTTACTTATTTACTAAAATTGTGTAAATACAGTTTCAAAAAAAAGGACTCATTTTTAAAATGTATTTATTTGTTTTTTTGTTTGTTTGTTTAATTTCTGGCCACACCGCACAGCTTATCAGATCTTAGTTCCCCGACCAGGGATTGAACCCACGCCCTTGGCAGTGAAAGCACAGAGTCCTAACCACCGGACTGCCAGGGAATTCCCAAGGACTCATTTTTGCATTAATTATCCTTCCTCTGTCCATTTCTTGGGAATGTTATTTGCTTTAATAGGCTTTGATCATTTTATAAACAAGCCCTGTTTAAGTCAACATTTATGAGCCCATAATGTGTAAGACATGTCAGGATGAGGAAAACAGCCTTTATCCTCAGAGAGGTGATATGACCTGTATACAGCTGACCATAATATAAAATACAAAGAGCTAAATTTCGTGATGTACTTAGGGGGCACACTATTTGAGGAAAATATTTCCAGAATAGTACTTATTATGGAAATAGTAATGAGAAGTGTTTCAGAGTAGAAATGTTTTGTGTCTTAAGTTTAAATTTCATTTTTTAAATTAAGCAGTAGACTTTCTTATGAAGACATGGAAAAATATCTTAGCAAAATTGAGTTACACACTTTAGTTAAGATTACTCTAAAAATAAGAAAATAATTCTTCCTTAGAGAGTCTTAGACTGTAAACATGAAATGTATTTCTCTCAGAGCCCAACTACCTTTTGTTTTCTCTGAATGTTGACCTGATAGGAATTGCAGCACAATTTTCTAATCGATGGTCATTTATATCTGTTTTAGTTAATTCAGCCTTGAAATATAATGCATATATTCACCTACAGAATTACGGAACTGTTGGTTAACTTACTTATTAAGATGTATTACTGCCTAAGACTTGTTTTCAGTTTCTGCAAAACATTCGAGTGAGGTGGTCTTTTTCTATACATTCCATAATTACAAAACTTTAGTTTTTGGTTTATTGTTGGAAAGTGAATACATTTAGCATTTTTCCAATTACTGTTTTCTACTCATTTTTAAAGGCATATGAATATTAGCTATATCTAAAAATTAAAATATATAAATGAAGGACCAACTATTTACTTCATAAAATTAAAAAATTAAAACTATACTACAGAGGTCCTGAAATAGTGAATTTCCATGTAAATTTAAAATATAAATAAACTTTTGGCATAAATGTCTGAATTATACCCTTCATATTTGTTGTTACCGATTTATTTTTTGAAACCATTTTCTTAAGTTAGGTGTTCCCTATTCAATAGACTATCTTGTCCGATGAAGAATCTCTATGCGCCTCAGAGTTTACCCTCATTTCTTGCTTTTTCTTCTGAATGGTTCTTATTCAGAACTGACAGTTTTGTTGGCTCACTTATTAAATCACAGTAGGATTCTTGAGTTTAAGAAGTCAACTCCAAAATATTGATTGTCTAAGCAATCATTTTAAAAAGGGAAGTGATGTTAGGTTTGGAATTGTTTCAGGACTTTATACAAGCCTGGTGTCTATTGTTTAGTAGATAACCATTATTAAAATAGAGACTGGAATTGTGAAAGAGCCCACTTCTATGCCTTTCCAGTTCTATGATTTTATGTTTTGAATCTATTTAAACTTGTCTTAAATAATATCCTTAGGCTTAGTGGTCTGTAAAGGGCCAGCCCTGGAGGCTTGCAGCTTACTTTGGGATCCTTGTAGTGTGTGTGTGTGTGTGTGTGTGTGTGTGTGTGTGTGTATGTGTAAAACCAGGTTTACATGAATGAATAATAAAATATATGAATATTTTCATTAAAAGCAAAACCAAACCCATCAACCACATGAAGAGCAATGCCACAAGTTTACAGAAGCTCTGCCAACTTATGAATAGTTGGATTTCAGGTGGTTACTTAGGGACTAAGTAGTGCCTGAGGTCTTATAGCAAATTTGTGGATAATATTTCAAATCAACAAAATACAGGAAAGATAGGCCTTTAAATATATACTTAGACTAAGCATTGGTGCTAATTCTTTGTTAGTTCAGGCAGCTTTATAATTTTCTTACTGCTAATTTGTGTACCAATAAAGGCCGGTTGAATCAACATCTGTTTTTCAGTGAAAGGAAGTTTAACTCTCATGCAGAAAAAGCAGTATTTTCAGCATTTGTCATTTAAACAAATAGAAATGAGTTTAACAAAATGTTATTTTCAGACTAAGCACCAGATAAAAAGTTTTATGCTGGTTTTATTCTCATTTTAACATCAAGTCCTCCTTCCAGTGGCTGCTGTTACAGCATTTTTTCTTTTTTACCTTATTTTGAAAAAACAAAGTTATGATATTTTTTTCCTCAAAATTAAAGCCCATTTTTGTGTCATGTTGAAAGACTGGCAGATGATCCTCAGTGGAAAATAGTCTATCGTGACTAGCTGAGCCTATCTTTTGGTAGTCACGGGGACAGATCATTCTGAAATGACTCTTAGTCCTCATCTTTTATTTTCAAGTTGCTTATAACTGGCTCTTATGCCAGCATTTTAAAATTTTAATTGCTTGTATATCTTCAAAGGCAGATTTTACTTATGCTTACTAGTGGCAGTTACCAAGGAAAGAACAAAAATGTAAGTAATAGTTTATGCGCGTAGCTGTATTTTAAAATATTATAAAGTTTTGGGATATTATTATTTTTAATACAGATTTTAAACATATTTACAGTTTATCTTTCTTTAAAAGCTGGTGCAAAAGCTTTTGAGAAAATCAGTTTTTATTCAAAATAGTAGTTCCATTTCAAAACAGGCAAGGAATCAGTTGGGTTTCAGTAATATCATATTATATTGACATATAGCTGCTCTGAAGTTTACTCAATACCTGTTTATCCTTTTTCCTTATAACTGCTTCTTAGGTTTACTCACCAGTAGGACCCACAAATTTCTGACTAAATAGACAGGACTGGACTCCTAACATTGTGTTTAAGAAAAGTACGCCCCTGGGGCTTCCCTGGTGGCGCAATGGTTAAGAATCCGCCTGCCAATGCAGGGGACATGGTTTTGAGCCCTGGTCTGGGAAGATCCCACATGCTGCAGAGCAATTAAGCCCGTGCGCCACAAAAACTGAGCCTGCGCTCTAGAGCCCGTGAGCCACAACTTTTGAGCCTGCGTGCCACAGCTACCGAAGCCTGCGCACCTAGAGCCCGTGCTCCACAATGAGAGAAGCCACTGCAGTGAGAAGCTGGCTCACCACAGCAAAGAGTAGCCCCTGCTTGCTGCAACTAGAGAAAGCCCACACCCAGCAACAAAGACCCAACACAGCCAAAAATAAAATAAATACAATAAATAAATTTACAAAAAAAAGAAAAATACCCCAAAGAACAATTTATAAAAGGCAGTGCTACTAAAATTAGTTATGTTATTCTTTTTCTTTTAGTGTTTTTCTTTATCATTTATTTTAAATATATCGTTGATAAATAAAAAAGATTATATGCAACCAGGGCCTATATGTGATTATATGTATATTATATACTGATTCAAAAGTAGCCACCTATGTGTAATGCTTATATAAGTTATAGACCCTAAATAATACGATGAATAGCTCTAAATTCACCACTCAATCCAACACTCAAAACACTATCAACAGTTTACATTGACCCATGTGTTTCTCCCAGTTTCATACCCCTCCCACCTTCCCAGTGGTAATCACTATTCTGGATTTTGTGTTTTTCTCTTGATTTTTCTTAAGTTTTATCACCCAAATTGTGATACCAATAGATTGTTTTAGTTTACTTTGTTTTTGAGCTCTGTATAAATGGTATTATAATTTATATAGTTTTCTGCTTCTTGGTTGTTTAGTGTTAGTTATTTTTGGAACATTCATCTGTGTTTTTGACTGTAGTTGTGGCTCGTTCACTTTCACTGGTATATACTATTCATTCTATTAATATACCACAGTATATCTGCCCTGCTTTAATTGGAGAACAGTCTTTTCCAGTTGTGGTATCCAGATTCTAAGATGGCCCCCAATAGTTTTTCCTTCTTGATATTCATGCCTTTGTGTAGACCTTTCTTACTTTGAATAGGGTTGCCATCTGTGCCAGTAGAATATTGAGGAAGTGATGGTGAGAATTTTGCAGCTTTCTCCTTGATTTCCTGGCTCTCTCTGGAGAAAGCCAGTAGCCATGGCATGGTGATAGTCAAGCAGACCTCTGAAGAAGCCCATGTGGGGAGATACTGAGGCTTCTAGCAACAACCAGTACCAATAATTCGTCTGTGTGAGTGAGCCACCTCTAGCCTTAGTCTGACTTTCAGATGGTTGTAGACCTTGCCAGTATATCTTTTCTTTTTTTGTAGTTTTACATTTTACATTTTAATCTATGATCCATCCTTATTTTTTTTAACTTTTTATTTTACATTGGAGTATAGCTGATTAATGATGTGATGGTTTCAAGTGCACAGCAAAGGGACTCAGCCATACATATACATGTATCCATTCTACCCCAAACTCCCCTCCCATTGAGGCTGCCACATAACATTAGGCAGAGTTCCCTATGCTATACAGTAGGTCCTTGTTCATCCATTTTAAATATAGCAGTGGGTACATGTCAGTTGCAAACTCCCTATCTCTTCCCCCCATTCTTCCCCCTAGTAATCATAAGTTCGTTCTCTAAGTCTGTGAGTCTGCTTTTGTTTTGTAAATAAGTTCATTTGTATCATTTCTTTTTAGATTCTTCATATAAGCGATATCATACGATATTCTCTTTCTCTGTCTGACATACTTCACTCGGTATGACAATCTCTAGGTCCATCCATGTTGCTGCAAATGGCATTTTCATTCTTTTTAATGGCTGAGTAATATTGCTTTGTATATATTTACCACATCTTCTTTATACATTCCTCTGTCGATGGACATTTAGGTTGCTTCCATGTCTTGGTATTGTAAACAGTGCTGCAATGAACATTGGGGTGCATGTAACCTTTCGGACCATGTTTTTCTCTGGCTGTATGCCCAGTAGTGGGATTGCAGAGTGATATGACAGCTCTATTTTTAGTTTTTTAAGGAACCTCCATACTGTTTTCCATAGCGGCTGTACCAATTTACATTCTCACCAACAGTATAGGAGGGTTCCCTTCTCTTCACACCCTCTCCAGCATTTATTGTTTGTAGATTTTTTGATGATAGCTATTTTGACTGGTGTGAGGTGATATCTCATTGTAGTTTTGATTAGCATTTCTCTAATAATTAGCAATGTTGAACATCTTTTCATGTGCCTCTTAGCCATCTGTATGTCTTCTTTGGAGAAATGTATATTTAAGTCTTCCACCCATGTTTTGATTGGGTTGTTTGTTTTGATGATACAGGAAACAATCACATTTACTATGACATCAAAAAGAATAAAATATCTAGGAATAAACCTACCTAAGGACACAAAAGACCTGTACTCCAAAAACTATAAGATGCTGATGAATGAAATCGAAGAAGACACAAACAGATGGAAAGATATACCATGTTCTTGTATTAGAAATCAGTATTGTCAAATTACTACACTACCCAAGGCAATCTACAGGTTCAGTGCAATCCCTATCAAATTACCAATGGCATTTTTCACAGAACTAGAACAAAAAAATCTTAAAATGTGTATGGAGACACAAAAGACCTAGAATAGCCCAAGTAATCTTGAGAAAGAAAAACAGAGCTGGAGGAATCAGGCTCCCTGACTTCAGACTATACTCCAAATCTACAATAATCAAAATAGTATAGTACTGGCACAAAAACAGAAATATAGATCAATGGAACAGGATAGAAAGCCCAGAAATAGACCCATGCACCTCACGCATTTATGGTCAATTTGTGACAAAGGAGGCAAGAATATACAATGGCGAAAAGACAGCTCTGTTCAATAAGTGGTCCTGGGAAAACTGGACAGCTACATGTAAAAGAATGAAACTAGAGCACTCCCTAAGACCATACACAAAAATAAACTCAAAATGGATTAAAGACCTATATGTGACACTATAAAACTCCTAGAGGAAAACATAGGCAGAACACTCTCTTTCATAAATCCCAGCAATATCTTTTTCAATCCATCTCCCAGAATATTGGAAATAAAAACAAAAATAAACAAATGGGATCTAATTAAACTCAAAAGCTTTTGCACAGCAAAGGAAACCATAAACAAAACTAAAAGACAACCCACAGATTGGGAGAAAATATTTGCAAATGATGTGACCGACAAGGGATTAGTCTCCAAAATTTGCCAGTATATCTTGACTGCAACCTCATGAATCTGAGCCAGAACCTCCCAGCTGAGCTGCTTCCAAATTTCTGGTACATATTACCTGTGGGAGATTATAAATGTTTACTGTTTTGGGCAACTACATTTTGAGGTAATTTGTTATTCAGCTATAGGTAATGTATAAACTGGCTTTTTTTGATGATATGATGATATTTATCCTTTGGGACCAAATTTTCTGAACATTTTTATACCCATCTCCTGATACACATATACAAGACTAAGTAGAGGACCAGGATGTGAGATTACTGGGTTGAAGATTATGAGACTGTTTAACCTGGATAGCTTATGCCAGTTTTTTCAAAGTGGTTGTATTAATTTATATTTTGATCAGCACTGTAAATAAAAGTCTCCATTATTACCCAATTCTTTTTAACTTTGGGTATTGTCACTTCTTAATATTTTCTAGCCTAGTGAGTGTAAAATAATATATCTTTTGTAAATATCTAAATTGTATTTCCTGGCCCAACATCAAAACCGTAGTCTCCCATAAGTTCCCCTAAAAAGTTTAAAGTTTTGCTTTCTGCATTTATTCTCTTAATCCATTCAAAATTGATATCTATCTATGGAATGAGATGGGGATCTAATTTCAGTTTTTACAACGTAGTTAACCAGTTGTTCCACTTATTGGAAAGTTCACCCTTTGCTCAGTGATATGTCAGTGTCATCTGTGTCACATGAATCTGTTATGTGGGTCTGCTTTGGAGTTTTATTCTATTGGTCACCTTGCCTGTTCTAGTACTAATCATATACTGTCTTAATTACCATGGTACCTGATGAGGCAGGTCTTCCTATCATACTCTTTTTTAGGAGTGTCTTAGTTTTCTTGGCTGATGTTCTTCCATATAATTTTTTGAACTTGTTTTCAAGATTTGTGGAAAAACTCTTAGGTTTGAGTGGAATTATATTGAATCCATTTATCGGTTAGAGAAAAATTTGATACTTTCACAGTACTGAGCCCTTCTGTCCATGAATATCGTATATCTCGCCATGAATTTCAGTCTTTGTTGTCTGTTAGTAACATTTTATCATTTTCTGCACATAGTTTTAACGTAACTTCTGTTAGAACTATTTTTTTTTTTTTTTTTTGCGGTATGCGGCCTCTCACTGTTGTGGCCTCTCCCGTGGCAGAGCACAGGCTCCGGATGTGCAGGCTCAGCGGCCATGGCTCACGGGCCTAGCCGCTCTGTGGCATGTGGGGCATCTTCCCGGAATGGGCACAAACCCATGTCCCCTGCATTGGCAGGTGGACTCTCAACCACTGCGCCACCAGGGAAGCTCCTAGATTTATTCTTACTATGTAAGTTATTTTTTGCTGTTAAAAATGATATCTTTTTAAAATAAAACACAACTGTGCTTTATAACTCATTGTTGCTGGTATTTATAAATACACTTTATTTTTATATATAAATTGCTTTAGACATCTTGCTAAATTCTCTTTTTATTCCTAATGTAGAGATTCTTCTTATTTTTTTATTTTTGAAAATCTTATTTTTTGATTTTGTTGTTTTATATAATCGTATCATCTGAAAATAATGGTGACTTTGTTTTCCTATTTTCAATCCTTATACATTTTTATTTATTTTTTCATATCTTCTTATACTGGCTACAACCTCCAGAAAACTTTGATTAGAAGTGGTAATAGTAAAGTGGTAATGATGGGCATTCTTTCCTGGTAAGTGCTTTTAAAGAGAATGTTCTTAGTAATTTACCATGGAGAGTAATTTTACTGTAATTTTTTTTGAACCTCTCTATCATGTTACAGACCTTCCTTTTTATTCCTACTTTGCTATTACTTAACTTCCAAAAGTGAGTATTGAATTTTATCAAATACTTTTCTGCAGGTATTGAAGTTATTATTGTTTTCATCCTTTATGTTAATTTAGTGAGTAACATTTGTAGATATGGTAATGTTTTGTAATGTACTTTCTGAGTTTAATTATTCTCAACAGGAGGGTTCCTCAGGAAACTTAGCTATAATGTTGGAAGTAAAGTCCAGTTGTATTCAGCAGAAACTCTGCAAGCCAGAGGGAGTGGCAGGACATATTTCATGTGATGAAGGAGAAGAAACTACAACCAAGATTACTCTACCAAACAAGGATCTCATTCAGATTTGATGGAGAAATTAAAAAATTTACAGACAAGCAAAAGCTGAGAGAGTTCAGCATCACCAAACCAACTTTACAACAAATGCTAAAGGAACTTCCCTAGGCAAGACACACAAGAGAAGGAAAAGACCTACAATAAAAAACTCAAAACAATTAAGAAAATGGGAATAGGAACATACATATCGATAATTACCTTAAATGTAAATGGATTAAATGCTCCCACCAAAAGACACATACTGGCTGAACAGATACAAAAACAAGACCTGTACATATGCTGTCTACAAGAGACCCACTTCAGACCTAGGGACACATAAGACTGAAAGTGAGGGGATGGAAAATGATATTCCATGCAAATGGAAATCAAAAGAAAGCTGGGGTAGCAATTCTTATATCAGACAAAATACACTTTAACATAAAGACTATAAGAAGAGACAAAGAAGGACACTACATTATGATCAAGGGATCGATCCAAGAAGAAGATATGACAATTGTAAATATTTATGCGCCCAACATAGGAGCACCTCAAAACATAAGGCAAATACTAACAGCCATAAAAGTGGAAATCGACAGTAACACAATCATAGCAGGGGACTTTAACACCCCACTTTCACCAATGGACAGATCATCCAAAATGAAAATAAATAAGGAAACACAAGCTTTAAATGATACATTAAACAAGATGGACTTAATTGATATTTATAGGACATTCCATCCAAAAGCAACAGAATACACATTTTTCTCAAGTGCTCATGGAACATTCTCCAGGACAGATCATATCTTGGGTCACAAATCAAGTCTTGGTAAATTTAAGAGAATTGAAATCGTATCAAGTATCTTTTCCAACCACAGTGAGACTAGATATCAATTACAGAAAAAGATCTGTAAAAAATAAAAACACATGGAGGCTAAACAATACACTACTTAATAACCAAGAGATCACTGAAGAAATCAAAGAGGAAATCAAAAAATACCTAGAAACAAATGGCAATGAAAACACGACGACCCCAAACCTATGGAATGCAGCAAAAGCAGTTCTAAGAGGGAAGTTTGTATCAATACAAAATTGAGAAACAAGTTAAGAAACTTGTTTCTTGTTTCTTAAGAAACAAGAAACATCTCAAATAAACAACCTAACCTTGCACCTAAAGCAATTACAGAAAGAATAAGAAAAAAACCCCAAAGTTAGCAGAAGGAAAGAAATCGTAAAGAGCAGGTCAGAAATAAATGAAAAAGAAATGAAGGAAATGATAGCAAAGATCAATAAAACTAAAAGCTGGTTCTTTGAGAAGATAAACAAAATTGATATACCATTAGCCAGCCTCATCAAGAAAAAAAGGGAGAAGACTCAAATCAATAGAATTAGAAATGAAAAAGGAGAAGTAACAACTGACACTGCAGAAATACAAAGGATCATGAGATTACTACAAGCAACTCTATGCCAATAAAATGGACAACCTGGAAGAAATGGACAAATTCTTAGAAATGCACAACCTGCCGAGACTGAACCAGGAAGAAATAGAAAATATGAACAGACCAATCACAAGCACTGAAATTGAAACTGTGATTAAAAATCTTCCAACAAACAAAAGCCCTGGACGAGATGGCTTCACAGGTGAATTCTATCAAACATTTAGAGAAGAGTTAACACCTATACTTCTCAAACTCTTCCAAAATATAGCAGAGGGAGGAACACTCCCAAACTCATTCTATGAGGCCACCATCACCCTGATACCTAAACCAGACAAAGATGTCACAAAGAAAGAAAACTACAGGCCAATATCACTGATGAACATAGATGCAAAAATCCTCAACAAAATACTAGCAAACAGAATCCAACAGCACATTAAAAGGATCATATACCATGATCAAGTGGGGTTTATTCCAGGAATGCAGGGATTCTTCAATATACGCAAATCAATCAACGTGATACACCATATTAACAAATTGAAGGAGAAAAACCATATGATCATCTCAATAGATGCAGAGAAAGCTTTCAACAAAATTCAACACCCACTTATGATAAAAACCCTGCAGAAAGTAGGCATAGAGGGAACTTGCCTCAATGTAATAAAGGCCATATATGACAAACCCACAGCCAACATCGTCCTCAATGGTGAAAAACTGAAACCATTTCCACTAAGATCAGGAACAAGACAAGGTTGCCCACTCTCACCAGTGTTAGTCAACATAGTTTTGGAAGTTTTAGTCACAGCAATCAGAGAAGAAAAAGAAATCAAAGGAATCCAAATTGGAAAAGAAGTAAATCTGTCACTGTTTGCAGATGACATGATACTATACATAGAGAATTCTAAAGATGCTACCAGAAAACTACTAGAGCTAATCAATGAATTTGGTAAAGTAGCAGGATACAAAATTAATGCACAGAAATCTCTGGCATTCCTATAGGCTAATGATGAAAAAACTGAAAGTGAAATTAAGAACACACTCCCATTTCCCACTGCAACAAAAAGAATAAAATATCTAGGAATAAACCTGGGTAAGGAGACAAAAGACCTGTATGCAGAAAATTATAAGACACTGATGAAAGAAATTAAAGATGATACAAATTGATGAAGAGATATGCTATGTTCTTGGATTGGAAGAATCAACATTGTGAAAATGACTCTACTACCCAAAGCAATCTACAGATTCAATGCAATCTCTATCAAACTACCACTGGCATTTTTCACAGAACTAGAACAAAAATTTTCACAATTTGTATGGAAGCACAAAAGACCCCGAATAGCCAAAGCAATCTTGAGAACGAAAAATGGAGCTGGAGGAATCAGGCTCCCTGACTTCAGACTATACTACAAAGCTACAGTAATCAAGACAGTATGGTACTGGCACAAAAACAGAAAGATAGATCAATGGAACAGGATAGAAAGCCCAGAGATAAACCCACGGACATATGGACACCTTATCTTTGATAAAGGAGGCAAGAATATACAGTGGAGAAAAGACAACCTCTTCAATAAGTGGTGCTGGGAAAACTGGACAGGTACTTGTAAAAGTATGAAATTAGAACACTCCCTAACACCATACACAAAAGTAAACTCAAAATGGATAAAGACCTAAATGTAAGGCCAGACACTATCAAACTCTTAGAGGAAAACATAGGCAGAATACTTTGTGACATAAATCACAGCAAGATCCTTTTTGACCCACCTCCTAGAGAAACGGAAATAAAAACAAAAATAAACAAATGGGACCTAATGAAACTTCAAAGCTTTTGCACAGCAAAGGAAACCATAAAGAAGACCAAAAGACAACCCTCAGAATGGGAGAAAATATTTGCAAATGAAGCAATTGACAAAGGATTAATCTCCAAAATTTACAAGCAGCTCATGCTGCTCAATATCAAAAAAACAAACAACCCAATCCAAAAATGGGCAGAAGACATAAACAGACATTTCTCCAAAGAAGATATACAGATTGCCAATAAACACATGAAAGAATGCTCAGCGTCATTAATCATTAGAGAAATGCAAATCAAAACTACAATGAGATATCATCTCACACCGGTCAGAGTGGCCGTCATCAAAAAATCTAGAAACAATAAATGCTGGAGAGGGTGTGGAGAAAAGGAAACACTCTTGCACTGCTGGTGGGAATGTGAATTGGTACAACCACTATGGAGAACAGTATGGAGGTTCCTTAAAAAACTACAAATAGAACTACCATATGACCCAGCAATCCCATTACTGGGCATATACCCTGAGAAAACCATAATTCAAAAAGACTCATGTACGAAAATGTTCATTGCAGCTGTATTTACAATAGCCAGGAGATGGAAACAACCTAAGTGTCCATCATCGGATGAATGGATAAAGAAGATGTGGCACATATATACAATGGAATATTACTCAGCCATAAAAAGAAACGAAATTGAGTTATTTGTATTGAGGTGGATGGACCTAGAGTCTGTCATACAGAGTGAAGTAAGTCATAGAGAGAAACAAATACCGTATGCTAACACATAAATATAGAATCTAAGAAAAAAAAAAAGGTCATGAAGAACCCAGGGGTAAGACGGGAATAAAGACACAGACCTACTAGAGAATAGACTTGAGGATATGGGGAGGGGAAAGGGTAAGCTGTGATGAAGTGAGAGAGTGGCATGGACATATATACACTACCAAATGTAAAATAGATAGCTAGTGGGGAGCAGCCGCATAGCACAGGGAGATCAGCTCGGTGGTTTGTGACCACCTAGAGGGGTGGGGTAGGGAGGGTGAGAGGGAGGGAGACACAAGAGGGAAGAGATATGGGAACATATGTATATGTATAACTGATTCACTTTGTTATAAAGCAAAAACTAACATACCATTGTAAAGCAATTATACTCCAATAAAGTGATAGTTAAAAAACAAAACAAAGAAATGACAAAAAAATACTTACAGTTAAGTCTTTCATGCTACATGGCCAAGCCCTATTCACACATGAACTCATTCAATTTTTACAATGCTATGAGGTAGGTGCTATTATTTGTCCTTTATAGAGATGGGAAAACTAAGGCACGTGGCTTCCACAGCTGGCAAGCGGCAGAGCTGGTGTTTGAACAAAGCGAGGCTTTAGCATCTGGAACCTTAACTATTCTGCCAAACTGCTGCTAATACAAGCACCTGTAAACCATGATGTAAAAGAATATATAAAGAAAAGAATGTATATATACATGTACAACTGAATCCCTTTGCTGTAAAGCAGTAATGAACACTACATTGTAAATCAGCTATACTTCAATAAAAAATTATAAAGAAAAAGAAATCTAGTTGTAAAATTCTTTACTCTCATGATCATAGGAAAGGATTCTACTACTTTGTGCTTACGTAGACAATAGTAATGAATGCCATCTGGCATACTGTGTTTAAGCATAGGTCTAATAATATAAATGGGTTATCATTCCACAAAGTGTCCTTGTGCTGACAACTTTAGTGCCACAGAGTTAACTTCCTGTAATTAATACTGTGGCTAAGTGATGGTTGTTTTAGTGGGGGAAAAATATTTTGTGGAAGCCAGGAGGTTTCAAAGCTCTTTGTTTTTGGAATAAGAGAATTTTGCTGCCTCAAATCCTTTGTTAATTTAGTCAAGTTACAATATGAATTGTATTTCTTGTTTTCTGTATAAAGTAAATAGCCACTGTAACTAATACGGTAGTTTAGAAAGGTGATTTGAAGTTTCACATTTCTAATTCTCTTTATTTAACATCAGATATTTGTAGTATCACAGCAACAGAGAGTCTTCCCAAGTCTTTCTGAGTTGATCACCTGTTGGTCTCAGGATGTGGTCGTTTTTGAAATATGGTACAGACATTAAATTCTAGAAAGTATTAGCACTTCATAAAGAATTGGGGAAGTCTAGAAGCCAAAAAAAAAGAAAAAATCATTCATTCTGAAGGCACTTAAGTGATAACATTCCCAGTTGTTAACACATTTAGGTAAAGTCAGGCTTCACAGATACTTTCCCCTTAAATAAACAATAAGGAGTGCACTGTCAGTAGACACTGGATATGAGTGGTACTTAAATGCCTATTTACAGTACAGTTGTGGTCTCCACAAAGCTTAACTATGCCATTAAACTTTATTGCTGGTGTTATTAGTATAGCTCACCAGGCGTCAGAATAAATTGCTTGATTATATGCTCAAGTTTTTCCTTCATTTTTATTTTTCCTTATAGTATGTGGTACATTTCTAACTTTGAAGTAAGTTAGTATTATGTGTGGGATCAGTTGCAGTAATAATAATAAGGCAATTATTACCAAATTTCAGTCCTTATTAGAAATTGGGTAAAATTGGGATACCCTTAGGTGGTATGTGGCCAAAGAATTAACAAATCATGACCAAAGTGAATCAGTGCTCTGACCGCATTCTCACTGGAAGATGTATGTAAGGGATAGGGACAGGCCAGGTAGGCAAATTATCATTAACAGAGAATCCTCAATGCACAGAACTAGAACAAGCTAGACTAGAGTACTGTGGTTTACAAAAACTTTATATATAGTGTTCACCTTTTATACCTAGGAAATAATATATTTGCCCCTAATGTCTCGATAGAGCAGGCCTAGATGGTTGCCATCCTGGCTCTGGTGGAAGGGATGATAGGGACATTTGAAGAGAGAAGTTTTTTAAGTGAGTCTGCCTGAAGTCCACTTAACAATTTTGTTTTCATGGAAGGAAAAGAGAAGAATGAATGAAATGGTCAAGCCTCCTCCCTTTTGAGACTGTGCCTTGACCTTTGGCATGGTAGCTTTAAAGAAGAGATGGGAGAGAGAGAGCCACTTAATACACAGTGAGGAATACTGCTCCAATGTAAACATATCTCTTTTGGACTATCAGAATCATCACCTCAAAAAGAAACTTAAGTACCCACTGGCAATCACTTCTCATTCTCTCCCCCACCCCAACTCCCCAAAACTTTATTAATCTGCTTTCTGTTTCAGTGGATTTGCCTGTTCTAGACATTTTATATAAATGGAATCATACGCTATGTGGTCTTTCTCTCGCTTATCATGTTTTCATTGTCGTTTGTGTTGTAGCATATGTCACTACTTCATTCTTTTTTTTAATTAGTGAGTAATATTCTGTTATATGGATATATACCACATTTTGTGTATCCAGTTGTCACTTGATAGACATTTAAGTTGTTTCTGCTTTTCGGCAATTACGAATAATGCTTCTGTAAACATTTATGTTTAAGTTTTGGTATGGACATGTGTTTTCATTTCTCTTAGGTATGTAGCTGGAAGTGGAATTGCTGGGTCTTTTGGTAAATCTATATTTAACATTTTGAGGAACTGCCAGACTGTTTTCGTGAGTGGCTACACCAGTTTACATTTCTTCTGATGATGGATGAGGGTTCCAATTTCTCCACATTCTCACCAGCATTTGTTTTTCTTGTTGCTTACAGCCATGTGAAGCAGGGTGTGAAGTGGTATCTTACTGTGGTTTTGATTTGCATTTTCATAATGACTAATGATGCTGAGCATATCTTTTTTGTGCTTTTTGGTCATTTGTATATCTTCTTTGGAGAGATGTATATTCATATCCTTTGTCAGTTTTTAAAATTAGGTTGTCTTTTTATTGTTGAGTTGCTAGTGTTCTTTATATATTCTGGATATATAAAGTTTGGATATAAAAAGTCTCAGCATCAGAATTTTTTTGTTTAATTTGCAGAAAAATAATTTAGAAAAGTACATTGTTGCAGCTTGGATTTTTCAGAAGCAGATGCTGAGACAAAATTTGGAGTGCAAGGTGTTTATTAGAGATCGACACTTGTGAAAACAAGGAGGGCAACGGTATTGGTCAAAGGGAGAAGTTGAACTAAATGCAGGCCTGACAGAACCTCAGCCAACCTGGCAGCGAGCTCTGGAGCAAATAGTGCCTGTCAGGCTTCTCCTGCATCAGGCTGAAATGGCTGGGCCTTTGTTTCCCCGCTTGGTTCAGTCAGCTCCTGAGGGTCAGTCAACCTGGGAAAGGCATGACCTTGAGTGAGGCAGTGCTCTGCATCTGAGGCTGACTCTTAAGTGGTGAACAGCTTGAGGCTGTTTGCTGAGTGTACTCCCTGCTACTGAGCAGCAAGTTCCCCTTGAAGGGGCATGGTGGGGGCAGAGGGCGGGTCATCTTAGTGTCTACAACATGCATATTATATTTTAAAATTCAGGTTGAACTTTGAGTTCACAAAGTTGAGCACAGATGCTAGTAAGAGTATTTATGGAATGAGAAAATTTGGTTCAGGCTTTGCAAATATGTTATCACTGTTATTTCATGGTATTGGCTACTTTTAAATCTTATGAAGATAGTTTCTGCTTGGTCAATTTGGCCTGGAGGTATGTACATTCATAATATAAGCTATATTTTATTGTTCATGTTTACCATAGAGTCTCTTAAGTAGGTAATGACATTTTAATTTGACCCCTATAAAAGATACTATTTGTTTGATTTACCCTGTTTTTCTGAAATTTTGAGCATATCTCCTTTTTGAGAATTATTTTGTCCTCTGCCATAGCTCTGCTATTTCTGTTCCATATTATGAAAACTTCATAAAAGGCTACTTAAATTATTTTTTCTTTTGTGGGGCTTCAAAATTGAGAGTTATCTAAAGAATTGTCTTAGCCATGTTTAATTTCTTAGATTCAGTTTTAGCATTGTCTTGCAGATATTCTAACGTTTTCACTCTAGCCTTGTTGAGTTTCTGTCTTTTTGCTAACCAGAAAGCAATATGAAACCTAACCAGATGACTACCAAGCTCGCAACCTGTTAAAAAGACACAGTAGTACAATATTAGTTTCTTCTAAAATCTTTGAATTTGATATTCCTTAACTTTTGACTCTTTTAGGTACTTGATTTGCCAAAGTACTGTGAGGAATGATGGGGAGTAATTTTTTTTTTAATAGTTGTATAACAAACTTGATGAGTAGTTTGTTTCAGTTTGTTTCCAGTTTAGGGATTACATTTTTTATTGATTTATTAAATTTTTTATTATCGTACAGTTGATTTACAATATTGTGTTAGTTTCAGGTGTGCAAAATGATTCAGTTATATATATATATTTTTCAGATTATTTTCCATTAAAGGTTATTACAAGATATTGAATATAGTTTCCTATGCTATACAGTAAATCCTTGTCACTTATTTATTTTATGTATAGTAGTTTGTATTTGTTAATCCCATACTCCTCATTTATCCTTCCCCCCCTCCATTTCCCTTTTGGTAACTATAAATTTGTTTTCTATGTCTGTTTCTGTTTTGTATATCAATTCATTTGTTTTATTTTTTAGATTCCACATATAAGTGGTACCATATAATATTTGTCTTTCTCTGTCTAACTTGCTTCACTAAGTATAATATTCTGTAGGTCTATCCATGTTGCTGCAAATGGCAATATTTCATTCTTTTTTATGGCTAAGGAGTATTCTGTTATGATGGGGAGTAATTTTTATCAATCTTAATTCTGAATAGCAAACCAAATAGGTTGAGACAATTTTGGTGGACAGCTTTTGTCTGTATATATGTAATCAACTTCCTCCAACTTGTCTAAACTCCAAATTGTAATACTCCCTGATGACATAAATTAGTACACAAGAGTGAAAAACTTTTGTAGGATAAAGAAACTAGAATTATTTTCCTAGTTGAAATTGAGTAGTTTGACTCTATCAGCCAGTTGTGGCAGTGACCTAATAAGATAATGGATGTGAAAGGACTTGGTGACTTTGTAACATGTGCATTTAGGAGATAGTTGGAATAGTGTTCTTCTTTGGACACAACTTTAATCTGAATGAAGGTAGAACTCACATACTTGAACTTTTCCAGACATACATTTTAATAAGATTAGACAAGCATATAAACAAATTATATTAAAAATTAATTTAAGTTCCATTATAATTATATTCAATATAGTCTTGGAAACCCAAGTCAACTCAACAAGTACTTATTATGGGGCTTAATTGTTTATTCTAACAATTCACCCAAATGATACACATTGAAATTTTCTCATTCCTATAAACTGGATGATGAGAATATCCTTTTTGGCGTTTGAGCACGTAGTAATTGGAACCAAATTATTTCTAATGTTATGTGGATTACTAATATTTATAAAGGAATTTATAGTTTGTAAAATGTTTTTGTCTACATTTTTTCGTATGATCTTCATAATCCCCCTGTAAAGGGAAGTGCTCTTATTTTCTTTGTTATTCCCATTACTTAGGTTAGAGAAGTTGTGACTTTCTCAAGATCGCTCAGCCACTAGGTGGTGGAATTGAGGCTAAAAACCTGAATTTCTCCTCCCAAACCTAAAACATCACATTGCTTGAGAAACTAAGGAATTACTTTAGGTGTGTTTGGATTGGAACAAGATATTCCTACCCTGAGCTAAACCTTGACCCACATATAGATTACATTCTCTGTAGAAGCCACCATTTTCTATGCACTAAGAGCCCATATTACCCTGGGCCTTGTCTTCCATGTCTTCTTCAGCCTGATGCCCTTACTCTTCTTTAGCGTCTTCCCCAGTGCCCATATGTCTGTACACACACACACACACACACACACACACACACACACACACACACACTGTCTCTCCAAAACATACATTTTTCACACTATTGATTCAGAACTATAAACTGTCCCGAATTGTTACGAACTAAACGTTGCTGATGAGGAACTTCTGAGTAACATGCATATTTTAACTGTAATTTGGGTAGATGTTTTGGTTCTTCTTAAAGCTGTGGTACCAGTTCAATTACTGTGTTTTTGATTGCAAGTAAGCTTTCATGAGCTGGATTTCAGAGCCTGACTTAGCATAGATTCTTTGGGGGACCAAACCAGCTCCAGGGGTCCCAGGGACTTAACCCAATTTTACTCGTCCTGTGATATGTTTTGTACTTTCATCATTACATTCAGAATGTGAGGTGGAAAGGCCTTCTGTTGCAAAATAATCTATATCTAGGTCCTATTTAATACCTATCTAAAAACAAACAGATGTAGGAAACTAAGGCTTCTGTGTATCTTTGTGTACATTTTATAAGTGCTCATGCCATATTTTGAGCAAACAGGGCAAATAAATATTCTACTGTTTCATGTTTTGAAATGCTCACTGGATAAAGATTACACATGACAAGTTATTTATAGCTTTATTTATACATAGTGGATTCTCTGTTGGAACCATAGAAAGGAAGAAGATATGATAATTGCTTTGTGTAGTTTGCAGAATGAAATTGCAAACTGAGATGTTTTGAATCTAGTTTATATTGTAACCATTTCTAGGAAACCATATTTAAACAGCAGTGGTTATCATGAAGTATACAGCATGTCAACTGTGTCGCAGTTCACATCAGTAAAAACCTTCCACCACTTTATTCCCTATAACCTAACCTCCATCAGATAATACTAAATAAACTATGTCGAGTGCACGTATTAATATATATACATCAAATGTATCAAACGGCTTGCTGGCTGCATTTGCAGTAGTGTTTATCTGTGGTCATGCATGTTATAACTCTGAATTTTTATGAGGAAAACTAAATTGAGAATTTATAATGTTCCTGATTTAGTTTCACCAGCTGTGCCACAGCCAAGGAAAATAACTCAAGAAGATAAAAATCTAACAGTGAATAAGAAGGCGATAGGCAGTTTGCTTCATGCTTACCTACTTTGTATCTGCTGCTATAAAGTTTAGGGTCAAAGATAGTAGTTAGTAGTCTCCTAACTTATATATCATCACTTCAGTGAATTGCAACGTGTGTTTTTGGGTTGTCTTGTATAAAATAAGCATAATGATTATTCATTGATATTTGATCTTGGGAGTCTTAAAAATGATTCTTTAAAATGTGAATTGTATTTTTTTCCCTATATCTCTTACTCATTTATTTGTGAATTTGACAAATATCCATTGAGCTCCACAATGTATCAGACATTGTGCTAGGGTCAGTCATGATACCTGTCCTCATGAAGATCAAAGTCTTAAAGGGGGAATGTGTTATTAAACATTGTAGAGCAGTTAGAGCTTTTTTCAAGTTTTATTGAGATATAATTGACATATAACATTATGTGTATTTAAGACATATAATGTGATGACTTGATTTATGTATGTTTTGCAAAATGATTACCACAATAAGGTTAGTTAACACATCTATAACCTCACATAGTTACTTTTTTTTTGTTTTGTGGTGAGAACTTTTAAGACCTACTCTCTTAGCAACTTTCAAGTATACAGCACAGTATTGTTAACTTTAGTCACCATGCTGTACATTAGATCCCCAGAATTTTAAAATATGAATCTTGAAAATGACTCTAGCATCAAAACTATTTTATAATTTCGCCTTCAGTGAAACAATCACAATGAAATAATAATATAAATTGTTCTGTTTAGAAATTAGACAATTTGAGGCCAGTGAAAAATAACCTAACAGTTTACATTTAGAAGAAAACTGAATTGGCAGAGGGATAGAGTAAAAAAATGCAAGAAGTCTCCTATAGATAGTTAATTTGGTTTTGGAATTGTTAGCAAAGAGCACTGTATGGAATCTCTATCATCATGAACATTTCTGTTTCATTTCTGCTACAAGATGGTAGATAATGAGTTGCTGGAGAAACGTGTAAACAAACTTGTGGGACTTGACAGATCAAACTAATTTCTGAATGTAAATAGATAACCCTTACAAATATTGCTTTTTCTTTTTTTGTTTTGCTGTACGCGGGCCTCTCACCGTTGTGGCCTCTCGCGTTGTGGAGCACAGGCTCCGGATGCGCAGGCTCAGCGGCCATGGCTCAGCAGTCATGGCTCACGGGCCCAGCCGCTCCGCGGCATGTGGGATCTTCCTGGACCCGGGCATGAACCCGTGTCCCCTGCATCGGCAGGCGGACTGTCAACCACTGCGCCACCAGGGAAGCCCTGCTTTTTTTTTTGTAGCAGTGTTGTAATGATCAGTCTGGGTCTCATATATTTTATTTGTGGCAATTTGGTAGTTTCATTTGGTCACGAGAGAGTAAGCCCCACCCGGGCCGTGACCATGTTTTACTCACCATTGCACCCTGGTGTCTTGCACATTGCCCACCCTATAGACAAAAATACGTGTCTTGAAGGAATATAGACATATTTCATCCATGTAGAATTTACAGAGTTTTGAGTTACCTATTCACAGAAGAAAAACAACAGCTACTTCCATGCTAAGTGAAAATGCTTTCCCAGTCAAAAATAGTCTCATATTTTAGTTATTCCTAGGTTAGGAAACTTCACATTATTGAGAAACAGTAATACCACTAGTAATAGCAATGATCAGCTGTACACACCTTCTGTAATATTACTTCTCAACCACTATTATATGAGCTATACTTTATAAATGAGGAATCTGAAGATTTTTGGATATTAAGTGATTTGTCCCTGGCCACAGAGCTGTTATTAAGTAGTGAAGCTAGGATACATTTACAACATTTAAAAAATATAAACCAGCATGTGTCGGACACTTAATTATGCATCAGGCACTATACTAAATGTTCTACATTTAACCTCATTGTAACACCATGAGGGAAGCATGATTATCATTTACATTTTACATATGTGGAAAGTGAGGCGTCTGTGTGTATAGTGTTGTGTTTGGTGATATGAGAGACATCAAGATGACAAAAAGTTGATACCTTTATCCTGGGGCTTGTAATCTGTTCGGTGACCCCGACAAATACATAAATAACTATAATGCAAGGCAGGCTATGATAAGTACTACGGCATAGGCATCAACAAAGTGCAGTGGGAAATCAGGATAGAGAGATTAATTCCAATTGGGAGGATCTAGGACTTTCTCATGGAGTAGGTAGGATTGAGTAGAGCTTAATTTATTGCTTTCATTCATTCTAGACTGTCTTCTGAAGATTGATGTCTATTTCCTTGAGGTCTTTAATTTTGTTGCCAATTTGGATAAGCATGGCACACATCCAGCAGGGAGGTCCAGATGAAAAAGAAAAGACAACAGCCCTGAAAGGTACATACTTAATTTGCTTTTTCAGGATATTTTCATTGTGCCTAATGAAGGTATAGGAATATTTAGGTGACCTTACATTCATTTCAATTCTAAAATAAGAATATCAGTACTTAATCTATTTGTAATTATTTGTATACTGTGACTACCTCAGTGTCTGAGATATAGTATGTACTCAGTAAATAAATCATAAAATCATGTGATTTTACAGATGTAAGAATTCTTAATGCTTTTCTTATTCCAGGTCATGTATTTAACAGTAAAACTAACACTAGTGGTCTCTTGAGTCAAGACTAGTGCCCTTACCATATTTTTGTTGTTTGAAATGTCATACTAGGTTAGGATAATGACCCTGTATTGTCTTTGTGGCATTAGCTCTAGGGATATTTTATGAGATTACGAAAAGTTAGACTAAGAAAAGTGCGGGAAAAGCAGGTTGTGGTGGCGATGGTGGAAAGCAAGCGTTAAGTTTTTGACATATTAAATATTAAACTGAGATGCCACTTAAACATCAAGCTGGAGAAGTTGAGTGTAGAGTTGAGGGCATTTGGGTTGGAGATAAAAGTTTTAGGAATCATTAGCATAGAGGTAATATTTAAAGTTATGGTCCTAATTGAGATCACCAGGGATGTCACTGTAGCCAGAAAGAGAAAAGGTCTGAAGATTGAGCCGTGGGACATCTCGATCTTAGGGTCAGGAAAATGAGGAAGAACTAGCAAAAGAGGCTTAAAGTGAATTTCTAGTAAGATAGGCTGAGACCTAGGAGCAAGAGAGAGATCCTGAACACGTAGTGAAGAAAATGAGAGTAATTACTTTAGTAATGATTATAAACCAGCTTAGATGAGGACTGAGAATTTAACTTTGGATTTGACAGTGTAGAGGTTATTGATGGTCTTCACAAAGAGCTTTTCAGTGAATTGATGGAAATGAAAGTCGTATTGGAGAACTTCAGTAGAGAATGGGAAGAGAGGAATTGGAGACAGTTATAGACAACTCTATAGATGGTTTTACTGCATGTATGTATGCTGCTGAGAATGACTTGCACACTCAGAATAATGGTTAATTTAGGAGGATAAGGAACGTGTGTGTTTCCATCTAAATAAACTCGCTGGGTTTCCACTTAGATAGCTTTTGTGCATCTTCAACCTTACTTGATAATGCGAAAATTTGATCTCTCAAGTTGTGGTTCCAATTTACACTTCCACAAGCAGTATGTAAGAGATCAGATGGATTTTTCTGGATTTTAGAGTTAGTACAGTGACATTAAAAGAATATGGATAGGGTCTAAATATAGAACTATCTGGATTCAAACTCATTTTTTTCCCACTCACCATGAAACAAATTGCTTAACTTCTCTAAATCTTTTTTTCATTGGTACAATAGGAATACAGTGCTTAGCACACATGAGCTTGAAATGACTAATGAGGGAGTCAAATTGAAAATATTAGAAGATAAAATGGCAAATGCATAGTAAAGTGTATTTTAGAACAAATTGACAAACTGAATAAAACTTTGTCCCTAAAAGAGTCCTATTTTCAATTTTTTTTTTATGGATTATGGTTTTGATGTCATGTCTAAGGACTGTTTGCCTAGCCCTACTTTGTGAAGATCTTCTCTTATGTTTTCTTCTAAAAGGTTTATAGTTTAGATTTTACATTTAAACTAATGATGCATTTTGAGTTAATTTTTATGTAAGGTATGAGATTTAGGTCAGGGTTTTTTGTTTGTTTGTTTGTTTGTTTTGCCTATTGATGTCCAATTGCACCAGCACTGTTTGTGAAAAAGACTTTGTTTCTGCTATTGAATTACTTCTTCACCTTTGTCAAAAATAAATTGGACATATTTCGGTGGGCTTATTTTGGGGTGTTCTATTTTGTTCCATGTATCTGTGTCTGTCTCTTCTCTAATTCATACTCTCTTGATTACTGAACTAAATGGTAAGTCTTAAAATTGACTAGAATGATTCTTCCCACTTGATTCTTATTCAGAATTGTTTGGCTTTTCTCGGTCCTTTGCCTTTCCGTGTAAATTTTAAGAGTAAAAGTGTCTATAACCACAAAAAGATAATTTACTGAGATTTTGATAGGAATTGTGTTTAAACCTATAGACGAATGTGAGAATTGACGTCTTTACTATATTGAGGTTTCTAGTCCATGAACATGGAATGTCTGTCATTTATTTAGATATTTGAGTTCCTTCATTGATTCTTTGTAATTTTCCTCATGTAAGTCTTACACATTTGTTACTAGATTTATACTTATTTTATATATATGTATATATTTTTGGCTGCGTTGGGTCTTCATTGCTGCTTGCAGTCTTTCTGTAGTTGCGGCAAGTGGGGGCTACTCTTCGTTGCAGTGTGTGGGCTTCTCCTTGCGGTAGCTTCTCTTGTTGTGGAGCACAGGCTCTAGGCGCATGGGCTTCAGTAGTTGCGGTACCCGGGCTCAGTAATTATGGCTCGTGGGCTCTAGAGCACTGGCTCAGTAGTTGTGGCACACGGGCTTAGTTGCTCCGCAACATGTGGGATCTTCCCAGACAAGGGCTCGAACCCGTGTCCCCTGCATTGGCAGGCGGATTCTTAACCACTGCGCCACCAGGGAAGTCCTTTATTATAATTTTTAGAGTGATTGTAAATGGTATTGTGTTTTTAATTTCAATTGTCACATGTTTACTGATAGTTTCTGGAAATATAATGAACTTCTGTGTGTTGATATTATATTCTGTGACTTTGCTGAAGTCGCTTACTAGTTCTTGGGGTTTTCTTGGTAGATCCTTGGGATTTTCTATGTAGACCATCATGTCATTTGCTAGTTGGACAGTTTTATTTCTTCCTTTTCAGTCTTGGTTTTTTGCACTGGCTAAGACATCCGATGCTATGTTGAATAAGAATAAGGAGAATGGGGCTTCCCTGGTGGCGCAGTGGTTGAGAGTCTGCCTGCCGATGCAGGGGACACGGGTTTGTGCCCTGGTCCGGGAAGATCCCACATGCCGTGGAGCAGCTGGGCCTGTGAGCCATGGCCGCTGAGCCTGCGCGTCCGGAGCCTGTGCTCCGCAACGGGAGAGGCCACAACAGTGAGAGGCCCATGTACCACAAAAAAAAAAAAAAAAAAGAAGAAGAAGGAGAATGGACATTTTTTCCTTGCTCGCTAGGGGTAATAGTGAGTAGTGCCACTCCCATTTTCATCCCTTAATTTCTAGACCTGTGAATTCTGGCTGTGGGAGAAATAGCACTATATTTTGGACACTGATTCAGAGTATATACAGCCTTCTAGAGAATCTTGTTCCAGCTCTGCAGGGTTCTGCCACCCAGCTGGCCCTGTAACTGAGTCTTCAAAAGGCAGTCCACCATTCTGTCAAACTAGCTGCTTCAAGATGGTGGGGAGCATGTTAAGACCAGTGAGTTCCATGAGCATGGGCCCATTGCCACCCTTCTTTTGCTGTAATGTTAGTTTCTTGATCAGAAACAGTGTGGTGTGGAATACCATGATGGTGGATAAAGCCTTCTGTAAGTCCACGGATAGCAGATTTGGCAGAAGCGTTGAGTGCAGGGACGGCCAGTCTGTATCCAGAGAAAGTATCTATTCCAGTAAGAACAAAATGCTCCCCCTTTCATGATGGAGGTGATCCAGTGTAATTAACCTGCCACCAAGTAGCTGGCTGAGCACCCCAGGGAATGGTGCCATGTTGGGGACAAAATGTTGGTCTCTGCTGCTGGCAAATTGGACACTCAGCTATGGTTGTAGCCAAGTTGGCTTTGGTGAGTGGATGTTCATATTACTGAGCCCCCATATGACCTCCTTCCTTGCCACCATGGCCACTTTGTTCTTGAGCTCATTGGGTGATGACAGGTTTGGCTAGGGAAAGAGTTTGACTGGTGTCCACAGAATGGATCACCCTGCACACTTGATTTTTCAAATATTCCTCTGTTGAGGTTACCTTGTAGTGAGCATTCACTTGGGACACAAATATCTTCTCATCTTTTGCTCATTCAGGGAGGTCTATCCACATACCTCTTCTCCAGATTTCCTTGTCACCAATTTTCTAGTCGTGTTCCTTCCAGGTCCCTGACTGTCCAGGCAAACAATTGGCCACAGCCCGTGAATCATTATATAATCACATGTCTGGCCATATCTCTTTCCAAAGAAATGGAACAGCTAGGTGCACTGCTCTCAGTTCTGCTCACTGGGAAGATTTCTCTTTACCACTGTCATTTAGGGATATCCCCAAAAGGGGCTCTAATGTTTCAACTATCCACTTTTGGGTGGTGTCTGAATATCATGCAGAACCATCTATAAACTAGACTCAAGTTTTTTCTTCTTCTGTCAACTGATGAGGGCTTAGGTGCACACTGATGGATAGAAAGGCTGTGTAGCAGCAGTGGAGACCATAGGCATTTGGGCCACTTCTTCATGTAACTTACTTTTGTCTTCAGGGCCTACTCAGTCCTGATCACATACATACCACTTCCATTTGATGATGGAATGCTATTGTACAGACCCAATTTTATGACTTGGTGGGTCAGTTAACACCTAGTTCGTGATGGACAGCTACATGGTAAGTTGGTAGCCCGTGGTTAAGTGTTCAGTCTCTACTCAGGCCCAGTAGCAGGCCAAGAGGTATTTCTCAAAAGGAGAGTAGTTACCTGCAGTGGATAGCAAGGCTTTCCTCCAGAATCCTCAGAGCTTGTGCTGTGAAGGCAGACGACTGATGTCCTAGCTTGAAGACAGTCATACAGAGAGTGGGAATTCTGTCTTACTCACCTTCTATTCAGGCCTTCAATGGATTGGATGAGGTTCATCCACATTGGAGGTGGGGGGCAATCTGCTTTACTCAGTCTACAGTTTCAAATATTAATCTCATCCAGAAACACTTTCACAGACACACTCAGAATAATGTTTAACCAAATATCTGGGCACCCAGTCAAGATGACACATAAAATTAACTATCACACCATTCATCTGGCTATGGAAACTGGTTGCTTACTCCTTTTGGCTGTTGTGAATAATGCTGCTGTGAACAGGGGTGTACAAATATCTGAGTCTTTGTTTTCAGTTCTTTGGGGTATAAAATGGTATTTTTATCCAGTTACTGCATATGCTTTGTTGAAGTTTAGAATTCTAGTTGCTAAATCACTTTAATCACCAGAGGCATGTTTTAGAAAAAACAGTTGTGTTACATCTGATATGTATTTAGGTTATAAGAATTCAGTTGTACTGTGTTTTATAGGCGATTGAAGGGATTTTCAATGGAAATGTTTTATTATACTTGATTTTTGCCTAATCTACTGCCTTTGGAACCCAGTCTCTGTAAAATGCAGTTATATAGCATTGTTTTCCTTTTACAAAGCAGAAAAATAATTTCTGACAATTTCTTTCTACGTGTCTTCTCAATGCTAATGAAATAAAAAAAAATTTAGTTCTCCAGTTGACAGAGGAGAAGTTTGAGCAATGCGTATTTGTTTAGTTGTTCATTTTATCATTCAAAGGAACATTTTGGTCAAAGCCAAAGCATATTTCTGTATTCAGAAGAGTTTATCCTTTTTATAAGGTAATGAAGAGAGGGGGTACACCGTATTAGAGTTTATATAGCACATAGAATAAAAGTATGGGGATTTTGAAAGAGTACTCAGTTAGGTATTGGAGAATAAATTTATTTTATTAACCCCACTTTACTATTAAGGTCTAATTTGGGCAGGCCATTTTACCTCTCTGAGCTTAGTTCCTTGTCTCAAAGACAGTGAAGATGATAACACATGCTACTACTTTATAGGGCTGTGATGGTCAAGTGAGGTAAAGTATGTGAAGTCTTTAAAATGATATATAGATGTTAGATGGCATTTTATGATCTGAGCTGATAGAAGGAGAAAATGGATATTAGACATAATACAGCTGCTTATGTATTGGACGGTTTTTGTGTGTCTGATTAAAAGGTTTCTAAATTTTGAAGTGTGGAAGATGACTGTGAAGTAAAGGAATTCAATTCATTGGAAGGAGAGATGTGAGAATCTTCAAGCCAGTTTTTGATATTAAAAATCTTCTATTTTACTCTGTTTTGCAAAGATTTACATGTTGTTCAGAGCTTTACTAATGAATCAGAAATTTGTCAGCATGTATCTCTTGGGCCCAGTATGCATACTTTGTGACATTTTTTATTTTACTAGACAATTTGCAAACCTTTTTTTATAAACATGTTTGTATGCTGAAAATGGTATATTTTTGTGTGAGTTGAGGTTTATTTGATACAGCTGTTTGAAGAATTTTAAACAATGACTTTTTAATTTTTTTTTTTTACAAGTTTTTTGATGTCTTATCTTTGTGTCCTACGGAAAGACTAGAGACTGGAGGTAGACAAACTATTTTTTCCTCTAGCATATTTTTATGATCTGTACAGATGGATTTGTTATATCTGTGTAAATGAGAGACAGAAATAAAGTGTTAATTCTGAGGTTCTTCTTTTGTTTAAAAGAAAGCAGGGACTGGTTTGCTATACTATGTATCCGAGGAGCTCTTTCTCTTCGGGAACTTGAGTTAGATTGAAAAAAAATCTCAAAATCTAAACTTAAAAAACAAAGCAAAACACATCTTTTGGGAACTAAATAAATTTGAAGTTTATCTTTAATTTTTCCGAGCTTATGACACTAAGATGACATATAGTAAGAATTTTTGCCTCATCCCATGATGATAGCCTAAAAGAGATCATTAAATACTGTCTACAGACTGATTTTAGGGCTGGGGCAGGGAAACTACGGGATAAGCCTGCAGCACCTTGTAGTAACAGTAGGTAAGGAAATGCTCACAAAATAAAAAGATGTGACTGAGGAGCCGTGCCGACTGTATGTACTGTGGTGTCCTGGGTGGGATCCTGGCACAGAAAATGGACATTAATGGAAAAACTGATGAATAATATCTGGGCTTAGTTAACAGTAATGTACCAACATTGGTTTCTTCCTTTTGACAAATGTAGCCTTGTAAGGTAGGATGTTAACAATAGGGGAAACTGGGTACAGACACTATCTGTACTATCTTTCAACTTTTCTGTAAATCTAAAAAGATTCAAAAATAAAATTTTTATTTACAAAACCTTGGTGACAGTTTTTTTTATTATGTATAATCAAATGATGTGAAGAATAAAAACTGTTTTGTGTTAGCCAGTTTTCTCCAGTTAGCATGTTTTAGTTTAATATTATGATCTTCCCCTCTAAAAGAATAATATGCTACATTACCATTATTTTTATTTTTAAGTTCCCTTATTCATAGTAGTTTCATTTATATGTAAGATTTAGTGACCTTTTAAAAGTCATATTAACATCTGAAACTTTTAAAATGATAGGAGGTTAATAAGGTACAAATTAATAGCTGTATATTTTGAAGGGAAGAAGTTAATAATTTACCGTAGTGGTACATAGGATCTAGGTTGTGATTGTTTTGAGAATTATGGTTTTGAAAGTGCTTATGTTATATTGATACTGTACCTCATCATAAAATAGCACTTTGGGAACTTAAAAATGTAATAATCTTATCAGTTAAGGCAACACATAAAAAGTAATCTAATAGAACAAAAGAATACTTAAAATAATTTAAAATATAATCTTTGTTATCAACTATGAAAATGAATATAAATAAATTTCATGTAATTTCTTTTCTAGATTTATTATCTAGGATAGATTTGGATGAACTAATGAAAAAAGATGAACCACCTCTTGATTTTCCTGATACACTGGAAGGATTTGAATATGCTTTTAATGAAAGTAAGTGGTGTATGCTATACGCAAGATTTGTTTAACAATGCTAATAGAATCATAGGACAGATATTATTTGCTACTTTTATTTGCCAGCTAGAAAGTTTTATGTGTTTCTTTTGAGAATAATGTCTTATCCTTCTATGATGAAGTTCTTCAGTCAAGTAAAAGAACCAAGTAATAATTTCCCATAGTTGTCAAGTCACTTAAACCAACGAACGTGAATTTGATTCAGCTTATGTATTTTCAGTCTTGAGGGTTTAGCTCCCTTGTATCCAGCTGGAACTCCCAATTAAATTATGTAGAAAGATACTACTATTTCACATGTTATTTAAAATGAAATGACTGGCAATAATTATCTGTGACAATATTTTAAAGCATAATACTCAATTCCATGATTTTTTTAGACAACATCCTTATTGTAAAGTTTGTTAATTAAGTTCTGAATAAAATAAGCTTTGCACTTGGGATTTGGAATAACATACCATAGATTGCAAGGATGTTTCTAGAACAAAGCACAATTAAACTCTGGATTAATAACATTGTAATTCTTGAAGGATAATGTTATTACAGGCCAGGTAGCATTTGAATTGCAGCTTTCTACTTGTTGCTCTGCATTAACTAAATTGGTGATCTGTCATCACTGTGTTTTTTCAAAATTTTACATGCAGTTATTTTATTCTGTTCACATTGACGATTGTCATACAACGTACAAAAAGTACAAAAACCCAGTTCATTTTCTAATACCAGGTCAGAGCCAAGTTGCAAAAGAGGACTGTACAGTAAGTTACAAGAAGAGTTCAGGTGTCCTGTACAAATCATGCTGCCTGTCGCATGGTGTATTTAAAGCTGTACATATTGCCACAGGAGAATGTCTTGTCTTTGCAGCGTCCATATAGTTCCTGCCAATGAGGCCTCCTTAGATTCATGTGTCTGTACAATATCAATTATAGGTGTTAGAACTTATAGTGACAGTCTCTGTGTACTAGAATATTAAATGAGTTTAAACAGAGCATATTAGAAACTTTGATCTCTTTTCTGATACTAATTTTCATGTTTTTTAATAAAGGATATCTAATGGCAAAATATGTGTGAGTAGTAATATTTTGTTTTTAAAAGAAATTTTATAATTTAATTAACAGAGTCAAAATTGCTCTGAGACTAATGTTGCCTCTACCCCTCTAAAACAATTACCAGACTCCTCTTTCAGAACAGGGATTGGGGGAGTGTGTTGGTAGTGCGGGTAAATCATAGAACTATGTTTGCTTTATGGATAGAGGATATCAGTTTTCACTGAAGTCTGTCTTTCATCTTCCTTGAACATTTCTTAAAGGGAGTGAAAAACAAAGAAGCAATACACTTTTCTCTCTCACTTTCCTATCAGATACATTCATACACACATCTTTGCTTACATTTTTATACCCTTGCATGCACATGCTCTGTACTTACACACTTTCAGACACACCTACACGTTTGCACATGCAAGTGTACTTACACATGAATGCATATGGACCCTTGCACACATCTATCATTTATTTTTTAAATATCCTGGACACTGTCTTGCATAAATATAGACTTACAGTATGAGGCAAAGATTCTTGCATTCCAAGGAGAGAATGTTTTATGGATCTTATTTTTAGCATGATAGAGTTCAGGGTTGAACTCAGAGTGAATAGTGAGTACTTTTTCAAAGAGGTGAGGTTCTGAAACCAGGAAACTGGTTTCAGTATTAAGCTGCTAAAAGGGCAGTTCTAACTTAGTATCCCCAGAGACTTTTTTTTTCAGGATTTATAATAAAAAAACTTTTATGAAAGCTTTGAATTGAAACTTTCATTACCTGATTGAAGAAGCTTCTAAATTTTCTAAAGAATTTTAAAGTTCTTAGTTGGGTAACAGAAGAATTTGGATACAGAGTTCACCCTAAGGAAAAGAAAATTTGTAACGAAGGGGAAGAGATTCTTTTTACCTGCATCAAACTGATACCTTGTTCTTTCAAATCACTACCTTTTCAAATACTCTTTGTGTTCAAAATGCCTATTTAGCCATTCTCCAGTTGTTGGAATTGTATAAGTCCCAGCTCTTGCTTTGGAAGATGAAGGTGACGGCTTTTCCCCTTTTCCCTCAACCCACACACACTATATATACCTCTGTACAGTATTATGAGGAAGCACACTTTCGTATCACCAAAAAAAAATATTTGGACTCAGCAACAAACTGAGTTTGAATCTTGTCTTCCATGATAGCTGATATTTATTGTACTCTTACTACATGCCAGGAAGTATCCTAAATACTTCCAATTTATTAATTTATTTAGGCCATTGATAGCTTATTTTGGGTCTTAGACTCCACCACCAATCTGATAAAATATATGGATACACTTCAGAATAATGGGCATTTGGGTATACACAGGAAATTTTACAACTGAGTTTTGAGGACTCTAAAATAAAATGTCCTAAGTCAGCCCTTTGACAGTTGCTGAAGAGATTTTCCAAACCTTTGAGAAATACCAAATTTGCAAATACAACTATAACATAAGTGATCCAGGTTATCTTTTCTGGTTAAGAATGCTTACTTTCTTTGCCTCTTTACCTTCTTTTCGCTTTTAATACTAGAGTAGCATTGACATGTATACACTACCAAAAGTAAAACAGGTAGCTAGTGGGAAGCAGCTGCATAGCACAGGGAGATCAGCTCAGTGCTTTGTGCTGACCTAGAAGGGTGGGATAGGGAGGGTGGGAGGGAGACGCAAGAGGGAGGGGATATGGGGATATATGTATATGTATAGCTGATTCACTTTGTTATACAGCAGAAACTAACACAACATTGTAAGGCAATTATACTCCAATAAAGATGTTTAAAAATATATAAATAAAAATAAAATCAATGAAAAACAAAAAAAAAACCAACAAGCAAACAAAAAGTACTAGTGCTGATAGTTGGCTGTTTTGATAGGGCTTATTTTCCCTAAAGTATCAAAATCATTATCACTTTATGAGACTTATTATGTCCAAAATGAACAGAGAATTAAAAAAAAACCAAACCTCTTTTTGAGATGTAGTTATAAGTATCTATATCTAACTACCTAAACTCACTATCTAGGTAAGTCAGTTCCCCTTCACACAGCAGTCTCATAGAAAATACATTTAAAATTTTAGTGCAGCAATATTACACATTACTGTATGTCATGTACCTTTAAGGTTGCTTTAGTCAAAATGCCAAGTGCTAGATTTGCAGATGTCTTCAATCTGCTTGTATTGGTATGCTAAATGGGAATTTCCCTGTCCTAGAAAGAAAACTGTAGATGTACCTTACAATTTACATGGCATCATCTGACCGTAAAAGAGTGTTATAATGATCCAATGCAGTGTCTCATGTTGAGTATTAAAGAACTTTACAAATAAGGATTAGCCCTTATTTTATATATTAAAAGTACCCATTTTATATGTAGTAAAATTGATTCATAAAAATAATGAAATAGTTTTACTTAGAGTAGTATATTTCCTGGCTTTAGTTTCAGTGCCACAGCTTTCCTTTCAAGTCTTTCTTCACTCTTGCATGTCCTCATTGGATAAAAATCAAATACTAATAACTCCATTCAGCTTGACCATGTCCCTCTTCTGCCCCTGAAGTCTTTCTTGTGCCTCATTGCTCTTAGGATAAAGTCCAAACCCAGTAGTTTGGGCCTTCTGCTATTTGATTCCACGTGTCCTCCAATGTTATATTATTTTATTTGGTTCATACTCTTTTTGTTTCTTTTAAACTGGGTTGTTCACCATTATTTGAACTTGCTGTCATGTTTTTTCAAAATTCTGTTTATGTTGTCTGAGTAGGGGTGGGAGGGAAGGTGTTAAAGCACTTGGTCTGTGGTCTGTTTCTCTCTTGAATACCAGGGGAATGCTTCTGGGGAGAGAAAGAAGACAGGTGGCCTGGTCTGTGCTATGAGGAGAATCCTTATCCATGGAGTATTTTGAGCAGGATAACTGGTTTGGCATTGCTTATGGTTAAACAAACCTATAATCTGTGGATATGTAGGGCATGTTTCTCTGAAAAATATCACATGAGCAGTACAACTCTCTGGCACATAAAATGGAATTGTTTTATAACCAGCTTGCTCACCAATGTGTTAGGTAACTCATGTGCCCCACTTAGAGACATCACCTATTCTGAACCAGAGAGTGCTATCCAGTGAGAGGATAGGCCCTGGGAAGACATGGTCAGGCTGTTCCAGACCTGCTTTGCCTGTGCCTTTTGACTGCTTGTACCCTTGAAGTTATTAGTAAAGTTATTAATTATCAGCAAAATCTCTGAATTGTGTGAGTCTGACTTGACAGTCTAAACCTGTGTTGGCTCACTGTCTCTCTCCAATTTCCATTTTAAATCTTACTTGTATTTCAAGGCCTAGTTGAGAAATTTCACTAAAACCTTCTGAACCTATTCTAGCCTATAGGCATCCTTCATTTTTCTAAACTCATTTTAGACTTTATTATCTATGTGAATTGCCTGTAGCAGTTTTTAGACTGTTGACTTACTTCATTCTTGTTTAACTCTCTGAAAAGTTGCTTAACTTTTAAATGTTTATGCTGTTACTCCTCAGGTAGCCTCTAAGCTTAGGAATGGGGACCACGTTCATGGCTATAGCTAGCAAAAATCCTCATACATTGTAGGCCCTCAAATATTGTTAATTTGCTTTGGATTAGAGAAACAAAGATTAGAGACATAGCATTTGAGTACTTGGGGTCATTCTTTTATACTATGTATATGTTTGCATCATATGGATATTTGAAGAAAAAAATCTGATGAAAAAAATGAAACTGTTCTGAGAAAGATATTTTAAATTTTTATTAGACATTTATTATACTTTCCATATTATTATAAATGTACTCTGAATCATAGCAATATTGTTTGTTTGTCTTCTAGAGGGGCAGTTAAGGCACATAAAAACCGGGGAGCCATTTGTTTTTAACTACCGGGAAGACTTGCACAGATGGAACCAGAAAAGATATGAAGCGCTTGGAGAGGTATGGTCGTGTATACAACTTCAACCTTGTGTTTTTCCAATTTTAAATAGTCAGAATAAAGGTTTTGAAGCTGAAGCAGTACACGCACTCTTTCTACAAAAAAGTGATTAAAAACAGTTTTTGCATTTTTTAATTTTTTGTGGTAATGCTAGAAACATATTTTCAGTTTAAAAGTTTACGTTTTTACATAAATATATCCTTCCCATGACCTTAATATTTTGTAGTGAGTCGTTATAAGGGGAACAAATTCATGCTAAATTTTCTATTTTTAATGTTTTTAGGAGCTTGAATCCTCTGCTGTGCGAGGAAGAATAAGTGTTCTTTTAAGTGCTTATCTAAAACAAAAAACAAAAATCAAAAGAGTTGCTTGTGTTAACTATGTGAGGTGATGCATGTGTTCATTATCCTGATCTTGGTAATTTTTCTACAATGTATAGCAAATCATCTTATTGTGCACTTTAAATATATACAATTATAGTTGTCAGTTATTCCTGAAATTTAAAGAAATTACTTATGTATATGAAGAAGATTGATATTTGGCTAATAAATTGGATATAACCTACTTAATCTTTGACTTGATAAAGGATTAGTCCTCGTGAAACATTAGATACCTCACATGCTACCACTGGTAGGAACCTTTGAAAATGTCATTTGTCATTCAAGTGAATGTTTTGTTAAAACTCAAAGTTGTACTCATTGGCGTCATATTAAGTATTTTCAATAAAAAGCATATGGGCACATTTGTTTAGTGCAATAACTAAACAGCCACTTTACTTCTATAAGGAAGAGCTGAAAGTTTTATTTCTTTTTTGGCTCTTTAATAAAGTAGTCAAAATTAATTATTTGGTTAAACAGTAGCATAAAGAATATATGAAATTTAGTTTATGTTTTCTGGGAGACAGTTTTCCTTGGATCTCTTCATTTCTGCACGTGTCTGAGCAAAGACATTGACAGCTTTTGTTCTGGACCATCTTTTTGAGGATGTCTGTATAGGAAACAGCCTTGGAAGAGAGAGTTTGTGTCTTCCTCCAAGGCAGAGGGCAGATTTGTTTGTGTCAAGGTACTTTCACCTTCTTTCCCTACTAGTGGCAAAGGATGAGCAGGTTTGCTAGCAACCCCCTCGTTAGATTGGGCTTCATAAGTTTGAGGTTCCACAGCCATGATACAATGTCACTATGTGCTCAGCCTCTACCCTGGGCGTATCAACATTGCCTCTTTGGTATTTGAGGGGCAGGAGAAACAGATGAAAACATGAAGCTCATACTGCTTGCTGTAACCTGGGTAATAAAATCCTTTGTCTCTTACCCAGGAGTCTAGTGTCTTCTGGCTGCAACCATGAAACTGTAGTGGGCTAACTTTTTAACTTGCAACTCAGAGTAAAATCACAGACTCTTGAGAGTTCTTGACGTTGTTCTCCAGCATTTGTAACTTAACTGTATTTAATGCCCTGAATGATTTCTGCTGTCCATAAAAAAGAGTTTGCCTAATTCCACATGACTGATAGTATTTTTATTATAGAATATCCATACTATATGGCCTTAGAGAAGGACTGGGATTGTTTGTTTATTTTTAATGGGGATTACATTTTACTCTTTTCCATAAGCCATGTACATTTGTTCACTTGGATAGGTGCTGTTCTCCAAACATCTGCATTTTTGACATCTGCATCTTTTTCAGTCTCAACCTATATCCTCCAACATCATCTTTATCAAAATCTAAGTAGTGTGTCTTACTAGATATTCCCATGTGTAAGTGATTCCTTTCTGAGATCTGAGATCTCCTACCTAATTCTTTGGACATATGGAGGGTCACAAAAAATTTTTAAACCTCACAGTCAACTCAAGACTTACGTCAGTATAATTCTGAAAGGTCTTGTATAACTGTCTACAGTTCCTAGAAAACAAATAAACATCATGTTTAAATTCTGGAAATATTTAGTACTTCATATTACCAATAAGATCTCTAGTTCCATTAAGCGAGAACCTGTGAAAAGCCTCTCACCACAATGTCCTAGATGTAGAAGCAGTGAAAAATCTCCTTTCTCCTCAGTGATGGATAGGACGGAATTCAGAAATTTGAGTTTATTGCCTGGGAGGCTGCCTTAATAAACAGCTTTGGATATGCTTAAGATTTAAGTTTTAAGGAAACGAATTTTGACTTCAGGCTATAGTCTAAACCAAAAGCCCTTCTGTTTTCTTAAGTGTTTTCCTACTGAATATTGAGTTTTGTCTTGAGCTGAGAGGTACTATATATGTTTCACAACTGCTGTTTTAGTTTATGTGTATTTCTCTCTTAAGGAGATTATTATAGCAATCATTCAGTAGAAATTGTTTTTAAGACTTGCTCCTGAAATGCTCTATCATTTTTATGTAAATTAAACTTATTGTGTAAGTAAAATAAACTGAGATGTCATTTTCTTTTTAGAATGCAGTGCCATAAGTACACAAAAGAGTACTCTTTACCTTCAAATAGTTACATTTTTGTAATCAAATGCTTTTGCTAATATGTATATATATATTTTACTGTCTACATATAGCTTGATAAAAACATATAGCCTTTAATAAGTTTGGTTAATTTCTCTAAATTTAGAAAGATACTTTCAGTTTTAGGAAGTGGGAGAGTGGTGTGAAAGGGTAATTTTCAAAATAGAAGTCTTTAATGTATGTACATTGGAGCAAAAGGCCAAGGAATAACATTTCTGGTAGACACAGAAAGACTAGAAAGGCTATCATGTTACGTAGTAAATAGAATGGTAAAAACTCAGCATGTAACTTGTCAAATTTTCTCAACTGTCTCTTTCATGTCAATACCGAATTATTATTAAATGCAGAATTTGTAATCCAGCAGAAATTCTAATGAAAGATTTGATTTTCTTGCCTAATTTGGGTCTTTGCATTTCCTTTGATATTTGTTTACTTCTTTAAAAATTAATAAATTGTCAATGTGCTTATTAGTAAGAGGATAGCAGTGATTGGATAGTCTTATAAGCTTGGCTTTTTATTCATGGATAGGATCACACTTACAAAAAAAAGAAAAAGTAAGGGCATAATTTTTTTCCCTGGACCTAAATTAGTAGTATGTCTTGTAAAATAGTGGAAACTTACTGAAAAATATTGCATCAAAAAAAATGGAATTTATTGAAGAATGTAGGCCAGCAGTGTCTTTTGGGGTTTTTCTAATGGCCATATTTAGGTACTTGAAATAGGAGCAACTTAAAGTAAAGAATAATAATATAAATTATTATTTTAATATTCAAATATTTGAATATAATGTGATTATCTGTGTATAACTATTACCTTCATATAAGGTGAAATTCTCACATCTCATATTGTGACAGAAACAAAGGTCTGGCTGTCAGGAGATCTGGGTCCTAGTTCTGGCTCAGCACTATCTGTGTGACTGGGAAAATATAAGATGAGCCTAGGACATCATCTTTTTCTGGAAAGCAAACATTTAGTCTAATGGAAGTATGTGAAGAGGACAGAGAAACCAACTTGAAAGGATTTCCTTTGGCCAAAATTGGGACAATTCGAGGGTAAAACAGAGTTAGGATTCTATTGATTGTAAAACATTTAATAAAAAGTCATGATTCCATAACATTTTAAAAAAATGTAGTTAATGTGCTATCGTAAGATGAAAATTATCTGAAAATTGGTAATCAAAAGGAGAGAATTAAGTAGCTAGACTTTTTATTAGGAACTGTTGTTCATTTGCAGGTGAGGAAGGAATGTTCTACTTTACCAAAGAATACTGGCTACTAAAAGTAAAAAAATATGACAAAATTAGAAAATCACCATAATTCTAAAGATGTTCCCTCAAGATTCCCATTTCCTGCTTAGTCAGTCAAACTCTAATCTAGGAGCTACTGTGAAGAGACTTTGCAGATGTAATTAAGGTTACTCGTCAGCTGATCTTAAGATAGGGAGATTGTCCTGGATTATCTGGGTGGATTCAGTACAATCACAAGAGTAATTAAAAGCAGAAGAGAAAGGCAGAAGAGTCAGTCACAGAAATTCTGCAGCAGAGGCAGGAAGAGAGATTCCAAGCATGAGGATTCAACACACCATTGCTGGCTTTGAGATAGAGGACCCACTTGCAGGAACCAGAGAGAGGCCTGTAGGAGCTAAGGGTATCCCTGAACTGACAGTCAGCAAGGAAAACAAGGATCTCAGTACTGCAGCCTCAGTGAACCAGATTTTGTCAACAACCTGAGTGAGCTCGGAACGGGCCTTTCTCCAGAACCTCCTGATAAGAGCCCATCTGGCTGACACCTTGATTTTGGCCTTGTGAAACCTAGAGCAGAGAAACCAGTAGAATCAACCCAGATTTGTGATCTATAAATTGTGAGATGCTAAATTGTGTTTAAGCTATTAAGTTTGTGGTAATTTGTTAGAAAACTACCATACAACCCCTTAATGAAATGATTGATTCAGATGAGGATCATGAATGTATACTAATTTCATTAGGTGAAAGGATGTGACGGAATATTTGCACAGTGTATTTGTACAGACTATTTGCAAAGTATTTCCAAAGTATCACCTCACAGATTTCTTGCAATTGTAAGGGGGCAAAATATGTACCTTAAAATAGAGATCTAGCTGTCAGCACATTACCTAAGTGAACAAAGTTAGTATCACTATTTTATTTTATTTTATTTTTTTTGCGGTACGCGGGCCTCTCACTGTTGTGGCCTCTCCCGTTGCGGAGCACAGGCTCCGGACGCGCAGGCTCAGCAGCCATGGCTCACGGGCCCAGCCGCTCCGCGGCATGTGGGATCTTCCCGGACCTGGGCACGAACCCATGTCCCCTGCATCGGCAGGAGGACTCTCAACCACTGCGCCACCAGGGAAGCCCAGTATCATTATTAATAGAAGAACTTGACGTTACGCGTCTTCTGATATGATGCAGTTTGAAGTACACAGCATTAACCGTGAATATTCTTGCTATGTGTATTGAATCTGACGCTAATCAGACCTTTAGATGTGTCTTCCATTTTCGTGAAATATAGGAATAGAGGGAAAAGTAAATGACACCACCAGGACACAGTCCAGAACATGGGACATGTAAAACACAATGCCATTAAAAATACTGAAAAGGTTTATGTGTCAGAGGTAAAGAAACTGTTGTAGATGAAAATAAACAAGGAGATAGCAACCAGTTTCAGTGTATGAACATTGATGGGATTTTTGTTTAAAAAAACTAAAGCAAACAAAAACACCTCTACACTCTTTAGGGGCAACTGAGGAAGAATTGTTCGTTTCTTTAGGTGTGATAATATTATGTATTACAGTTATGTAGGAAACTGTCCTTATTCTTAGGTGGGGCTTGTGAAATATTTAGGGAGAAGGTCATGATGCCTGCAAGCTATTTTTAAACGCTTCTTGAGAAAGAGGAAAAAACCACAGAAATAAACAGAAAGCATATATGGCAAAATGCTGTTAAGAATTGTTCAGTCAAGGTGGGAGATGTAAAAGTGTTTATTGTACTATTTTTCAACATTTCTGTGTGTTTGAAAAGTTTCACAAGTTGAGTATTGGGAAAGAAGAAACTGGTGATAGGAAACTTGAAGGAGCTTTGTGTTTGTGAGTGTGGCTTTTTCCCTGTCAGGCTATATACTTCAGTGTTCTTGGACTGTACCATTTTATTTGGGACCCTTCAAATATCTAGAATTTGGAGTACTTCTTTCTGGGATAACAACATCCATTCTAGCGCTTGAGTTGTCTCCAAAGAGTTTGTTCCATTTCTTTAGAAATACCTTACTTAGTATTTTGCCTGGGGCATAAATGCATTTGGCATCACAGAAGGAATGAACTAGGTGGGTGAGTATTATGACAGTTTCTATGAGTCTCTCATACTCCTGTATGTCTTATTAGATATGCCAAGAATACAGGAGTCTGCCTGCTTTTTACCTGGGCCATTTCTCAAGAGTTGTGTTTGCAACAGGCAGTATTGAAGCATGAGGTTAGGTCTTCCTCTGGGACAAAGAACAGGCTTGCTTGCAGCTTACTAGGAAATGGTGGGCTCCCCAAGCTGGGTATTCCTCAGCTTTGACCTGAACTGCTCTGTGTGCAGCATCCATCTAGGGTCACATCATGTTGTGCCCCAGAGACTTGGGGTCCAGGGAACCAGTGCAAATATGCTGATGCTATGCTGTGATTAATAGTCCTTTATCTGTGACCCAGAAGTTTTGTGTCTGTTGTTAGCACCCATGAAAGTTAACAGGCTAGCTGATTAGTTTGTAACTAAGGCAAAAGCAAATCTCAGACCTGTCAGTGTAATCCCTCTGTTTTCAGTCTGACTTCTCACTTCCACTCTTCACTGGATCTGCATTTTCCAAGCCTTGAAACCCCTGAGGTTCTGCTGGGCCAGTAACCTACTTTCCTAGTTTAAATGGATGGCGCTACCATTCATCCAGTTTTGTAAGGCAGAAACTACATAGTCCTTTCACTCTTCATGTTTGACTTCATGTGACCAGGTCTTGTTATTATACCTTTTTACGTCACATCTTTTTCCATGTCTATTGCTACTGGTTTAGCTTAGGTCTATATCATCTCTTAAACTAGATTACTGCAGTTCAGCTTCATGATGAAATGCGTCCGCCTGTCAGAATTCATATATTGAAGCTCTAACCTCTTATGTGATTGCATTTGGAGATGGGGCTGTTAGAAAGTAATTAAGATTAAATGTGGTCATAAGGGTGGGGCCCTAATCTGATACGATTGGTACCTTTATAAGAAAAGATCTCTCTCTCTCTTCCCCCTTCCCTCTCTCTCTCCCTCTCTCTCTCTCTCTCTTCCCCACTTCATGTACACACTGAGGAAAGGCCATGTGAGGACAGAGCAAGAAGGTAACTGTCTACCAGCCTGAAAGAGCCCTCTCACCAGGAACCTAATCAGCCAGCACCTAGATCTGGTACTTCCCAGCCTTTAGAACTGTGAGAAATAAACTTCTGTTGTTTATGCCACCTAGTCTGTGGTACTTTGTTATGGCAGCCTGATCAGACTAAGACACTACCTGCAATGTGGTCCATCCATGCCTGCCTCCTTCCACCTCCATCTCTGAACCTGTTCTCAATGCTGCTACCAGAGATATCTTTTAAAACTGCAACTGTAAGCATGTTTGCCTGTTTTTAGAACCTTTATGTGCTTCCCTACAAAATGAATTTCAAACTGCTTGCCTTGTTATACCAGACCTTTCATGAGTTGGCCCTTGCATATTTTTCTGGCTTTATCACTTGCCTCCTCTCTTGCCCCAGTTCCCACTCACCCTATGCTTGAGCTATATAAACCTACTTGTGGTTTTCTAATATGCCATGCTGTTTTGTATCTCTGGGCCTCTACTCATGCAGGGAGCATTTGGTGCCAAGGATGCAGCTTTACCACCCTCCCTCCCATCTGCTTGCAGAATATTTATTCATCTTTCAAGCTTAGATCAACCTCTAAGAAAACTTTCTCTGATCCACATAGGATAGAATGGACCTCTCTCTTCTTTGTGTCTCAAATTTGCTTTTAAAATAATTCTGTTATAACACGTATAATATATTATTTCTCTTAGTGTGTAATGTATCTTTCTCCTTTTACTAGATGTGTTGGGGGCTTACCTAAGGCTAAATAGATAGTGTATTAGTCACGGTTCTCCAGAGGAACAAAACCAATAGGTTGTACATATAGAGAAAAATACATTTATTTTAAGCAGTTTGCTTATGTAATTATGGAGGCTGGGTGAGTCCAAAATCTGATGGGGAGGCCGGCAGGCTAGAGAACCAGGCAAGAGTTGATGTTGCAGTTTGATTTCAAAAACAGTCTGCAGGCAGAATTCCCTCTTGCTCTGGGGAGATCAACTTTTATTCTTTTAAGCCCTTCAACTGATTGGATGAGGCCTACCCTCATTAGGGAGGTCAATCTGCTTTACTTAAAGTACACTGATTTACATGTAAATCTCATTCAAAAACACCCTCACAGAAACAGCCAGAATAGCATTTGACCATGTATCTGAGCACCATAGCCAGCCAAAGTGCCCCATAAAATTAACCATCACAGATAGTGATCGTATCTAGATGTAATTTAGTCTGAATATGTCATAAGACCTCACATAGCCTTCCTCAGGCTCAGGGTGGAGTCATTCTCTGCAGGGATTCAAGCCCACAATGTGATGCCTACTGTTTTTTTCCCACTAGAACCCCACAATTTCTTTCTGTCCTGATTAATTGCTTTCCATGCACAGAAACAAGGGTGATATGTATTTGTACTATGGTATGATAGGCATTAGGCAGCTATGTTTTTTTCCATTATAGCCAGGAACTTTTCTAAGCTTTCAGTCATTAAGGTTTACAGTTTCACAGTGACCAGCCTGCTAGGAGTTGTATATTGCATGATTTGATGGCCCAGCAGGGAACAATTCCTGGAAATTCCTCCCCAAATCTATCTTTTGTAGTAGATGTAACCTGATAAATAAGAATCAAAAGATACTGGTATACTACTAGAGTTCCATTCATTCATCAGCAGTTGGTCCTTTTCAGCATCATAGTGAAGGACCAAAATGTCTCCAGTTTGATGCTACTCAGGTTAGACCTTGTCAGGTTCCAAAACAGAGGCAGTTTTGGCAAACATATAGCTTCACCCCATTGGGCATTTACTGTTGTAAGACACAATAGAAGAATTGTATTGTCATACCAGCATCCTCCCCAACCCCATCTTCCTCAGATCCCTTGCAAAAGCAGAGAATTCGATTTCGTGGGGACCCTCCTTTGGTCCCCTTCTTGCTGAGTGTGAGCATACACTTGTGAAGGTCTGTAAGCTAGCCCTTCTTGACTTTATTTCTACCCATTTTTGATAACAGATGTTCAGTTGCCTGCTCCAGCTTTCTGTAAACCTCTATGCTAAGCATGATAAGCAACATGATATGTGCATTTGAGGTGTTGTTTCTTCACCTGTGGTTAGACACTGTGTGCCATAAAATGCAATTTTTGACCTGAAACCTTTCCAAATCGGTTCTGTGTTTTTTGCTCCAGTCCTTTTATTGTGTTTTGAGTGTTTACATCTACCTCCAAGTATGCAAAGCTCAGTCCAGAGTGTCTGTACCGCTCATGCCCATTATAGTCTCCCGGGGCTATGGGCAGTGGTCCAGTATAGTTCCCTTGCCAACTGTGTGTAGAGCCTTCACTGTAGGAAATCTGCCTCATAGCTGTTTGCAGTCTGTCTTATCATTGGTGGATGGTACAGTCCTTGTTGGCATTTTGTATCTCAGAACATACAAGAGGAATAAGCTGACTGTCAGCCGCTGTTGCACGGCTACAGCTCTGCTGTGTCCATGTATTTCATAAGCCAAAGTGGCAATGTTGAGTCGAGTGAGCATACTAAGTATCCACCTGTTGGTTAGAGTTACCTTATGATTATTTTGATGGGAATCCACACGTCCTTCTTTAAATAAAGAGTCCCTTAAATTCCCATAGGGTCATGCTCCAGTCTGCATTTCTGAATTACTTTCCTAGTTCACTTTTCCATAGCCCATCTGTCTGACCGTGTGACCAAGCCATTCACTGGCACCCATGAGTTACACAAACTGCAGGGCCCATGGGGTTGTCTAATTCTCCTGTCACTGAAAGGATAACAACGTGTAGTTCTGCCCACTGAGATGATTTATTCTAATCTTCTTTAATCAGAGTTTCTTCCATCAGTTGGTCACAGTGTGGAAGCTTTCCAAACAGGATGCTGTCTGTCACCTTGGAACTGACATCTGTAAACCAAGCAGCTTTTTGTTTGTCAACTAGGGGCTGCTAATAGGATACTCCCCGTGTGGCACTAGGATCCAGTAGTCATCCAGGTACCTCCAAAGTTGGTCCTAAGGGAAAAGAGGCTATCTGCTCATAAATAGATATCTTCTTGTTTTCCTCTGATAGATATTCCTGTATCAACCATTTCCATTTCATTATGGAAATTTTCTTTTCACTGCCTACCTTATTAGAACGTTACTCTGACATTACACAAAACATTATGGGTAGCTCAGATCTCAAGATTATTTCCTTCAGTTATGGAGGCAGTTTCAGTTAATGACCGGTAATAAGCCGTTGTCTTTCAAACAGCATGTACTGCGTTGCTGCATCTGGACATTTTCTTGTCTAAAACCCAGCAGTCACTGCTGGGCAGCACTCACAGACTTTTGCCATAAGTTCCAGTCCGGATGAGTGAATTCAAGTTACAAAAACTTCCAAAATTATATATAAGTGTAGATCATAAGAACCCACATATATTGACTGGGCTACTATGGCCTTTTGTAATTCAGACATAGCCTGCTGTTGCTCAGGCCTTCATTTAAATATGGCCTTCTTTCAGATAGCTTTATGGGTAGGAGCTAGCAATATGCCCAGATATAGAATATGTCCCCTCTATAATCACAGCAACACAACTGAGTGTTGTGCTTCTTGTTTGGTTTCTGAGGTAGGCAATGACAGCTGTTTATTGCTAGTTGCCTGTGGAATATCACCAGTGGCTCCTGTCTAAGTTATTTATCAAAACTTTAACATATGAGTAGACCCTCAGATCTTTGTTGAATTTACCTACCGAATTATTAACCAAATAATGAGAGTAAACTGGTGAATTCAGATACTCTTGTGGCAAAACAGCAAATATGGGATCCTTCCCGCATGAAGGTAAATGGTGGTTGACTCTTCTCTGATAGATATCAAGAAAAAGGCATTTGCAAGATCAAAAAAAAAATCTTCCTTTAAATAATATTGAAAAACTACTGCCTTGTTTTTGACTTGTAGAATGAGAGGATAATAGAGAAATATATAATTTTTCCTGATGAACTTGGTTAGCTGGGTAGAAAAACAAATAAGATAAATAAAATGCTAACTCCAGTGTAAAAAGCTAGAACATTTAATAATTAAGGCCAGACGGGGATTAGTTATGTGTCTAATAACAAGTGAGAGTAAGACAGTGGTGTGAGGTGGTTAAAAATCATTGATTGGATGGTTTGTACTGAGCCAGAGCCTACAGGGTCACCGGGAATAAACACACACGAGTGCACATAAGCACAGTTTTTTAAATGAAGATGCGGACTCAACCAGTGGAAGACTTTTTTTCAATCAACGTTTACACACTTAACGAGAGAACAGTTTTCAACTAAAGTGGACAATTAGTTCTTAGGCAGGATTTCCGAAAGAGACTCAGCCAGAGCTGTGATGGTGTTCTTGGTTAGCAGTTGTAGCCTGGCATGACAGGTAACTGTTACTTTTCAGCAAGCATTTGTCAAGAATCAAGTCATTGCCTCCTGTCAGGAATCCATATGTGCGTTGCATAGAGCAACAGACTGGAGACACGAGGCCTCAACCTGCTAAAGTGGGTGTCTACTCCTCCACGCTCAAAGATTTAAGATAGGGTGTTAAAGTTAAGTGTTTTATTAGAGTACAAGTAGGCTCAATTTGCATATGTTTTATGGTAAATTTTAAAATAAAAGAACTCACTGTATATTACCCAAATGCATTATTTTTTGCTTTTTTAAATTAGGCTGTGATTTTGCCTTTATTATTAAATGTTATCTCTGGACCAGTTTTATCTACAAAATGTCATCTATACATAGCTCTTCAGAACCTAACCTCTCTTATAAGTAGGCAGTTACCTATATTAAATGTGACTGTAAGCCACTGTCTATCTTTTGTTCACTCTGACCCTTTACACCTTGTAAGTTGTTTCATCTGACTGTGATGGTAAAGGCTGTGTATGGTAGTCACTAAAGTGGGAATAAGGAGTACATATGCTTGTAAAAACTTCATGATTATTAATATGTTTTGATACTGTTTTATTGCTATGGTTACCCAAACAATCATAATTGACATCATAGGTTTTAAAATAATATGTAATGTGTATGTTAGTAATTCTGTGAGAAATAACAAAAAATAAATTTGCCTAGCTTCTCTTTTCTATTCTGTTTTCACATGTGCAGTTTCTTATGCTATGACCTTTTATTTTTTTATCTCACTTTCTCTACTGCTTTTTTCTAGCCAGCATTTAAACATGCGTAAGTCTCTCCCATCTTACTGATTTTTAGTTCTTGTTTTGTTTGTTCACTTAGCAATGTTTGACATTGTGACTTCTTTCTTTTCAAAATATTGTCTTAACTATGCCCTCATGTAATGATATTCTCTGGTTTTCTTCTTAACCTCTGTGAACACTTGTTCTTCATCTCCTTTGCACCTTCTAGTACTTTTGTCAATCTGTTAACGTGAGGTGTGTCAGGACTCAGTTCTAGGTCTTCTGTTTCTCTCTATTCATTTTCCCTTGGTGAATGATTATGCTCCCATAGCCTCTGATGCCATCTTTGAGTTATTTGACTCTAAACCCTAATCTATATCTCTATCTCCCTGTGCTCTGGACTGGACACCTTCACTTGGCATTTCATTAGGCACCTCACACTCTGCTTGTGTAAAACTGAACTGATTGATCAGCTTTCCATTCCCCAGGAAACGTTTTCCTGTATATCAGTAATCTATCTAGTCATTCAGGCTAGCTACCTAGGAGTTAAGCTTGAGTTTTTCCTCTCCCTCAATTTGTACAGCTCACCACTCTTTCTAGTTTCCTACTCACTGGTTCCCTAATCCTCTCCATCCATGGTGAGTCCACGTTAGTCTCAGGGTTCTTTTCCTTGTTTGTTTATTCATTCGTTCATTTAGTCATTAATTTAAAACTTTTTTTTTTTTGACTGCCTACTCTGAGCCAAGCAATGTTCTGGGTACTGAGGATATCACACAGTTAACAAAACAGATAAACATTGAATGGAGATCACATTTTTTGTGGAGAAGGGGAAGACAGATAATAAAGAAAATAAATAGTATTTAGCTGTTGACAGTGTTTTTGAAAAACTAAAAGTTGTGGGTCAGGATGAGTTGAGTCTAAGCACTGTGCCCAGGAGCACTTCAGCATTAAGAAATTGAGGAGAAGGGGAGTCAACAGCAGAGACCAAGAAGAGCAGGCCATTGAGGCAAGAGTAAAACAGTGAGACTGTGATGTCCTTAAAGCCATGTGAATAATATATATCTAGGAGAAGGAATGATGATTTCTATAGATTCAGTCAAACAGGTCAGTGAGGGTGCTCTGATTGGAGTTCTTCTGACTCATCTCCCTGGCTAAGTGTAATCCTTGACAGCTCCATTCTGAAGCCAAAATGTTATTCCAAAGTTATAAACTTTATTATCTTTTATTTCTCAGTGACTTTAGGATAAAGGTCAAACTACTTCATATGGCCTACAAGGCTCAAGCTGATATGTGTAGCTTCATTTTCCTTTGTCATACTCTATACTCAAGCCATTAAGAGCTTCTTGGGTTACTTGAAGTTATTTTTCTTACAGCTTTAATAAGACCTCTATTTTTTACATGAAACATTTCTTCCTTCCTGATCTAACTGCTATTCATTCTTCAGATAATAACTTAAGTATCACTTCTTTAGTGAGTCTTTCGCTAACCTAGAATTAGGTTAGATTCTCAGACATCATGATATTACTGTCATTACTCATTATACTTTGTTTTTTCCTTGAGTTTAATGTCTGTCTCTCTTAGATATGTCTTTCTGTCTAAACTGTAAGCTAAATGAAGTCAGAGGCTCTGTTCATTTGGTTTACTACATTATTCCTGGTGCCCAGCACAGAGTCTGGCTCAGGACCAGCACTCAATAATATTTTTTGATTGACTATAGAATAAATGACAATATGATATTTCTGTATTGTTCAGTATTGTTATGGGACTTAAGTATTTTTCCTGTTTTGACTTCAGATATTTATATACTTAGGTAAAATGGGAAGACTTGGCATTAAAGTAGTAACAAATTCACTTTTAAAAAGTATGTATTTGGTAGAAAAATCTAACAGTCTTAGATAGACTGGAAAAGAGAAGATTGTAGAGAACTTGATCATAGTTATAGATCCCTTCAAGGTAACACTATAAATGAAGGGAGGGAATTATTTTATTCCCTGAAGATTGTAGGAAAGCAGCAGTTGCCTAAAGCTAAGGAAAACGTTTAAGCTGAAGATTCAGAAAAAAGTTCTCTGCTTGTGTACTGGGAGAACTGACGGACAATGGAACAGCCTTTAGAAGCACTCAAAGCAGTGAATTTTGAAGGTACCATATTCAAGATATAATTAGCTGTAGCCTTAGGGATGTACTGCTTTCTCTTGTGATATTCTGAAGAACTGATCATACTTCTTTTGCTTAATATTCAGAGCTTATCCTATATGTATGGCTTTAAAGTTCCCTCTACAGATTTCAGATATGACTAAAGAGAGCAAGAGCAAGGTAAATGACTTACTTAAGAACACTTAGTGCATTATTATTAGATCCCATGTTCATAGTTCTCAATCACACTGCCTGCCAGTACCATGCATTGGAAACTTTGATTCAACAGTATATTCATGGGAAATTTTTTTGTATCTTTGGCCAAGTATTATGGTAACATAATATACAATTTTTATTATAATGTAGCTAGATTTTGTTTTTTTATAAAAGTATTTAGACCAAACCATTTTTTTATAATGCTCTAAATTAGTGTTTTAAACATGATAAATTTTTTCTAGGAAGTAAGTCGAGCATTTAGGAAGGTCATCACTTTTTTTCCTCACCAAAGTAGCTTTTAGTAAGTTAGTTCTGTAGTTTGATAAAGAGTAGGTTAGGGATTGTAATATTTACCATCTAATTTAAGATACTGATTTTTAAAGAGCTCTCCAAGAAAACCAGCTGATTTTTTCATTTTAAAGTTATATAGATAATATACTACATTTTCTTACTCAGAAATAACTGATGTATTAGTACAAATCCCTGCACTCTGCACTCTCCGCTATGTTAGGCTGTTTGCCATACGGTGAACATTGCTCACTGTTGTCTGAGACGTTGTGTGTGCCATCTCTTTCACCTGGTCTGTCCCTCTTCCTTTCACACAAACTGGGCTCTTTGTCTTCTTCAGAAGCCCTGTCAGACCCATATTTTTAAGTTTCACGTGATCACCTTTTTTGGGAAGGGTGGCGGCGTTCCTTGACACAACCTTTTTGTGTTCTACACTCGTCTAGGTAGTTGCCATTTTATACGAGACTTTCTCCCTTTGATCAACGTATTATTTCCTAAAACATTTAATAAAAGCCTGTAGTTCTTAGGTATTAAATTACTTGATACAACTTGATTATATAGTAGAAGCTCTATTAAGAAACTTCTAACTGGTTTCTTGCTAATTTACTGAAAGTCTGATTCACACTGAACATTATGGCTAGCCTAGGGCATTCTCTAGTGGTCTGTTTCCCTCCAGCTGAGTTTATTCCTGAACTTGTTTATTCCAGTTCTGATTTTCATTATAATTGTGTAAACCAATGAAAACTGAAAGGAAAGAAAAATATTTGGTTTGGGTTTTTTTTTTTAACCTTTAATTTTATTTTTTTTTAATTGAAGTAGAGTTTATTTACAATATTATATTAGTTTCAGGTGTACAACATCGTGATTCAATGCTTTTATAGATTGTACTCAATTACACTCCATCTGAAGTTATTACAAAATAATGCCTGTATTTCTCTGTGCTGTACAATATATTCTTTTTTTTTTTAATAGATCTTTACTGGAGTATAATCGCTTCACAATACTGTGTTAGTTACTGTTGTACACCAAAGTGAATCAGCATATGCATACATATGTCCCTATATCCCCTCCCTCTTGATCTTCCCTCCCACCCTCCCTATCCCACCCCACTAGGTCGTCGCAAAGCACTGAGCTGATCCCCCTGTGCTATGCTGCTGCTTCCCACTAGCTAACTATTTTACACTCGGTAGTGTATATATGTCCATGCTACTCTCACTTTGCCCCGGCTTTCCCCTCCCACCCCATGTCCTCAAGTCCATTCTCTATGTCTACATCTTTATTCCTGCCCTGCAACTAGGTTCATTGGTAGCATTATTTTTTTTAGATTCCATATATATGCATTAGCATACGGTATTTGTTTTTCTCTTTCTGACTTACTTCACTCTGTATGACAGACTCTAGGTCTATCCACCTCACTACAAATAACTCAGTTTCGTTTCTTTTTATGGCTGAGTAATATTCCGTTGAATATATGTGTCACATCTTCTATATCTATTCATCTGTTGATGGGCATTTAGGTTGCTTCCATGACCTGGCTATTATAAATAGTGCTGCAATGAACATTGGGGTGCATTTGTCTTTTTGAATTATGGTTTCCTCTGGGTATATGCCCAGTAGTGGGATTGCTGGGTCATATGGTAGTTCTATTTTTAGTGTCCTAAGGAACCTCTGTACTGTTTTCCATAGTGGTATTATCAGTTTACATTCCCACCAACAGTGCAGGAGGTTTCCCTTTTCACCACACCTTCTCCAGCTATTGTTTGTAGATTTTTTAATAATGGCCATTCTGACTGGCATGGGGTGATACCTCGTTGTAGTTTCGATTTGCATTTCTCTCATAATTAGTGAGGTTGAGCATCTTTTCATGTGCCTCTTGGCCATTTGTATGTCTTCCTTGGTGAAATGTCTATTTAGGTCTTCCACCCATTTTTTAATTGGCTTGTTTGTTTTTTTGATATTGAGCTCCATGAGCTGTTTGTATATTTTGGAGATTAATCCTTTGTTGTTTCATTTGCAAATATTTTCTCCCATTCTTAGGGTTGTCTTTTTGTCTTGTTTATGGTTTCCTTTGCTGTGCAAATGCTTTTAAGTTTAAGTCCCTATTTGTTTTTTTTATGAAGAAAAAATTGAGTATTTGGAAATATTGGATAAAGGCAAGTACTAAAAGAAACGTCTGTCAAATTAGATATGAATGCAATAACTGTAAGAGATTATGTGTGTGTGTATGTGTAAGGAGTTATAAAATCTAAATAAATTTTCACTCATTGCCTTGCAAGTATTTCTTACATGTTTTAAATGTTCTCAATGCCTTTAAAGAAAGTAAAGGAGAAATCATAGATGATGCATAATGGGTATGACATCTGTAAGAAAGAGAAACGTTACAGAATTCGAGGCAGTATGATAATACTCAAAGAAAAGTCCTTGGTTTTGTGACAGAAGATTGGTAAATGAATGAACGTTTATATTCCTAAAAGTGTATAGGACTTCCATGCCCAGCCAAAATATGGAGTAACAGGGAATGAATTTTTCCTCTGCCTTAAATAAATAAAAAGTCAGAGAAAATACATGAAGTGATAACTTTCAGACATTGCACAACAGCTTACTGCCTGTGGAGAGGCTCCAGGCTACAGCACAGGGAGGAGAAACCCAAACATAGCCTGGAGGTGTCACTGAGTTGATAAATCAGAGTTTAGGGAGGCCATACTAGGTAGGATTTGCTCAAATTTGTGGGGCAGTATGTTGGAAGGAGAGAGCTGCACAGAAGCAAAAAGAAAAAATTCTCTAGAGACGTATAGTGGGTTTACCTTAAGTATTTGGCTGAGTACTGATCAGTGCACACATGCGAGTAATCTACTATCTACTAAAATGCATGCTTTAAAGCAATCTAAAAACAGGGTGGAATAATAAGTCACTGGAAAAGAACATGAAGAGCAATCTCGGAAGTTTTCCTTGGGCTGGGCATACTTTATGTCTCACCAGAGTAAAATGATCTGCTTAATATGTGACATTGGCTATTTCTCAAAAGAGTATTGTCTTAGTACTGGGTGGAGTCAGATTAACTCTAAACTAAAGGCTATTCAGGAATCACTCTAGTAAAGCTTAAAAACATCCTCACAAGTGCCAAACTGTATAAAAGTAACTTAACTGCGTCCCACAATACCAGAATAAAGCCTCAGAACATTTTAAGACATATAGTAAATTCCAGTAACCAACATAAAATTCAGTGTCTGGCATCCAGTTATAATTACCAGGCATGCACAAACGTAGGAAGATATGACCTGTAACCAGGATAAAAATGAATCAATAGTAACAAATTCAAAATGATACATAGGGTAGAATTAGATGAGAACATTAAATTAACTGTTATAAATATACTCCATAATTCAAGAAGATAGAGAAATGAATGAACATGGTAAGGAGGAAATAGAAGATACAGTGAAGATCCAAATTGAACTTTTAGAGATGGAAAAAACAATATCTGGTTTTAAAAATACACTGGATGGGATTTATAACAGATTTGACTCTACAGAAATAAAGATAAGTGCACTTAAAGCATAACAGTGGAAACTACCAGAAATGAAATGCACAAAAAAGAAAAGATTGAAAAAATAATGAACAGAGCTCTGGGACAATATCAGGAGACCTCAGATATTTGGAGTCCCAGAAGGAGAAGAGATGGATGGCAGAAAAAATATTTGAAGAAATAATGATTGAAAATTTTCCAAATTTGTGAAAAATATAAACCTGTAGATTTTAAGGAACAAAATAAACCCCAGAGGAAACATGAAGAAAATCACACAGAGACATAGCATAAAAAAATTGCTAAGAAATAATGATAAAGAGAAATTCGTAAAAACTGGTAGAGGAAAAAAGACGCCTTATATTTAGAGGATTAAATATAACAATGACAGCAGACTTCTCATCGGAAATAATGAAAGCTAGAAGAATGTGGAGTGACAACTTTAAATTCCTAAAGAAAGAAGTCAACCTTGAGTTCTATAACCAGCAAAAACATGGTTTAAAACCAACAACAACAAAAAATTGAAGCATATAAAAGCTGAAATAATTCATCGGCATCAGACAATTACTACATGAAATGTTAATGGAGGTCCTTCTGGCAGAAAAAATAAATGATACCAGGTGGAAATTTGGAGCTGCACAAAAGAATAATGATCATGGAAAATGTTAAATATGTGGGTAAATATACTTTTTTTATATTTAAAAAATATATCTTTGAAAGATAATGGATACAATTAAAATGGTCAAAAGGTCTGAGTGAACATTTCTGAATAAAAGATATTCAGATGGCCAATAAGCACATGAAAAGATGCTCAGCATCGTTAATCATTAGGGAAATGCAAATCAAAACCATACGATCTCACTCCACACCCACTAACATGGTTATAATAAATAGAAAGATAACAAGTGTTGGTGGGGATATTGGAGAAATCAGATCACTCATACGTTGTTGGTGGGATTGTAAAATGGTGAGCCAGTGTTAAAAACAGTCTGGCAGTTCTTCAGTATGTTACACCATATGACCATAATCTTACTGTATGACCCAGAAATTCTAATCCTAAGTGTATAACTAAGAGAATTGAAAACATATGTCCCCACAAGAATGTGTATGCAAATGTTCATAGCAGCCTTATTCATAATAGCTAAAAGGTAGAAATAACCCAGATGTCCATCAACTGATGAATGGATAAGCAAAGGGTGGTATATTCATACAATGAAATATTATTTGGCAGTAAAAAGTAATAAAGTATTGATACCTGCTGGAATATGGATGAACCTTGATGACATTGTACAAGTGAAAGTAGCCAGTCACAAGAAAACACATATTGAATGATTCCAATGTATGAAATTTCCAGAATAGGTAAATATATGGAAACATAAAGTAGATTAGTCACTGACAGGCATTCGGTGCAGGGGAGATTGAGGAGTGACTGCTAATGGGTAGGTGATTTTTTGGGATGATGATAGAAGTGTTCTAAATTTAGATAGTGGCAATTCAATTCTGTGAATATACTAAGAACCACTGGATGTACAATTCAAAAGGGTGAGTTTTATGGTGTGGAATTGTATCTCAATAAAGCTGATGACAAAAGGTAATTCATTTTTTAAACAGAAATAATTATAATGCATTGTAGAGTTTAAAGCATACGTACAAATAAAATGTATGACAATAGCACAAAGGCTGGGAAGGGAGAAATGGATATTTTAAGTTTTTACTACTATATGTGAAGTGGTATAATATGAAAATAGACTCTGATACTTTAAAAATGTATTAGTAGTTTCTGGACCAACCTTGTAAAAAAGAACATACAGAGGTTTAGCTAAAAATGTAATAAAGAGATATAAAATGATATGACTAAAAACATCAGTATAAAAGTAGCCTGGAAAAGAGCAAAGAGGGAATGAGGAAGACATGAGAGAAATAGCAAGTCATTTAAATTCAGCAATATCAACAATTATTTTAAATGTAAATGATCTAAAAGGCCCAATGAAAGAGCAGAGATTGTCATATTGGATAAAAAAGCAAGGCTTAGTCATATGCTGTCTGTAATAACCCACTTTAAATAAAGACACGAGGTATAAAAATAAAAGCATTGAAAAATGGTACATCATGTTAGCACTAATCACATGGAAGCTGGAACTATATTGATACCAGAGAAATTAGTTTCCAGAGCAAGGAATATTACTAGGGCTAAAGAGGGTCATGTAACCATGATAAATGGATTAATTCATCAAGGAGATATAATAATTCTAAAAGTTTATTCACCTAATAACAGACCTTCAGAATACACAGAGCAAAAACTGAAGACCTAAAAGTAGATACATCCAGTTATAGTTGGAGATTTTAGCACCCTTCTCAATAATTCATCAAACAAATAGATGAAAAATCAATGAGGATATAGAAAATTTGAGCAATACTATGACCTAACATTATCAAACTGGTATTTTTAGAACACTCCATCCAACAACATAAGAATACACCTTATTTTCAAGTGTACTCACATTTACCAAAGTAGGCCATACTCTTGGCAATAAGGTCACTTTCAACAAACTTAAAAATATTCAAGTTATAAAAAGTATGTTCTCTGACTATACACAGTGTATTCTCTTATAGAGAGCTATCTGGAAAAATCCCAATTTTATTGTTTAAAACTAATCCAGCAGTCAAAGAAGAAATTCCAAGGAAAATTTTTAAATTATATATATATTTAATTTACTGAAAATGGAAATATACCATATCAAAACTAGTGGGGTACAGCTAAAGCAATATTTACAGGAACACTTATAGCATTAACTGTTTATATTAAAAAGTAGAAAGGTTTAAAATTGATGACCTAAACTTCTACCTTAAGAAACTACATAAAGAGCAAATTAAATCTGAAGTGAGTTGAAGAACGAAATAATAAACATACGAGCAGAAATAAATTAAGTAGAAAACAGAAAGGCAATAAGGGGGGGGAAATCAATAAAACCAGAAGACATAAATTGACAATTTTACGTGTAAGAGAGGGGATATCACTGCATATCATACAGGCATTAAAAGGATAGTAAAGGAATATTATGAGTAACTTTGTGCCAGTAAATTCAACAACTTAGATGAAATGGACAAAGTCCTTAGAAAACAAACTCTAAAATCTCACTAAAGAAGAAATAGATAACCTGAATAGATCAACTCTTCCTACTAAACTATTTCTATTAAAGAAATAATTAAAAATCCTTTCTCAAACTACAGACCCAGATGGTATCAGTGGTGAATTCTACCAAACATTTGTATAGGTCACACTGGGGAGATTATAGTTAAGTTAATGTAGATTTTAACCCTTTTAAAAAGATGGCTCTGGTTTCAATGTGAGAAAAAATAATGTAGTATTTTAAAAATTTTGTGTAACTATGAAAGCAAAAAATAAGCTATGGAACATGTGCTTGCTTGTCTTGGTTGTCTTAAAATCTGTCTTTTTCAAATTAGAGTGTTGTATTTTAGCTAGATCAAGAGAGATAATTTGTGGAATGATTGTGTACTGATCAGTTTTCACATCACGGTTATTGAATATATAACGGTTAGCTCATTAAAAAAAAATTTTATTAGCAGGTCAGATCAGGGTGAGATGTTTCTTACTTGGTGAGTTCTTGGGGTCTTACTATCCAGACTTCTATCCTGATGCTGAGGAATTTTGAGGAACAAAGTCACAGAAAGAAATAATGGCAATGTTGGTATATTACTGATGTATTGGTGCATTTATTAAAAGCAGATGAGAGCTGTTTTTCTTTAAATGAATGCTTTTTTTGGACTAGTAAATATTACATTGATTTATATATAAATGCTTGATTCTTATAGTATCCTTTATTAAATATTCTAAATAATTTGAGGGTGGACAAACTTTTTGAATGTGAACAGATGCATTTGCCATTATTCTCTGAAAGAGTCATATATCTTGGGATTAAGGATTTATAGAGACAAATCTAATTTTGAGATGCATAATACTTAATACATGATCCTGACATTTCTTTCCAGAAACCAAATTAGTTTATTCTCGACATGCAAGTTTTCACAACCCTGTTAAAATGAGTTTATTCTCTGAACTTGTACAGAAACCTACATATTGCTAAAACGTTATCAAAGACCTTTTAAAAAGTGCCAAGAAATGAATTATATATTTAGGTTTATTCTTAATACTAGCAGCAGGAAGAGCACATTGTGAGCTAAATTGGTTAATTGAAGTTGGAATCACTACTACCTTTATACATAGATCATATACCAGAAGATAATTAAGAACTACATTAAGATAATCTTGAGGACCAATATGCTCCAAATATTTTTTATATGGAGAAATATTATATAAAACATATAATTACATGAATTAACATTACTTGAAAATAAAATTTTAAATTATTATTAGCCACAACTTAAGGGCAGTATAACATGAGTAACATGACTTTTTCCCCCAATGACAGAAAATTTCAAAATCTCATCTTTTGAACAAATTTAGAGTGTAATGTACCACAGACTTTGCATAGGAAATGTTTGACAGTCAGTGAAAGTCTTCTAACCCTTGCTGCTCAGAGTGTGTCTGCTCAAAGCAGTAAAGGCAGTATCTGGTAGCTTATTAGAAATGTCCACTCTCAGACACCACCTGAACCTACTGAATCAGAGTCTGTATTTTAATACTATATTGAGGTGAATAATAAGCAAATTAAAATTTGAGAAGCACTGAACAACTTTTGGTGAGGTGTGAACTTTTGTGGGTCTGTATTGCCTGGCTTTCTTTCTCAAACCATTAATTTTTTTTTGTTTTACCCTCTTCATACCCAACTGTTTCTCTTAGACTTCTCCTACCGCTCCTTCAACTCACATCTCAGACTTCTAAAGCTAGGTTGCTTTATAGTAATTTACAGCCTCACTGGTGATTAAAAGGTGGCAGAGAAATGCTTCTTCCTTTGTACATTCTGGCCACAGCTTATAGTGAACATATGCACTGGATCTTTGGTGCGTTGTGAATGTAGGCTAATACTTGGTGCGTTGTGAATGTAGGTTAATACTTAATTGCTTTGTGTATTTCACTTAAAGAAAGTAGGAAAGTTTTATATTTTGTAATAATTTGATTAATTACTTAATACTTAAATCTTAAATTGCTCTGAAGTTTTCTGTCTGGTGTAAACATTGTTACTTAAAAAAGAATAAATGTTGTTGGGGAAGGCCCTCAGCTTTCCTGCACATTCTTGCTGAGTTTGCCAGATTTCAAGACATTCTTCCACTGATTTGGGCCAGTTTCCTAGGAGAGTGGGCCTGGCTTGTTTGCAACAATGTTTGCAGCTTGCTCAAAAAGTAATGGGCCCTTGGCCAAAGGTTCCTCTCTAGTAATGCAACCCTAAATGTGCAGGTGTCATCTGGGCTCATGATGTTGCCCCCCCCACAGGACTTGGGTGCAAGGGGAACTGACATGAATATGCCCCTGTTGCTGGCTGTGCTATGAGTAATAAAGCCCTTTGTTTCAGACCCATGAGTCTCTTGTCTGCTGCCAGCATCCTTGAAACAGTAGTATGCTAACTTCTTAGCTTGTAAATAAAATCTCAGACCCTTCACAGTTCTTGAGAGTTGGTACTTGTTAACCTAAAATATTGTTTCTTGCTATATTCTGTGGCGCAGATGTTATATTTTTTATTGCAGCTATTGCTATTTTTTTGTACTTTTAATCTTTCCTAACTAACATATATCATTGCCAGATCATTTAAAAATAAGCGATGGATTAATTTTTTCTTCATGAATTGTATGGCTCTTTGTTATCTGTTGCAAATAAAGCTAGTGGCACCAATTTAAAAATCTATAGTGTTTTCCCCCTCTTTTCTCCTTGATTTATTTTTCTGGAAGGAAAAGTATTTTTGAGAATAATTTTTCTCTCTTTCTTATGGGGTATGTGTTTGTCAAATGATTTGTTAGAGATGGCACCAGTAGCCAGAAAATAGAACAATATCTGTTTCTGTAATTGGGTCACGTTTGTGACATTAATTTCTTTAAAACTAAATTAATGCTATACTAGAACTCTAAACCAAAAGATCTTTGATTTTAGTTGTAATTTTGAAAAGCTACCTCTCATTTTCCGTTGAGGAAAAACCAATTAAGAAGTGCTTTGTTTTTGTTGTTACTCTGAGAGTTTAAAAACAAGTTTTTATTGTATAAGCAATTTTATTTCAATCATTTACTATTGGACTTTATCCTTCTACTCACCTTTTAAAATGCATACTCCTTTTTTTTTTTTTTTTTTTTTTTTTGTGGTACGTGGGCCTCTCACTGTTGCGGCCTCTCCTGTTGCGGAGCACAGGCTCCAGACGCGCAGGCTCAGCGGCCATGGCTCGCGGGCCCAGACGCTCCGCGGCATGTGGGATCTTCCCGGACCGGGGCACGAACCCGTGTCCCCTGCATCGGCAGGCGGCCTCTCAACCACTGCGCCACCAGGGAAGCCCCATACTCCTCTTTTAATGTATATTAATGTGAAGTAAAATAAAGAACATGAGTTTCACAACTTAGAAATTTCCACCTCAAGGAAGCTGTATGACATACTCAATAAAATAGCTGAATATGTAACTACATTTCACTGTTTAAATTAGCTTTTTAATTTGTGATAATTGTAGATTCATATGCAGTTGTAAGAAATAATACAGAGAGGTTTTGTATTGTTTACCTTTACGCCATTTTCCCCCAATGCTAACATCTTGCAAAAAGATAGTGCGATATTGCTACTGGAATATTGGTATTGATAAGGCCAAGATATAGAACATCTCCATCACTGCAAGGATCTCTTATATTGCCCTTTTATAGCTATACCCACTTCCTACCTACCTCAGTCCCCTCTTTAACCCCTGTTTCATCATTCATTTCTATAATTCTATGATTCTGTTATTTCAGTGTTATATAGATGGGATTATAGAGTTAATATGTAACCTTTTTAGGATTGTCTGTTTTCACTCAGAATAATTCTCTGGAGATTCATTCAGGTTGTTGCATGTATCAATATTCTTTTTTATTGCTGAGCATTATTCCATGGAATAGATATACCACAGTTTGTTTAACCATTCACCTGTTGATGAACATCTCGGTTGTTTCCATTTTGGGACTATTATGAATAAAGCTCTTATAAATATTTGTATATAGGTTTTGTGTCAGCATTATTGCTTATTTCTCTGAGATAAATGCTCAGGAGTGCAATGGCCAGCTCATATGGTTAGTTACATGTTTAGCTTTTTAAGAAAGTGCCAAGCAGTTTTTCAGAGTGGGTGTGTCATTTTACAGTCCCACCAGCAATATGTGAGTGATCCAGTTTCTCTGCATCCTCATCAGCGTTTGATGTTGTCACTGTTTTTTATTTTAGCCATTCTCATAGCGGTGTAATAGTATTTCATTGTGGTTTTAATTTGCATTTCCCTAATGTCTAATGATGTTTAAAATCTTTTCATGTACTTATTTGGCATCTGTATATCCTTTTCAGTGAAATGTCTCAATGTCTTTTGGCCATTTATTAATTGGATTGTTTGGGTTTTATTACTCTTACATTTTGAGAGTTCTTAATGTATCTTAGATACTAGTTCTTTTTCAGGTATGTGGGTTGCAAATACAGTCAATGTTCATTATTTATGGAATTTGTACTTACGAATTTGCCTACTCACTAAAATTAATTTGTAACCCTCAAATCAATACTTGCAGTGCTTTTGCAGTCATTTGCAGATATGCGCAGTGTGGCAAAAATTTTGAGTCACCCAACAGGCATATTTTCGGCTGACATTGAACAAGGTGATGCTCTGCCTTCTTGTTTTAACGCTCCTACTGTAAACAAGTGTCTACTTTACAGATTATTTAGTGCCATATTTTTTCCCTTTTTGTGCTATGATGGCCTTACAGAGAACATACGTGTTAGATAAGCTTTGTTCAGGCATGAGTTATAGTGCTATTGGCCATGAATTCAATGCTGATGAATCAATATACATTAAATAAGGTGACTTTAAACAGAAACACACATAACAAGTTTATGTGTTGATCAGTTGATGAAAATGTGACCAGAGGCTTGCAGGAACCTGTATTTTGATATTCGCTAATTCATTGTTCAAGGAAAATCCATAGAACATAACTACCATGAACCAAGGGTATCATTTATATAGTCTCTTAATTAGTACCTTGTCTTTTCATCCTCTTATGAGGTTTTTCACAGAGCAAAAGTTAATTCTACTGAAGTCCAGTTTATCAGTTTTTTCTTTTATAGATCACACTTTTGGTGTCAAATCTAAGGGCTCTACCTACTCCTAGATTCTGAATATTTTCTTCTGATTTTTTTCTAGGAGTTTTTAGTTTTATGTTTCATAGTTTAAATCCATGATCCCTTTTCAGTTAAGTTTTGTATAAGGTGTGAGAATTAGGTTTGGTTTTTTTTTGCCTATGGATATTCAGTTGCTCCAGCACCATTTGTTGAAAAGACTGTCTTTCCTCCATTTAATTGTTTTTACATCTTTCTCAAAATTCGCTTGGGCATATGTGTGTGTGTCTATTTCTGAGTTTTCTACTCTATCCCATTGATCTATGTGTCTGTTATTCTGCCAGTACCACATTGTTTGAATTGCTCTAGCGATGTAAGTCTTGAAATTGGGTAGACCCATCCCTCCCACTTTATTTTGCTTTTTCAAAATTGTTTTATTTATTCTAGTTTCTTTACCTTTTCATATATATATATATATATATATATATATATATAAATAATCTTGTCTCTATAAAAAAGTTTTCTTGGATTTTGATAGGAATTAATTAACCTGCTTACCGATTTACAGAGAATTGACATCTTTGTTGAGTCTTATATGAGCATAGAATGACTTCCATTTCTTTATAGCTTTGATTTCTTTCATCGGTATTTTGTAATTGTCAGCATACAGGTCTTATATGCATTTTGTTAATTTTACACCTGAGTATTTCATTTGTTTGAGTGGTTGTAAATGGTATTATAATACTTTAAATTTCAGCATTAATGTTTCCATTGCTGTGTATAGAAATATAATTGATACTTGTAAGTTTATCTTGTCTCCTGCATTCCTTGCTACACTCACTTATTTGTTGTAAGATTTTATTTTTACTTGCTAGATTCTTTGGAATTTTCTTTGCAGATAACCATGTCATCTGCAGATAGGGGCAGTTGTATTTCTACCTTTCTGATTTGTATGTCTTTTATTTCCTTTTCTTGTCTCATTGCACTGGCCCAAACCTCCAGCACTATGTTGAATAAGAGTGTTAAAAGTGCAAATCTTCACCTTGTTCCCAATCTTAGGGAGAAAGCATTCAGTCTTGTACCATTAAGTATAATGTTAGCTATAAGCTTTTTGTGGATGCTTTTTATCAAGTTAACTAATATAATTGAATATGTGACTGCATTTCAGTTTCAAAAAGGAAGTGTTTGTTTTTGCTTTTGAAGTTGATCTGTTTTTTGGCTTATCTGTCATGGTGCCAACAGTTGGAATTTATGTATAGTTATTAACAGTGAATAATTGAAGTGCCCTTACAACGTTGTTCAAACTATCCAAATATGGAGTAACAATTTACCATTGTTGATACTAAAGACATTATGGAAAATGTTGCTTTATGTGTCCAGGTTTGCCCCCTCTCCCCATATTGCTGCCTGATTCCGTAGATATCTTTCTTTGGCCTTCTTAGTATAGTCGGGGATGCCTTATCTTCTCATCTACCCACTTTATGAATGTGTATTTAAGATTAATGGTATGCTGGACCAGATCCTGCTGCTTACTTCTTTGAAAGTATATTACTTTCTGATTCCTTATAAATCAAAATTTCACAAGTTATTTCTTTCAGTCACTAAATGGAGTTTTATGATTTTAAAAGAGTTGACATAGATTAAAGAAAAAAGGAACATTTTCTGGGCAGCACAAGGGCTTCTTTCTGTGAAATGGTTTGAATATTTTAGGTATAAGGGACTCTGTTATTTAATAAAGTTACAGTAAAATGCCTTGATCAGTAGATGAATGCATTGCTCACTAGATTACTAAACAACCAGTGCCCCCTGAATAGATTCACTCAATTCAGACATTTGATCTGCCCTTTCTAACCCTTGATAGCACTCCAAGGTTTTGCTGCTATGTGTGAGAACCCAAGATAAGCCTCAAACTTGGATTCTTTCTGAAGGTATAATGAGCTACCACCCCAGCCATTTGGCACACCACCCATGTTATTTTAGAAAAAAAAAAAAAGCCTTTCAGTGGAATGGGATTATTTTACTTTAGCAGTTTTCTATGTTATAAAGTTTAATTGCAAGTTTAAATGAACAGAAGTAAATTTGTGCCCATATGGCATTAAAGTATGTTAACTTTAGGGGAGAGAAATAATATGAATAATGCTTAGAGATGTTTTTCTGTGCCAGAAACAAAAGCATACCATTCTTAAAATTGTATTTTCACTGAAATGTACCTGTCTAAGAAAAGAATAATCTGTTTTTTGCTTTTTTTTTTCCTTTTCTTGGATCATTGACAGTTCTAAAAGTAGAAAAGATCTGTAGCCTAGTAATGGTTTTACAAGCATCACAGTAACTGGGCAAATAATCTATTGTAAATTTCCTACATGTCTATTGATGTCATTAAACACAAGCATACTGTATTTCAGAATCATTTAGTTATCTTCACTGTTACTGACAGTTGGTGCATTAGTTCATGTTAAATGGAATTTCTCTTTAAAGTATTCTTGACATTTCCTAGATTAGATGAATTATGAATTTGATTATTAAAATTAACCTTTTATGTTCATCTGGTATGTTGTTCTGAGCCAATGTCCTTTTGTACTAAATCTTTATCTTTCTGTGCTCTGGAAAAAAACATCTTTATTCAGGTAGATAGATAATGCAAAGTATATTTTGCGTGAAATGTAGTTTGCAATATATACAGGTTGTTTTACATACAAATATTTTACAAATATATCTTGCATGAGCCAGAAGAAGGATAGGCATATTCTAAGTTTGTACATCTTGTTATTTCTTCTTCCTTTCCTCAAAATTAATTAGTATTTTGGAAATAATAGAAATGAAAATTGGCTAAATTCTACTAGTACCAGTAAAGATAAACTCTATTTGACTTCTAAATTATGTGCTAACTGATGCCCTCCCCACCCTCCACCACATCCCCATTGCAGTACTCTCTAGGTTTTAAGAACATTTTGTTAAATTAGTTAAAGGGAAAAGATTCTAAAAAATCATGCTTGGCTATTATGTCATAGGCAGATGGGCCTTCTCATTACACTCTTTATTTTATTCTTCTTCATGAATTTGTCAGGGTTTTTTTTTTTCTGATTTTTAAAGAAGAGACTGTACAAATTGTTCTTTGAACCTCTTTTTCCCTTGGGAATGCACTCCTGCATCCACACATATCCATATTCATGTATGTGTGTGTACTACTGGGAATCTCTTGTGGGGAATTTGTGAATTATTTGATCAGAACAGAGGGATTCTGATTACACTGTGATATAGAATTGCGAATTCTGGAATTTTATTCAGAATGAGTATTTGGAATCAATATAACACTATTCAAAGTTGTATGGAATAACTTAACAAAACCTGTTGTGACTCATTGACTATGAGTTGATTTTTAAGTGCAGAAAGTTGTGTTTGGCCATTTTTACAGATGAAAGAGACTGAGGCAGAGGTTAATGGATTGCATGTGGTTATCACATCTTCAATTAGAAAATCGTTTATTTCAAGGGCATTTGAACTCCTTTTTCAAGAGTAACTTTTTCTAGGAGTTAGAGCAGATGCAGTTTGAAGGAGGGAAGACCAGTTTGTGACAATGTTTACAGGCATTAGGTTTCCCAAATCTAAGATTAAACGTGGGTTTGATTGCTAAGAAGTATGTAGACTATATGAAAAGATTGTGTATACTTTTTAGCTTTGCTTAGGTTCCTGAAATAACTTGTTGAATACAGAATAGCTAGTTGAAGCTATACTAGGATGCTTAGAAAACATATTCAGTGTTCATCTGTACTCATTTCCCATCTAGCTCCTAGAACAATTGTCTCTGTGCTATGCTAATGTTAAAATCAACTGAGGGGCACAACCAGTATATCAGATAAAATATCTGTTTACTAAAACCTTGCTTCACTGAGCTAGACATCTTTTGGAGCCTAAAAACAGGTTGTTCAAACAACTTATGTTTAGTGATGGTTGATTTGGTGGAAATATTAAAGAAAAATATAACAGTATTAACAACTAGGAAGTAAAAACAGCTAGCAGGTGCACTTGGCACATAGAAACTAGAGGTGAGAGGTTCAGCTGGGAATTAGGGAATTACTAATTCATTAGTCTATGAAGTAATAAAGAGCTATGCAATTTATTTGCTTACTTTTTACTGTCTCCTAAGAGCAGATACCTTTATTTTTCTCTTCTATATCCCCAGTGCCTGATCAGTGACTGGTACATAGCAGCTTCTCAATAAACATTTGTTGACTGAGCAAACTTCCTGATACAGAGCAAGAATTAGACTTCACATTGATTAATGCTATATTCGTTGCTGTAGTCAGAGTAGAAGATTGCAGGTAGAGGGTAAAGAATTATTTTTGTTTGCTTTCAAACAGGCTATTGCTGTCTCAGAGATCATAGTTATTTCTTAGAAAATAACAACAAATTTATGTTTTTGTAAATGAGGGACATTTCCAAGGCATCAGTTGCTTGAAGTAACAAGATTCATGAAATGGGAAAATCTAATATTAGGAAAGCAGTTTCTTTTTAGGGTCATGACATATGTAACATTGGAAGTCATTGGTTATAGAACAGTTTAAGTAGATACCGGGATGCAGGATGATCCTTGTTTGAGGTAATTTAGGGGCCAGTGCGAGAATTCTGACTTGGACTTGGAACCAGTGACAGTTTATTTGGGACTTCTCAGTGTACTGAGAAATCCTACAAATCTTAGAACAAGTGTAATACTATAGTGGTCTGCATTCCCATACAACTTGAGGTCTGTAAACAATGTACTACCCATAAGTTTAAAAAGGCTGCTGTCCATTGTTCTAATGATTTCATAAAGATATTTGTCCGTATTTTTCACTTAAAAAGCCCAGTGTACATCTTTAGAGACAGTTATTAATTTACTTTTTCTAAGGACAGAAACCTATATAATATCTAGACAGTATATGTATGTATGCATATTTGTGTATACACACATAGGTAGGTAGATAAATGTAGATAGAGGAATATAGATAATGTATATTATATTAAAACTTTCACATCTTTCCTAATTAGTGATAATTTCTGAATAGTTTCAAAGGTGGTGTGGGCTGACAATCTTGGCAAAACTATGTTCCCATAGGCAGCAGAGAAGAGACCTGGTCTCAACATATTTGATAATTCTTCAAGCAATATGTATCTATTTAGAGAAAATAGTCCATTTGGGACAGAATGGAGAAAGGTCCATAGTTTCTGTGACTTTGTCTCCAAATCAGTACATACCCAATGTGGTACTTATTTAGAAGTTTCTTTTTCTTTTAGCAAATCTTCTTTTGTGTTTGTAATGATATAAATAGATAGATATAATTTCAAAGTTGTAAGCCACTTACACTGTAAAGGAATTTTGAAGCTCTCATTTTTTAAAAATACCTTTGTAATTCATAGTTTTTCAAGATATTCTTCCACTAACATATATATATACACAAACACACACATAGTGGTAAGAAAATTTAACATGAGCTTTACCATCTTGACAAATATATAAGTGCACAACAGTATTGTTAACCATAGGCACTATGTTGTACAGCAAGTAGATCTTTAGAACTAATTGATCTTGCATGACTGGAGTTATATACCCATTGAACAGCCACTTCCCATTTCACCTTCCCCCCCAGTCCCTGGCAACTACCATTTTACTCTCTTGTTTCTCTGAGTTTGACTACTTTAGATGCTTCACATAAGTGGAATTGTGCTGCATTTGTCCTTTTGTGACTGACTAATTTCACTTAGCATAATGTCCTCCAGGTTCATCTATGTTGTTGTATATGGCAGGATTTCCTTCTTTTTTTGCGGTATGTGGGCCTCTCACTGTTGTGGCCTCTCCCATTGCGGAGCACAGGCTCCGGACGCGCAGGCTCAGTGGCCATGGCTCACGGGCCCAGCCGCTCCGTGGCATGTGGGATCTTCCCGGACCAGGGCACGAACCCGTGTCCCCTGCATTGGCAGGCGGACTCTCAACCACTGCGCCACCAGGGAAGCCCGACTTCCTTATTTTTGAAGGCTGAATAATATTCCATTATAGGTACATACCACATTTCCTTTACGCATTCTTCCATCATTGGATATCTGGGTTGTTTCCATATCTTGGCTATTGTGAATAATGTGGCAACGACTATGAGAGTGCAGATAGCTCTTTGAGATTCTGATTTTTATTCTTTTGGATATATACCCAACAGTGGGATTACTAGGTCATATGGTAATTCTATTTTTAACTTTTTTAGGCACCTCCATACTATTTTCCCTAGTGGCTGCACCATTTTGTATTCCCACCAACAGTGTACACGGTTTCCAATTTCTGCAATTACTGTGGTTATCAAGTGATATGCTCTTGGTGTACATATATTTGATATGCACCTGCCTCACATGGTCCATGCTTATTTTGTTATACTCTTTCCAAATAATTTATAAAAGTGATTTATTTGTATTGATAGTAAAAACACCTTACACTCAAAAACTTATTTTCTTTTTTTTTTTTTTTTTTTAAGCTTTTTTGTATGCATTATCTCATCTGATTCTTATAGGCCCTGTATGGTCAGTCTCCTCTTAGAGTTGTTACTGGGAATTTTCTAAGAACCTATTACACATTTTAAATTAGAGCTTTATTGTTCAAACTAGTCTATCTGCAAAATTGTAAGCCACTTACATTGTAAAGGAATTTGGAAGCCCTCATTTTTTAAAAATAGCTTTGTAATTCATAATTTTTCAAGATATACTTCCACTAACATTTTTATGTCAGTGCATTTATAGGATTGAGCAAAAAATTTTATAGTAGATGGCATGAATATTTTACTTTAAGTCTGCAGTGCAAAAGAACAACAACAAAAAAATGTGTGGGGAATTCTGTTACGAGTTAGCAAGTCTGTGGGTTTAATTTGAATTCGCTGAAGAGAGTGGACTTCGGAGATTCACAGTTAATGAGCCATTTCTCTTAAAGTATTCTGTCACTATGGGATTGCATACAGTTAGAACTGACAGTTGGAAACGTGCTGAGATAGGAAAACTAAAAAACAGCTGTCTCTCTGGGCAAATGGTACCAGCTGGTGAGGCTCTCCAAAGGAAAATATTTTATATAATAAAATAGCTTTCAGATATCACTAAAGTTATATATTATATACTTAAGTTTTCTTTAGTTTTTGATTTTTTAGTTTGCTTTTTTCAAGCCAAAATACTAAGATTTTTTTTTCAGTTTATGAAGTTTTGTATTTTGTTGACAACTAATCTCTTTTGCATATATAAGCAATATATATATAAGGCTTTCAAGTTTACTTTTTGAAATTGCATGGGAATCATTGGAAAGGTGTTTTTATTTCTTATATGGGTTTTAGAAGTAGACACAATTTTTTCCTGTCAGGTCTTTTCTAGAATGAAACAGATTTTTTAAATGTCTTGAATTGTTTCAGAAATGAATGTTTATGTTCTTATACTCTGAGAAAAGATTTATACCACTGAACCTTTTTTTTTAACTTTTAAAAGTAGACTTTATTTTTCAGAACATTTTATTTTCAATGTGGATCAAGTTTATTTTATTTTATTTTTTTAACATCTTTACTGGGGTATAATTGCTTTACAATGGTGTGTTACTTTCTTCTTTATAACAAAGCGAATCAGCTATACATATACATATATCCCCATATCTCTTCCCTCTTGCGTCTCCCTCCCACCCTCCCTATCCCACCCCTCTAGGTGGTCACAAAGTACTCAGCTGATCTCCCTGTGCTATGCAGCTGCTTCCCACTAGCTATCTATTTTACATTTGGTAGTGTATATATGTCCATGCCACTCTCTCACTTCGTCCCAGCTTACCCTTCCCCCTCCCCATGTCCTCAAGTCCATTCTCTGTGTCTGTGTCTTTATACCTGTCCTGCCCTTAGGTTCTTCAGAACCTTTTTTTTTTTTTTTGTAGATTCCATATATATGTGTTAGCATACAGTATTTGTTTTTCTCTTTCTGACTTACTTCACTCTGTATGACAGTCTCTAGGTCCATCCACCTCACTACAAATAACTCAATTTCATTTCTTTTTATGGCCAAGTAATATTCCATTGTGTATATGTACCACTGAACCTTAATTTAAATTTTGGTGGGTCCCATTCTTTTGACATTGTCAGATCTAAGTGACAAAAATTATCATTTAAGTTTGTAAAAAAAAATTTCCTGTATTTTATCTAAGTAGGAATCTATTACTTTTGTGGCAGAATGGTGTTTATTGAATTTCTAGAATGCCTGTATCCTGAGGTCCTTTAGTTTTGTACATGGAGAAACTGTGTAATTAATGTTTATGCAAAAACAGGCAGATGGCTAGTGTATACTACAGACTTTGGTAGAGCTTCATCCTTTCACTCATAAGACAAAACCTTAGCTAAAAATAATAAATCTAACTGAGTGTATTGTATTGGTAGTAATCTACTTTACCTCCTCTTTGGCTTATTAACTATACCTTTTTGTTTACTTTGTTAATGGTTGTTATGGGGTTTACAATATGCATCTCTAACTTGCTGTAGTTTATCTTCAAATTATACCACTTCAAATATAATGTGAGAGCCTCATAACATTGCACTTTCATTTCTTCCTATATCTGAGTTTCCATCTGGAATCATTTTCTTTAGCATAAAGAACATTTTATATTATTTCTAGTACCAGTCTGCTGGCAATTTATTTTCTTGGCTTTTGTTTGTCTGGAAAGGTCTTTATTTTGCCTTCATTTCTGAAGGATATTTTCAGTGTATGTAGAATTCTAGGTATGTTTTTTTTTTTTTCTTGGGTTACTTTATAGATGTTTCCTCATTTTCTTCTGGTTTGTATTTTTTCTATTGAAAAGTTAGTAGTTTTCTTATCTTTGATAATCTCTATGCAATGTGTTGTCTGGCTGCTTTTTAGATTTTCTCTTTATTACTGGTTTTCAGCAGTCTGATTATGAATGTGCCTTGAGGTTCTTTTCTTCATTATCTTCTTTGTTGAGCTTCTTGGATATGTGCATTTATAGTTTTTATCAAATCTGGAAGGTGATCGGCCATTATTTTAAAAAATATTTCTTCTCTCCCCCCTTCCCTCCCCTCACCCTGTACTCCAATTGCATGTATGGTAAGCTGCCTTGTTATTGTCCCACTGGTCACTGAAGTTCATTTTTTCAGTTTTTTTCCTCTCTTTCATTCTGGATAGCTTTTATTGCTCTATCTTTACATTCTCTAATCTGTTCTTCTGCAGTGTTTAATCAGATGTTAAACCTATTCACTGAATTTCTTATTTCAGATGCTCAGAATCTGTATTTTTCAGTTCTGAGCAGTCCCATTTTTGGTTCTTTTTAAAAATCCATTTCTTTTCTCATTATATTTATATTTCCCTTTACATCCTTGAATATTTTTTATAATATCTGGTTTAATGTACTTGTCCCCTAATTTCATCATCATCTCTATTATTTCTAGGTCTGTTTTTATTGACTGATTTCTCTCCCAGTTATGGATCACTTTTTCCTATTTCTGTGAATGTCTATAGCAATTTGTACTGGATGATGGACATTATGGTGAGTGTCTGGAATTTGTTGTCTGCCTTTAAAGAACATTGAATTTTGTTTCAGCAGCAGTTAGGTTAGGTTTATTGTGGAATAGTTCATTTGTGGACTTGTTTTAAAGCTCAGCTAAGGTAGATCTAGAGTAGCTGTTACTCTAGGGATAGTTTAGCTCTCTTCTGAGGGAGCATTTGACCCTGAGGCATCACTCTTCTTGGGCCACTGCTAAATACCGCTAACTACTCCGTGAAGTCTTTTTACTCTGGCTCGTTTCAACTCAAATGTCTCAGGGCCCTATAAAATCTCTTTGAATTGTTCACCTTTAAACTTTTCAGTAGTTTTTTTCCTTAGTAGTTTTCTTACTCTAGATTGTTGGAAATTTCACCCTATGCATTCACAGCATAGCCAAAGACTTACAGGAACTCATATGTAGATTTCTGTTGCACTTTTTCTGCATAAGTTCCTTATTTCTGGTATTATGCCCTGCAAATTCCAGTTACCTCAGTTTCCCTGAGCTCAAATCTCCTTTTCCTTAACTCAGGCCACTGGGTTCTGCCTGGGTTCCTCCTCCCTGAGCCACAGTCCAGAAATGGCCTTCAGGCAGAAAGCCAAGGTGATGATGGGACTCGTCTCCTTTGTTTTCAGGGATCACAGATCTATATTGCCTGTTTTCCACTGTCTGAAACAGTTTAATATATTTTATATACTTGTTTATTTGTTAATGGTGAGAGGGCAAATCCAAATGCTAGTAATTTCATTATGGCCAAAATCTAACAATTTATCTTACTTTTATTTGCTGTTGTTGTTTATAATATAGTAGAAACAGGAAGATCGAGGAAACTTCTCTTCCTCTCCTTTCATTGGAGAAGTTATGAAAGCGTTATCTCCTGATTTAAGATAGCCCGTCTTTCTTAGAATAGTGGTTCCCACAAGAAACCACACCATTATGTTCAATAGACTTGCCCTCTATTTTAGCTCAAAGAAGAACTTTCTTGTTAAATTGTTAAAGCTCTCCATATAGAAAGGTAAAGGGAGAGTGGTAAAAATAGTATTGTTTTTATTCCTGCCATCATTGTAGGGAATAGTTACCTTGCTTTGAAAAAGGTTAAAGAGGTAAAGTGTTAATCTACAATGTAGTTGCTGATATTCTTTTAGTTTCACAAATTCAGAAGACATAGCAAACACTACTCTGAGTTTATTAGTCTACCTAATTTTTTTTGTCCCTAGCCATAGTGTAGTCTTATTCTTTATGTGAGTGCTTTTCCTTAGGTAGAGTAAATAATTTATAAGAAATTTATTATTTGCATGTACAATATCTGATTTATACCTTGTTTCTTTTTCTGGCTTGCTGATATCTATTATTAAACCTTTTATTTTCATGTATTGGTCTACCTTAGGTGTGTGAACTAGAATGTGTTTCCTTGAGTGTGTTAATAAACATCAGCCCAAAGTCATTCAAGAATGTCTGTTTGCCTTTGAGATCATTTTTATAAATGTCTACTTTAACGGAGTGAGAAGGAAAGAGGAGACGATCATGAAAAGTTAGTGGGATTCTTTACGTAGATGCCTGACTTAGTGATGCTTTTGTCCTGAGTGCCCGAGTTCAAGAACCATGGAATCATAAGTCTTCTTGTTTTTGAAACATATATATTGATATTTTTAAGAGTAACAGGAAAAATTGGGCTCTAGCATTTCATGCCAAATCATCTGCAAATACTCACTATTGAAACTAAAATTATATAATTTTATGTGGCCAGGAAATGAATCAAGAGCAGTGCTTTTTATAGTGTACATCTCAGAAAAGATGCTGGTCAGACTCTTTTTCCCTTTTGGGCCGGGGCAAGGCATACTGTGGAAAGTCTCTATGGGTTCCAGGTATGCTGTTTAGGCCAGAGATTCTTAACCCTAGGGGACAGGATTTAGGGCAGGGGGTCTGTGAACCTCATTGGGATAAAAATCACATCTTTATTTTACTAACCTCTAAGCTAAATTTCTTTTAATTGTAAATGTAGGCATAAAAAATAGTAATATTAGCAGTCTTGTGACTTTTTCACAGAAATAACCTGTTTTTATATGATAAAACTATAGTTTTAGATATATCTAAAATGCATTAATGGACTTCCCTGGTGGCGCAGTGGTTAAGAATCTGCCTGCCCAATGCAGGGGACACAGGTTCTATCCCTGGTCCGGGAGGATCCCACATGCTGCGGAGCAACTAAGCCCGTGAGCCACAACTGCTGAGCTCACGTGCCACAACTACTGAAGCCCACGTGCCTAGAGCCCATGCTCCACAATGAGAAGCCTGCTCACCGCAATGAAGAGTAGCCCTCACTTGCTGCAACTAGTGAAAGCCTGCGTGCAGAAATGAAGACCCAACGCAGCCAAAAAAAAAAAAAAAAAAATGAATTTTTTTTAAAAAGTTAAAAAATGAAATGCATTAATAAGGAAGGGCATATATTACAATATTATCACAAATCTGGTATTTAAAAAAATTTGAACTGTATTCCACTTTAATTGGTTTCCTTTGTAATCCTGTATATTTTAATTTTTTGAAAAGCATTGTCTGAGAAGAGTCCATCAACTTCATCATACAGCCAAAAGAGCATTCTTTATTTGTTCACACATTTAGAATGTCTAGTTTAGGCAGTTAAAATTACTCTCTTTTTACTTTACCTACCTTAAATATCCTCTTTTGTTTCTGTTCTTGCCTGCTGGTATTAGGTTACTAATAGGCCTTTAATTTCAGTTTTACATCTCACTCTCCGTTAACATCTTTATTTATTGACTATGTAACATAGGAGATGGAATGTAAGTTCAGAAAACAGTTTCTAGACTCCAGGGCAGGCAGACTGCCTAGGTTTCAATCAGAACTCTGTGACTTATTTAGCTGTGTGACTGTGGGCAAGTTATCTAACCTTTCAGATGCTTTGGTTTCCTCCTTTATAGGGTTGTGAGGATTAAAGGAGTGGAGATTGATGAAAGGAACTTATGTTAGTGTGAGTGCTATGCATATGCCTGCTATTATTACTGTTTATTAAAAAAAATATTTGATTGCCATTATATGAGCTAGGCCCTAGACATTCAGCCCAAGACAGATGCTTCTCTTCCAAAAGTTTAAAGTCTAGTGGCAAAGACGGATCTTGGCAAGGACATTATTAATAATCTAAGTGTTAGGATGGAGGAATGCAAGATTCTTAGCTGTGTCTTGAGGATAAATTCAGGACCAGGCAAGGAAGAAGTTGAAGCTGAATAAGCAAAGAATGGGACAAACATGCCCAATGAAGCAACATCATTTGCAAAGCCTCTGAGATGGAAAAGATCATGATACATCTGATAATTTAAAAGAAAGTCAGTGTGGTTACACAATATGGAGAATGAGGAAAGGGAGCGGTATAGGATGATACTTGAGAAGTAGGCAGGGGCCAGATCTGGTAAGGCCATGCTTGATTTAGGGTTTGGGGTCCTATCCTTGTAGCACTGGGAAGCTTTAGATTTGCATTTCTAAAGGATGTCTGCTAACAGGAGATACGATCTGAAGGAAGATCTGCTCTACATAATAGATATAGCAGAAGGAGGCTACAGATGCAATCCAAGAAGAGATAATAACCTGTTGATGGACTAGAATGAACTAGAATGGCAGTAGTAGAGATGGGGCTCTTCCAGAATTAGCTTGAGGGATTTGATGATTGATTGCAAGGGGAGGATGAAGGAGAAGGAGTTAAGACATTTAGGCTTCTGGCTTGAGCAGTTAGGTGCATGGTAGTACCATCTAGGGAGTTGAAGAACACACTGGAGGAGGAATAGGTTTGGAGATGTATAGATGGAGTCCGTTTGAACATAATGAGTTTGAGGTGCCTGTGAAATCACTAGGAGAAGATATCAGTAGTTAGTGGGATACACTTACAAGCCTGTTGCTCTGATAAGCTATTTAAGAATCTGGCTATTGGGAGGTAAGGATGGCTTAGAAAAAGGACTCTTTAGAGCAGGTAAAAGGAAGACGTGAGAGCAAGTGATCTGAGGCTGATCTAAATGAAGGACGGCTGGGGATATGGACTAGCACTCCAAGGAATGCTAATGGGAAGTTGGAGGAATGAATTTTATTTCAAAGATATGCTGAAAAGCAGTTACTTCAAAAGACTTCTTAAAAGTTTAGAATGTACCCACCGAGAATGAAGTATAAAAGGTTTTAATGGGAAAAATAAGAATGAGACGGAGATAATGGTAGTGAAATTTAAGATGTAGTTCTGACTTAAGAGGATATGCACCCAGGGTAATGTGATTTAGTCCTAATTAGACAACTCATTGCCATTCATATCATAGTCTCTTTAATGTAAAGATGCTAGAGGAGCCCTTTTAGGTTTAGCCAAACTGACATTATTGAATAGTATCAAACCTTAATTATTAAGACATTTTATGTTTTTTCTTCCTCCTGCTTTCCTCCTGTCCCTCCCTTCCTTCATCTCTCCCTCCTCCTTTCCTCCCCTCCCTCCATTCCTTTCTAGGAGGGAGCTAGGATGGAATGTAGAGTTAGGATAAATAGGATGTTAGGAGGAAAAGGTGTTGTTTTTTAAATAGTTAGGTAACTTACAGGGTGGATCTTTATTTTAAATGATTCTAAGTCCCAAGCTAATAATTATGTGTACATTTAATTTGCATAGGATTTAATAAACAATGCTTAAGGTTATATGTTTTTCTTAGTGAGTACTTTTGAGAAGCATTAACTATTTTAAAAATTGATTAAACTCTGGTACATACACAATGGAATACTGTGGCTAGTAAAAAAGAATAAAGAAGACCTCTGTTACTGAGAGAGGGTAGATGATCTGGATTAATTTTCAGATGATAAAGTAACACAGTTATTTAGTCATAAGGAAGGAGTGGCTGGGCCCGTGAGCCATGGCCACTGAGCCTGCGCGTCCGGAGCCTGTGCTCCACAATGGGAGAGGCCGCAACGGTGAGAGGCCTGCGTACCGCCAAAAAAAAAAAAAAAGAAAAAAAAAGAATACGTTGTGCAACAATGTACAATACATTATAGTATACTGGCTTTTTTAAGAAAGAGAGGGAAATAATACATTTTTGTTTGGTTATATTGGCACTGAGAAACACTGGAAGGATACATGAGAAACTAAATAATAAGATTACCTATGCGGGCAAAGTAAGGGGGAAAACAATGGAGGTGGACAGGGGTGGGAGTGAGACTCCTCAGTATATATTGTGTTATAGTGGTTTCAGTTTTAAATCTTGTGAATTTACTTCCAATACAAAAATTAATTTTTAAAATATTGTTTTCCTTTTGAATGTATTACTTATAGATCTTTATAAACTGTAATACCACGTTTGTAAGCACTAACAGTTATTTTTCATTAATTCATTGTTCATGTGCATCTGTAGTGTGGTTGATGCTACAATAAAGTGGGATATAAATCTTGTTTGTGAGGTGGCTACTTCAGTGGGCAAATGAGAATGTGAAATAATCATGATGGAATGCCAAATGTCAGAAAAGCACAGAGTCATTAGTGGAATCAGCAAAAACCAGGTAGGAGGTAACATTTGATTTGAATTTTGGGAATTTAGAGAAAAATGAGGGAAGTTAAGAGAATTTTGGATGAGAGATGAACATAGGCACCAACATAGCAAATAGTAGGACTTATTCTAGTGAGTCCTTGATTTTGACAAGCCATAATGGATGAAAATTATCCCCAAGTATAGCTGTGGTCTTCTAACATTTTGAGAAATTAAAATGTTTTGATGAAAGCAAATTGTTGTTACCTTATTTATCGTCTGCCACTTTTCCACTGAAATAATTGTGGAAATAGATGCAGTGTCAGTAGCACCTGCACTAGGAATATGAACAATGTGGGAAATTTTAAAATAATCTTATGTTTTGATATAATTTCACACTCGCAGAAAAATTGCATGATTAAAAAGAACCACGTATATCATATATTATTATGTAATTTTTTACTGAACCATTTGAGAGTAAGTTAGAAACATTACTCCCTTTTACCACTAATATACTGGTGTATAATACCTAAGGATAAGAACATTCTCTTCATAACTACAGAAGAATGATCAGAATCAGGAAATTTTATATTATATCAATCTACAAGCCATGTTTAAACTTTGCTGATTGTCACATTATGTACTTAATAGCTGATATTCCTCAAGTCCAGAATCAAATCTAGGTTCACATGTTGCATGTAGTTGTCGTGTCCCTTTATCTTCCTTTAATTTGGAACCGTTCCTTAGCCTTTTTTTTTTTTTTTTTGACATTGCCTTTTTTTGAGGACTACAGGACATTTGAAGAATGACCTTCAATTTAGGTTTGTCATTTGTATTCTCATGATTAGATTCAGGTCATGAGTCTTTGACAGTAGTACCTTAGACGTGATCTTTTGTCCTCAACATATGATATCAAGAATACATGATTTTGGTTTGCTCTAATATTGGTGATGTCTGCCAGGTTATATTATAAAACTCCTATATTTTTCTCTTTGTAATTAATAAGTAATTTGGAGGAATATATTTGAGACCATGTTCTTTATGGAACTTCTACCTATTAATTTTAGCATCCATTAATGATTTTCTAACTCCATCATTTCTTCTATATGTATTAGTTGGCATTCTGTCTTAAGAAAGATCTTCTTTTTTCCTCTTTCCTTTCTATTTTATTCATTTTTTTGTATCATTGTGGATTCATGGATACTTATTTTACTCAATGGGCTGTATACTCCATTGCTGTCATTATTTTCATGCCTAAATTATGCCAGATTTGGCCAGAGATTCTCATTAAACAGGTTCTTGTTTTCTTTTAACATTTATTCATCACTCTTTCAGCAGTTTCTTTTTCTTTTTTCTTTTTGCGGTACGCGGGCCTCTCACTGCTGTGGCCTCTCCCATTGCGGAGCACAGGCTCCGGACGCGCAGGCCCAGCGGCCATGGCTCATGAGCCCAGCCGCTCCGCGGTATGTGGGATCCTCCCAGACCGGGGCACGAACCCATGTCCCCTGCATCGGCAGGCGGACTCTCAACCACTGCGCCACCAGGGAAGCCCATCTTTCAGCAGTTTCTTGCATACAAAAGAATTTTTATTTTCAGACTTGTACTTTCCTTGCTTCAGGGCCTGAATCAGCCTTTTCTCCCTGGAAACTTGGTTCCTTGTATGGCGAAGGGCATATAATATAAAACTCAAGCCCCTGAATCAGCCCGATTTCCAATTAGCTCTGGGTATTTTTATTGGAAAAGTTTTTATATATGTATGTATAAAACACACACAGACGCCAAGATCTGTGTATAGGTGGTGGTGTCATTGCTTCTCAACTGTCAGCAAATATGCATGTGTATCTGTGAGTACACATGCAGATATATATTCACAGTTTTTACTCTCTGTAGATAGGTAAATATAGAAATAAATAAATATAGATGTATATACGTATACGTGTATATATAAGTATATATACGCTCATGTAGATATACAACTATATCCAACTTATCTATGTACATGGATAGGAGATACATATATATATATATATATATGGTAAAAAATAAAAGTGCATACTGATACCAGCTCAATATTTTTTTAATCAAATCTCAGTATTAAACTCTTAAGCAGAATAATTAAACCTTGCAGAGGAGAGAAACTGTAGTTGATTTCTTTCTACTAAGCTCTTACTATATTCTCCTATATTACAGCCTGAAAACTGAAGGGATATGACTTTTCTTCAAGGTAGCCAGGACTCTCCTGTCCTCTACAGTAACATGAAACTGTTGCTGAATTACCACTTCTAGCAATGTAAAGTGACTGGGTGATGTTTTGTATCTATATCCAGAGATGTAAAGTTAGCAATTAGGAAGGAGTTGAGACTGGTAGGGTTGTCAAAGCAGTGCACTCTGGGGACTGTAGTATTTCATTCAGTGTTACTAATGATAAAGGTATTATAGATGCTGATTATTGTGAAGTTCACCCTTCATATTTAGATGAGCTAACTTTGGAAACAGGCACGCTGGACTTTAGCTGCAGTATATTTGCATGTTAGTAGTAAACAAAATGTTGTAAAATGCCCCAAATTAAACTATATCCTGTTCATATTAGCTACTCTTTCACCTTAAAACCTGAGAAAACCATGTATATTATATTAAATGTTATTATATTAAATATTTTCTTATTTTATATTAAATATTCTAATGTGAAATTTATTGGACCAAGAAATCTCCAGAAAGAATTGGGAGGGTAAATGGATAGTCAGCCAAGTTACAGGATTTTCTTCTAGGCCTGTTTCTGCTAATTCCATAATGAAAACTTAGAAAAAGTTAAAGACCAAAAAAAATTGTTGAGCACCTTATTCCACTTGCTTTAGTTTGAATTATAATAAAAAAAAAAACATAGTCTTCATTCTCAAGGAACATACATTAAGTAGAGGAAATAAAACTAAAAGGAATATAATAAGCAGAAGATTAAAAGCCGATAAATAATTATTTGCTGAATAGACTCCTGTTGACAGAGGAAATATTTTAGGAGGAAGGTTTATGAAGATAGTGTGCTTTAAGGTGATTTTTTTTTTTTAGGATGACTATAATTGAAGAGCCAGAGGTACAAAAACATTAGATAAGAGAACTAATATTTAGAGACCTTAAAATAAGTATCATTTTAAATGGTTAAAAACATAAGAAAACAAAAATAACATATAAAAAAGATTAGAACAATATAAAAAGGAAAGCATAGGTTAAATAATACCCAAGAAAATGTACAGACATCAAAATACAGTCAATAAAGTTAAAAATTCAGTGGACTAGTTAAATAGCAGATTAGACACAGCTGAAGGGAGAATTAGAATCCCAGAAGGTAGACCTAAGAAAATTACTCAGTATGTAGCCCTGAGAGATAAAAAGGGATGGAAAATATGAAAGTGGGCTTATAATAGGGAGAGTAGAACAAGAATGTCCAGCATGTATCTAGTAGGAGTTCCAGAAGAAGAGAATGGGAGTGAGGAAGTATTTGAAGAAGTACTATCTGGAATTGTTCTGAATTGGTGAAAGGTTCAAGAAGTACACTGAGTCCTCAGGAAGATCGATAAGACTTAATCTATACCTAGACATTATAGTAAATCTACAGCATATCAGAGACATAGGGAAAGATCATAAAAGAAACCAGAGGATGAAGCCTGATTACTTACAACCACAGTAAAACTGACAGCAGAAATATTAACAATAACCATGGAAACCAGAAGACACCAGAGAAAATATCTATTGTTCTAGAACTTTATGCCCAAGTAAAACTGTCATTCAGTGTTAGGTCCAGATAGGGATATTTTAAGACAAAAAACTGAGAGTTTACTTTTTCCTAAAGAACTAATGAAGAAGAAAACTGAACTAATGAGGGTGAAAGAGATGTACCCCAAAAGGAATGCTGAGCAAATGAATTGATTATCACGTGGGAAATCAAAACAAACTTTACGTAAATAAAGCAAAATAATCACAAACACACACACAAAAAGTACAAATCAAGGGAAAAAATATATCTTATACAAATAGTATGTAAGATGAGTTAAAAAGATGGGTTAAAGCTCTTTCAAGTCGACCTATTCAAGAGGAAAAGAAAATTTATTAATTTTAGACTTTGATATGTCAAATATTCATGTTAAAGCTATAAAGATGCCACTAGAGGAATAGAACTAGAATATGTAACTTTTATCCAGAAAGGCAGGAGTAAAGAAAAGTTAATCTATTAAAAGATAGGAAAAGAAAAAAGAAACATATAAAAAGCAAGATAAGTAGAAGGTACAAAATACAATGAAAAGTTAAATCTAAATTCAGTAATCACAATGAATTAAATAAACTTGCCAGTTAAAAGATGGTCAGCATGAATTTTAAAAAAAATTTTGTATGTGATTTATAAAATACTTATCTAAAATGTAAGACCGGGCTTCCCTGGTGGCACAGTGGTTAAGAATCTGCCTGCCAATGTAGGGGACACGGGTTTGAGCCGTGATCTGGGAAGATCCCACATGCCTCAGAGCAGCTAAGCCTGTGCACCACAACTACTGAGCCTGCTCTCTAGAGCCCATGAGCCACAACTACTGAGCCCATGTGCCACAGCTACTGAAGCCCACGTGCCTAAAGCCTGTGCTCCGCAACAAGAGAAACCCCTGCTCACCACAACTAGAGAAAGCATGCAAGCAACAATGAAAACCCAATGCAGCCAAAAATAAAATAAATATTTAAAAATAAAATAAAAATATGAGAGCATGTTAAAGTAGAAAGTAAACTGTATGCATAAAGTTCTTTAAAAATATTAAAAGTAGATATTTTGCAAAGTGGTTATTTACTGTTTGAGCATTAATATTTTCTATTTTTATTAAGCTATAATATAAATTTTCCAGTTTTGTTTAAAAATGGAAAAAATCTATAATATTAAATTTAATATGTAAATCTCATCTACTTATTAACTTTTAGTACTCGTAGAAGTACTACATTGTTCTTGCTGATATAATACTAAATGATTCTGTTGAACCATGAATTGCTCAGCCCTGAAGGTAAAAATTACACTGCTTTGGGGATAAACATGTTTTAAATCAAGTAATTGCTCAGAGCTAAAATCTTCTACTACTTGCACTTTGTTTAGAGATGAAATGGGTAAGACTGGTTTCTTAAAAGCCATGGAGTTTTAAAAGTGCTATTTGTATCAATAAGTGAAGTGAAACCGAGATAATCTTAACGAAGACTGTTTTAAATGCAAAAGTCTGTTTCCAAAATTATTATTAAACTTCTAATATAGTAAAAACTCATAATATCAAATTTTTTTACATTTGTGATACATTTGTAAGTCAGACTGCCTGTATTGACCATGCTTGGCTTATTTGTGAAATCAGAGCTTCCTAAGCAAATGAGTAGTGTTAAAAGGAGTTGCTTAGGTAAAACGAAACTGTTTTCAACTGTTCTGCGTATCTCTTTAATACAGAAATCATATACATAATTGTTTTAGGCAGAGGGAAACTAACAAAACTGTCACTTCACTGTACTAATTACAAATCACTTAATTTTATTCTATCAATTAGAACTAGATTTATCTTAGGTAACAATTTATTAACCTTTATTAACCTAAGTCTCTTTAAAAGTTGTTCCTTTTAAAATCTTTTATAGTTCATATTTCACTAATTCAGGTTGGTAGTCTATTGAGTCTGTTTTCTGAGACTTTCTTTGATTATGGGGCATAAAATGTCATAGATATACTTAAATCTTTGAGAGTATTTCTTTTGGTTCAGTTCATCCACGCTTATACTCCAAATCAGGGTACTCTTAGCATTTAGTTGTCCTCTCTAGAGGTGGATGTTACTCAGGATTTATGGATGTTGGTGTTTTGTGCCTTGGTCTAAAGTTCTTACTCTTCTGATGGGCCCAATACAGAAATTTTTATCTTACCATTAATAAAGTTGAGAAATGAAAATTGTTATTGCTGTGAATCAATGAGGTCAAACTTAATTTCTTACTAACGAGAGGGTTTTCTTCAGAGTAAGAAAGAACAGAAGCTTGGCATCTAATAGTAAAGTTAACTTTGTATTTAATTAAAATATTTATGTTAATTTTCTTTCATTTCTTCAGTCATATTTCTTGTCATATATCCCATTTTATTTCTCAAATCCAGTCGCAAAAAGGTCTAAAGTACCTTCTGGGAAGCTTCTTAGTTTCATTACCCACCTCCTTAAATTATAATCTGCCAGAATAATTTCAGTGCTTTTGCAGGAATAAAGGGTGTCATTGTTAGCTTCTTATTTAATTAATGACCAGATATAATGCAGAAATGCATGAGGTACATGATAAGCACATAGCAACTGCTCAATAAATGTCAATTAAATTTATTGCAGGGTGAGTATACCCCTTCTGTTGGAAGTACTCCACTGAGAATTAATTTTTATCAGACTTCATTTTCCTTCTTCCCACTGTCTATTTCTTTGATCGCCCCTGCTCTTTCTGTTAACATTTTCTTTAATTCCTAGGTAGAGAAATCCTGAGCTAGAAAAAAGTCTAGTTTGACTCCAGCTCGTAGAGGGCATTATTTTGTTGTTAGCCAAGGGATCTATTTCATGAATATATAATCTCAAAAATACTTCCCTATGTCTTCCATTGTGGATTCATTTAATTTTAGCTATATGGCTACTTCTTAGGAATCAAAAGAAATCCAGAGAAATTATCAGGTGTAGTAATTTTTTTTTCTTTCCAGTTTTTCTTTCAAATAATACTATACTGCTTCATGGGTAGTGTGAGTACCTTATAACAGAGTATTCTCAGCTTCTCCTTCCCATAACTTATAATCTTGCTGTCATTCATTTTTGTTTTCTATAAGCTATAATCACCAAAAACATCGCTGCTATTATTTTCAACAAACTGTTGTCTGTTAGGTCAATTAAGAATAAGAAAAGGGACTTCCCTGGTGGCACAGTGGTTGAGAATCTGCCTGCCAATGCAGGGGACACGGGTTCAAGCCCTGGTCTGGGAAGATCCCACGTGCCATGGAGCAACTAAGCCTGTGCGCCACAAGTATTGAGCCTGTGCTCTAGAGCCCGTGAGCCACAACTACTGAGCCCGCGTGCCACAACGACTGAAGCCTGCACACCTAGAGCCCATGCTCCGCAAACGAGAAGCCACTGCAATGAGAAGCCCACGTACTGCAACCAAGAGTAGCCCCTGCTTGCCGCAACTAGAGAAAGCCTGTGTGCAGCAATGAAGACCCAATGCAGCCAAAAATAAATAAATAAATAAATTTATTTAAAAAAATAAGAAAAAATTTAAAAATTATTTTACCTTAATTTATTCCTCTCTAACACTCTTCCTTTCTTTATGTACATCCAAATTTCTGACCTATATAATTTTCCTTCTCTCTGAATAATTTATTTTAACATTTCTTGTGGTAGATCTACTTGCAAAAATTCCCTCAATTTTTGATTGAGAAAATCTTTATTTCTCACCTTTGAAGGATAAGTTCGCTGGATACAGAATTATAGATTGGTGGATTTTTTTCTTTCAATACTTTGAATATTTCATTCTGCTCTCTTCTTACATGCGTGATTCTGAAGAGAAGTCTGATATAATTCTTATTTTATTTTCCTCTCTAGGTAAAGTCTTCCACATCCCTCACTCCCCCAGATCTCTCCATACTGCCAGTCTGGATTCTTTGTGTTTGGCTTTGTGCAGTTTTAATATGATATGGCCAGGTGTGGTTTTGGTATTTATCCTGTTTGGAGTTCTTTGGATCACCTGGATCTGTGGTTTTGTGGCTGTCGTCGATTTTGGAATATTCTCAGCCATTATTATGTCAAATTGTTCCTCTGTTCTTTTCTCTTTCTTCTTTTTCTGGTATTACTATTATGCATATGTTAAAACTTTTGTAATTGCCTATAATTCTCAGATATTCTGTTCCATCTTTTCATTTTTTCTTTTCCTCTTTGCATTACAGTTTTGAAAGTGTGTACTGTTACATCTTGAAACTCTTTGATTCTTTTCTTGGCCATATCTAGTCTACTGATGAGCCCATCAAAGGCATTCTTCATTTTCATTACAGTGTTTTTGATATAGCATTTTCTTTTGATTCTTTCTTAGAGTTTCCATCTCTCAACTTACGTACTTATCTGTTCTTTTATGTTGTCAACTTTTTCAGTAAATCCTTTGGCATATTACTTATTGTTTTAAATTCCAATTCTGATAATTCCAAATTTTCTGATGCTTGATTTGTCTCTTCAGGTTCTTTCTTTTTGCCTTTTAGTGTGCCTGGTAATTTTTTGTTGAAAGCTGGACATGTTGTATTGGGTAAAAGGGAACTTTGGTAGATAGGTCTTTAGTGTGAAGTTTTATGTTTATCTGGCTAGGAGTCAGTCTGTGTCTACTATTTGCTGTAGCTCTTGTGGCCAAGTCTAAAATTTCCTCTTATGTCCTTGTTTTTGTCTTTCCTGTTGTCTTTAAGTGTTCCTGGAGACTTTAAATAGGGGTGAGCCTTGCAGTATCTCATTCCTTGTTATTTTATAGGAGCCCTATTGCTATGGTAGTAATGTGAGGAAGGGTGGGAGGAAACCTTCTATAGTCCTATGATTAGGTCTCAGTCTTTCAGTGAACTTTTTGCTTCCCCTGTGTCAGTTACGCTCTGGTGAAATAGTTTTCCTTGTGGGAAGGCCTTATTAAGTAGAACAGAGTTCAGTAGTATTTCAAAATGGTTACTTTCCTCTTCCCCTGCTGGAAGCAGGTGAGGATTTTTCTCTAATCTCCACAGTGAGAACCTGGTGAGGCTCATGGAGGTAAAACTCATAGAAGTTTGGAAAATCCTTCTTTAAGGCTGAGGCCCCTCCTAATTTTTCATTCTTAAGCTAGTATTCATATTGAACCTCCAGAAATTAATCAATTATAGTTGAAAGTGTTCCTACCCCAGGACTGGCTTCAGCCAACACTTCTGCGCCTGTGCTTTTGTTACCAGTAAGTCCTTATCCTCTGTATCTGCCTGGCTGTCTCTCCAGTTTTCAGGGAAGCAGTTTGCCCTGTGACCTCAAATATCCGATAGATCTAAGAAGAGTCGTTGGTTTTCAGTTTGTTCAGCTTTTTCCTTTTTGTGAGGATAGGAGTGACTACTTCCAGGCTCTTCATATTTCAGAACAGAAACCAGAAGTTCCTATGTTTTTTATTAGAATGAAGATTTCACTTTCACTCAGTCTTATTAGTCTCTTAAGCCTTTTCTTTTCATGTAGGAACTTCACTGGAAACAATGTTTCTAGTGAATATTTGAACATAGATTACATTTGGGCGAGATACTTTTTTTCATCTATTTTTTTCAAAATTATCTTTTCATTTATTGACTTTTCTAAATGCAGACTGCAGTCCTCCTCAAGCTGTAAGGCTATGAATCCTTGATGCTTTCTTTCTAAGCCTCAATTCAGCAGTTAGAAAGATTTTTTAAAAATCTGAAATACTTATCTCCCTCAAAGGACATAGACAGAATGAACAGTGAAGAGAATTTGTATACTGTTTTAAAGTACCTTCAATGCACCAGACAGTATCCTGTATGGATACACAGAAATGTAGAGGTAGGATACCTAAATTTCAGTGTTCTCAGGCTAGTCAGGTAACAAGACAGGTGAATAATATCAAACTCATATGCTTCAGGCATGTGCAGAGAAGCACAGAGGTGGGACATTTTGTCTTACCTTGGAGGATTGGGATGAGGCAGGAAAAAGTCACCTAAAGCAGCTGACATGTGATCTATCTCTTGGAGGATGACTAGGGTGGAGGAGAACATTTCAGCAGAGAAAACTGCCTACAAGTTAGATGGTTTAGTTTATGGTTGCTTTTCTTCTGCAGTCAGGACTTTGAGAGCAAGGGAAATTGGGCAAGTTAGGTAGTGTCTTTCCAACTCTATTCGATGTATGGCTTTATTAGAACAGATACTTGCTCTATAATGTTTTTCAAAGTCAAATGTAAGCAGTGTTTGAATTGTTTTGTATTATATTGCAGTATGAAATTGAGAATTAACTGCAATATGTATTTCATATTGATATAAGGTATAACGTGACAAAATAATTTTTTAATTCTCAAATTATGTCTTGTAAGTATTTTGCATGGTGGTAGAATTCATTTAAGTTTAAGTTTGATTGGTTTTATTGTTTCTTTAAATGTAAGGATATTTTATGATTTCATAGAAGGAAATTTTTAGAAATGATAACCCACTCATTTTCGCTAATCTCATTTAGTTAAACCATTTCTCTTGAAGTGGTAACCCATTTATAACTTCATGTATATTTTTAGACTCATACATATATTTACTCTTTCAGGTTTATAGTACTGCTACTTTCTGGTCAAGGTATAATGAACATAATTTAAAATTCTACATAAAATATAGGAATACTATTCAATTAATAACTAGTAGATTATCACCTAGTTCTAGTTTAGTGTTGTAGCTTTTGAAATTACTATTACCAGACAATATAAAGCTGTTCTAGCATACATCTAATATACTGTTTCTAAAATGAATGAATATGTATACAGAGAAGGAGGGATTTTGGACTTCTTAGAGAAAGCAAGATAGAGAATCTTATTTCAGATGACAGAAGACAGCACCAAAGTGATCTTAATTTTTCTAAAAAAAAAATCATCTGATCTTGTTTCATATTAAGATTTGACTTTTAATTATGTTGCTGCTAAAATTATTCTCTGAGATACTGTGCATAGATGATTCAAGATATTTTTGAAACACTCCTTAAAATGACCATTAAAGCCTATTAAATCATCACTTTTACTCCAGACATCTCTTTCTTCACTTGCTTTGCTTTCTTTAATAGAAATAGTGTATTAGTTTTCTGTTGCTGCTGTAACAAATTACCGTAAATTTAGTGGCTTAAAACAACACAAATATATTATCCTACAATTCTTGAGGTCAGAAGTTCAGTATGAGTGCCACCAGACTAAAATCAAGGTGTTGGACAGGCTGTTCCTTTCTGGAGTCTTTAGGGGAGAATCCATTTACTGCTTCTTTGAGTTGTTGGCAGAATTCAGTTCCTTGCAAGTATAGCACCTAGGTCTTGTTTTCTTACTGGCTATAAACTGAGGATTATGCCAGCTTTTAAAGGCCACCACATTTCCTGGCTCGTTGTCTGCTTCCTCCATCTTCAAAACCAGCAATGGCCTGTCGAGACCTTCTCACTTTGCATCTTTCTGACATACTGTTCTGTAATGTTTTACTTATACATATTTATATGGTTAAGTTGGGCCCACTCAGATAATCCAGGGTAATATCCCCATCTTGGGTTCTTAACCTTAATCATATCTGCAATGTCCCTTTTACCATGTAAGATAACATATTAACAGGTTAACAGGAGTTAGGATGTAGACATCTTTGGGGAGCCATGTTTCTGCCTAATAAAACCGGTAGTACTAACTGGTACCTGGCTTTGCTGCATCAGTTTTCCTTTTCTGTTTGGAATACCTCTGACTTTTCCCTCTTTGATTCATGGAATACAAAAGAAGTGTTAGGATTCAGCAGAGTCATGATAGTACTATATTAGATATAATACCTATAGGGAAATTATAGGGAAAAGAGAATTCTAGAAATACTGAAAAAAAAGGAAAATATGCTTACAGAGTATTGCTTTGTAAAATAGAAAGTCCTTGTGTATTTTTGTGTTTATATTAACTATTTCGAATCCTTAGTATTAAGGTCCATAGTTATTCAGTACACAGCAGCAGGAAGTAAACCAGTAAAGAGCCTCTTAATTTAAATTTTTTTTAATTTATTTTAAAATATATTTATTTATTTATTTATTTTGGGCTGTATTGGGTCTTTGTTTCTGTGTGAGGGCTTTCTCTGGTTGTGGCAAGTGGGGGCCACTCTTCATCGCGGTGCACGGGCCTCTCACTATTGGGGCCTCTCTTGTTGTGGAGCACAGGCTCCAGACACGCAGGCTCAGTAGTTGTGGCTCACGGGCCCAGTTGCTCCGCGGCATGTGGGATCTTCCCAGACTAGGGCTCGAACCCGTGTCCCCTGCATTAACAGGCAGACTCTCAACCACTGTGCCACCAGGGAAGCCCAAGAGCCTCTTAATTTAGTATGAAAATATTCCAAGATAGATATTCAGAGCAATAAATTTTAATAATTTATGTGAATTTTGATAATGGACAACATTGCATCTTAATATGTTATTTCTTTCCTACTTAGATCATCACGAAGTATGTATACGAGCTCCTGGAAAAGGACTGTAATTTGAAAAAAATATCTATTCCAGTAAGTCCAATTTTTAAAAATATTTATAGTTCCAAATAAAATAGTTTTCAATTCAGAAGAACACTTTTGTTTTAGGTTAACTGTGATAAGTTTAAATGTTAAGATCCTAGTGTTTTGATATTGATAAAGATAATATTAAATTCCTGTCATTATATCTCATCTCATTGTACACAATAGTTCTTAAAAAGTAATATTCTTCAGTGTAAAGAAAAACTGATTTCCAGTCTTTTTTGAAAATGATGACACAAAAGGACTACCCTTTCCTCTACCTTTTCTCATTTCATTGCTATAATTTATTTTTACGTATTTATTTGAAGTAAACCAGTGTTCCTTTTCTTGCATTAGACATTCACCATCGCTTTAATTATTTCTTGATTTTTTTTTAATTATATGTTTTATTTCTCTGTTATTTCCTCTGCACATCCCCAGATTCACTCCTGGTGCTTCATGTTTCATAACACTATTCATCTCTTTTTTGGTAGAACACTTTTTTGAAGTTTTGCACATTTTGCCATTTCAGAGTGAAAAAGTTTGAAATTTGTTCTGTGATTCAGCTTCTCAAAAGAACTTTGTTTTTAATGGAAAACATGAAATATTAAGTGTTTAAATGAAGAAATAGTAACCTTATGTGTGTAATGATGGTAGACTAGATGATCTTTAAGGTCCCTGACAACTCTCTGATTTTACAATCTATATGAATCTCCAAGACTTCATGAAAGTAATTTATTTAAGGCACAAAACTTTGAATATTGATAATTTTGTTTACATGAAATTTTAAAGTTCTTTGGGCAGTGTTATTCTACTATGAATTGGAGGGTTTGAGGATTTTTTAATGCTATCCATCCTCCCAAATTAATTCCATAGGTTGATTTTTTAAAAAAGAAATCTATTTTATATTTAATTTTCTATAGGCAATCTCAAATACTAGGTCACATTGTTAATCATTTATTCATTCATTCAACAAATATTTATTTTAGGGTACCAGGTACTGTTCCAAGTGCTAGTGACATAGCAGTGAATAAAATATTCAATGTTATTCCACGTAATGACTAGGCCAACCCTTGTTTTTTTGAAACCTTTCCTTCCTTTTGAATTATGTGAAAACCAAGATTTTAGTATCTTTTGGGGAGTGAATATAAAAGTCTTTTTTGGATTCAAATCTCTTTTAGTTTTGACTTTAGGTCTAGTGTCATACTCTGTTAAAACTATATATTGAATTTTGTCTTCTGGAAAGTTAAGGTAGAATTTTGTCACTTTGTCCAGTCTTCTTTTCTTGTGAATTCTATTTCTTTTGAAGTTTCTGAAGAATGATATTTAAAGAGCCTTAGGTTAATTCATTGTTACAGCACAATTAATATTGAGTCCTTTAACTCTGTAATACTTCTAGTTCCATGGAACCTTTAAACTCACTTTAATTCCCTAGATTTCTAGAACAAATTACAAGATAATTGGCCATATCTCTCATGTTATATGATTGCCTTTCATTAATTTTCTTTATAGAAAGCCTGAGATTAGATTTAGAAGGACTTCAATTATTTTCCTCTTTTTTAAATGTAGACTATACAGTTACATTATATGAGACCTATAACAACCTTCATGTCCATTTTTGGTTAGTAAAGATTCCCTAATTTTATAAACATTAAAGAAACAAGAAAATTTTTATTTTAGGAAGTTTATCTCTCCTTAGATTATCATCACATATTTTATATAGTTGTGAATTTTTCTTCCCTAAGTATTAGTTTTCTCCTGAGTTCTCTTAAATCCCAAAGCTAGCAGTGAGAGTGGGGTTTTCTTGTTGTTGCTCAAAGTCATTTTTTTTACTACAGGAATACCACCAAACTTTTTTTTCCTGGTGATAAACTAAGTTTTAGTGTTACAGTTGAAATATTTAACAAGGAAAGAAAAACATTTTTTTTTAAATGACAGCACTTTGTGGAAATCCATGATTTGACAGATCATGATCATGTCTCATGTTTACTTTCCACCTCACATAAATAGGTACAAAATATTCTCCATTTTAGTATCTTACACTTGTGTAGAATACTGGATACGTGAATTTAGCTTGACTACAGATTTGCATTCAATTTATTCAATCATATTTAAATAAATATCAAAATTAGTGATTTTCATAAGTATCCCAAAGTGAATTGTTAATTGCTAAAAATTGTTTGGTGCAGTCTCACTGACCAATTGGCCTTTGAGGTTGATTTGTCTCTAACCTGAGGTGGTACACTGGAATGACCTTTATGTGTATTCCTTAATGAAAGCTCATCTTAGTAAATTACCATTGTTTGAAGATAAATGGCCTTGGAACAACCATTTCAAAACTTAAGTTAATGAAGGAAAAATTATTTTATTCGTATAGATATTTTTCTATTTTAAATCAGCACTAATTTTACACAGAGTAAATTATAGCCACCAGCTGCAGACTCACAGTTCTGCATTATATTGAGATGAATATGTCAATGACCAGCTTAAATACTGTTCTTATTCCTTAATCATTAATACCATTACATTGTTCATTTTTATTTTTTTTCCTTAAATACTCTGACATTCTGATATTTTCAAAGTCAGCATATCTGGATGTTCAAGTAAAACATTTATTCATTTGTTCATGGCTACCTTGACTTGTAGCCCCTTAAAAAATTCTTGAACAGTGGTATGATATAAAAAAACACATGTTTATCTTCAGAAAGTAAGTACTTTTCCAGTTTTAAAGTGATTACTGTGGAATTTAAAGTGCCAACATTCCATTGCTTAAAAAATTGACTCAGGTGCTTGGTAACAGGGGACTTAGTATGATGGAAAAAAGAAACAGTGATCAGCACCTGCTGGAAAGTCTATAGCTAGGGGTTTTTTCATTAAGATAAACAGATGTCCATTTCCATACATTCCAGAATCCATTAAGGCCTCACTGACTTTAAGAGGCTCTTTTATTTGTGCATATTTAGACATACTTTTTGGTAAATGAATGACTGGAAACCTCTGTAGCCTCTTTTTCATTTTTCACTGACAGCTTTGCTTTTTAATTTTTTCTTTTGTTCTTATCACCATTTTCTTTTTTTAAGCCATTTTAACTGAATGATTCATCTGCTTTCATATAATGTTCCTAGGTAAAAGGGAGTTTTTTTTCTCAGAGTTGGCTTTCGTCTGTCTCCCATCCACTTTTCTTCCTCTGTGACTTCGGTCATATCCATTGTCATCATAGTAATTTGTTTATTCTAGACGTCACATACAAGTGAAGCTAATGTGGTAGTGTTATACTTCATACTTCTCTTACTGCATATTTAATTACTACTAATAAAGATACAGATATGCCATTTTAATTCTAAGCATTGTATAGTTCTTTTAAAATTCTTTGTAGTCATGCATTCATTTAATCTTCCATTTGTGCTTTCTGAACCAGGCAAGTATTGTAAGCAGTTAAGAGGATGCATTATTTAGTTAAATGCCTTTTATCTAAAGGAATTCACTAGTGATGCTTGATAAGATTCTTTATTCCAAAAGTTCATTCATTCTTATATAAATGAGTGCCTACAATGTGCCAGCCTTTCTTCTAGGCATTGGGTATGTAGCTGGAGACAAACAAAGGTCTATGCCTTCCTGGACTTACATTCTAGTGGAGGGAGCAGATGGTAAATAATAGAATATTATTAAAAGCATATTAGATTGTGTTATGTGCTATGGAGGAACATAAAACAGAATGGGACTAGGGAATTCTTGGGGAAGTGTTTAAATGGGGTGGTCAGAGAAGGCTTCACTGAGAAGGTGGTATTTTTTTCTTAAGCCCTGTGGCCGTGCTCTTCTTGCTGAAATAATTACCTTTTGTGCCCTGTTTACACAACTGGCTAAGCATCCATTACTGACACCAATCTGATTGTTTTAGAAACAGAGAAATTTAATTTTTTGTGTGTGTCCCAGGAGTAGTGACTGGGAACATTTGGAATCCAAGGCATTTTTTGGTATTGAGTTTTTTTCTTTCTTATTTTGGTAATTTTATGAATCTATATTGTTGATGAAGTGAAGTGCTATTGCATTACCCAGCATGTGGATTGACTTTCTCTATTTGAGGAGGTGTTTATTACCAGCTGTCAAGATTTTAACTTGGCTCTGACCTGGTTGCACAAAGGCTGCCATTCCTAGTTACTTGCCACTGCTGATGTGGAATACCACTCAGTGCATGCCATGGCATATGTATTAAGAGGTTGGGAAGTTATCCCTTTCTAAAAGTCTTTTGAATCTTTCAAATCTATATCATACATCATCTAGTATAAACCTAACTATTAAGTGTAATCAAAATGACTAAGAATATTCACTTTTCATACCATAAATAGCTAGTACATAAAATAAGGTTATCAAAGTATACAAATAATATTCCTTCATAAAATAATTGTTATATAATCCTGTGTTCATACTCTGAATGAAATTTCTAAGTCCATTTACACAGAACAGTTGGTGTTTGAATTTTTAAATAGTTCCCCCTCCTACTGTTGTTAAAAGCTTAGTAGTTTTCCTTGCTAATATATGGTTTTCCAATATGTGTATTCTCCAGCTGGGTTTTTCTGTTTTTTATTTTAGGTGCAGCATATTTCTATTATAACTTATAGGCTTAATAGCTGTGACCTTGGGCGAGTTATTTAAACTCTCTAGGCCTCAACTTCTTCATCTATAAATGAATATAATAATAGTGCGACCTTAACAGAAATAATACTTTTTAAACATTTAGCATAGTATCTAGATCATAGGAAGCACTTAAAAATTAGTTATTCTTATTTATAATGATAATATAATATTAAATATACAATAATAATGGAGAAAGACATATTTCCAGTATTCTTTTTTCATATTTTTATATGTTTAAATTACTATCATGTCTTTTTTTGCTCCTCTACCTTATATATAATTATCAATCTCTAATGAAAATTTTATTTTAAAGTTTTTTTACTTCTATAATTCTGTAATAGTCATTCTATAATTTATAGTAACCATTAGTTGTTTTCTCATTTGTGTCTAAACCTGATCAGAAAACATTTATTTATTATTTAATTTTTTTTAATTACAGGTAGATGCCACTGAGAGTGAACCAAAGAGTTTTATCTTTATGAGTGAGGATGCTTTGACAAATCCACAGAAACTGATGGTTTTAATTCATGGTAGTGGTGTTGTGAGGGCAGGTCAGTGGGCTAGAAGGCTTATTATAAATGAAGATCTGGACAGTGGCACACAGATACCTTTTATTAAGAGAGCTATGGATGTAAGTGCAATTTCCTTTATTTTTTTTTGGCATTTTATAGCTCTGTTTTAGTATGTGTTATAAATTATTTTATCATGTCTTTTAAAAAATCTTTCCTAAACATAGTCTTATCTTTAAATTGTTCTTATTTATTTTATTTGTAGTGAAAGATTATTCTGTATTATTTTGCCTTTACAATAAGAGCAAAAACGCATCTTAAGTATACGAATATTTAGATAAAATCTTTGAAATGAGTATTTTCAGTTCTAAATTTTTTTGTTTCTTATTACATGAAATATCAGTTAAATTATCAAATACTTATCAATATTATTGAAAATACTTCTGAAAAAAATCATGACTGCTTTTGTAAATCTCTGCCTACCTGATTTAGTGAAGTTAGAGACTAAAGGAATTCTGCTACCTTTAAATTAATATCTTATTCTTAAAAAACAACTCTTCAGAGCCCACAAATGTAATGCTTTATGAATAAGACAAAGACATACAAAATGGTAAATTGCAGTATTTACTGAATTACTTTCTTCTTACTTGAATTTCAACTTTTTAGAAATTGGTGTTTTAAAATTGTGTTCAAGGTTTTCTTTCCTGTAGTGGTGAAATTTCTTTTTCTGACCTAGCTTTGTTACATCTTAATATTTGGCGACTTGTTTTACTGTCTTATTCTTAAGTTCTGAAATGAATAGTTAAATTTTGCAAAGTTGGTTTTCTTTCACATATAAGCAGAGATTTTCTTCAGAAAAATAAAGGTAAAGTGACATCTTTACTTATAAAAGGTTAATATAATAACGGAAAGTTATCACATATGCATTATAAGAGCTACATTATTACATTTTTGTAATTAAAAGTGGAAAGATATTATTTGATACACTTATGATTGCAAAGGTCAAAGATATGTTTCCTACTTTAACTCTGAAATGATAAGCGTAAAGCTCAGCCCAGCTCCTAAAGAATATTTTGTTAATAGATTTTGAGGCCCTTAAAATGCTGCAAGTAGAATTTCATAGGTGAATTGTGTTTTTTTTTTTTTCAGTCTTCATGGATGTGCAGAGAACACAAAGACATTACTTTTGATTCGTTGCAAACTTCGATAGTGTGTTTTTTGGTAGAATTTAAGTAACTAAAATAAATTTATTTAAACTGTTTCATATTTCAGGTTATGAATAGTGAAATGAACTTACTCTCTGGCACATTAGTTAGTGGTTAGAACAGATGCTGTTGATGTATTTTAAGAACTTTACATGTGAAATGTGATCACAATTTGGTGAATATTTGAACATACAATTTAGTAAAGAAAATCAGATGTTTGTACAAACACGTGCTTGGTGAGATACTTTATGTAAATTATATTGTCTGTGCTACTAGATCAACTAAGCCTTTCCCATTCTAGAATATTTTATTGTTGTACAGGGTTTTTTGAAGTATAGGGGAGTATAGGGCTATAGAGTATAGAGTATAGGGAAAGCCATCCCAAATACCTTTGAACAAACTATCTGTTGAGATCCTAAACAAGAGGGAGGAGGTTTATCAGTAACATTAGAATAGTCAGTCATTTTGTCCTTTTAAGTAGGAATAGTGGGGGATAACAGCATTTCATTGCCTTGCCATTTTTGTGCTTTTCTCAGTCAGAGCAGCTCAGGGTTCCTTGAAATAAAGCAGCTGATTTCTAAGTTCCTTAGTATTTAGTGTATGTTGTGTACTTTGAAAAGTTTAGTTTATATACTTTATTCTCAATTTTATGAACTTTATTCTGGTAACTTTCTACATGGTGAACATTTAAAAATGGATATCTCTTTTTAATTCAGATAAAGTGATTTTATTACTTTGGCTTTACTTTTTCATGGTGTTTCTCGTAATTCTTCAAGGTGTTTCTCGTAATTCTCTCAAGAGTGTCCCTCCCACTAAACACCCATAAAAATAATGGAATAAAACATAGCAACAACAAAAATATGGTGTTTGTGTGTGGCTGGAGGGTGCGGAGACAGGTGGGGGAAAGGATGGTATTTTAGGAAGCAGGAAGAGGAAGACTAACAGGGAAAAAGAAGTTGTCTCATTCTTTTTAATCAGATTACTCCTACATGTTTTTATTTTCTGGACTTTTTTCTAAAATTGTATTTAAAGAAATGTTTCCATAGTTTACAAAGGGCTGGGAGCCACTACTCTGTTTTCCATGGTCTGTCCATTTTCATATCACAACTGCAGTAAATTCTGATATTTTTCAGGCCAGACAAGATTATCTCTACTCAGTGTTGTTAATAATATTTATGCTATATTCCTTGCAGATTTTTAGTATAAGATTAAAGGTCCTAAAATAGGAGTCATATCATGGTAAGGTTAAAACTTTTTTCCAACACTAGAACCCTGCCTCTACTGGACTGTTTTGTAAAAAAAACAAAACTTGTGTTTGAGTCTGTGGAGCCACTTTGGTTGAAGCTGAAGTGAAGATTGGAACCATTCTCACAACAGCACCTGAGATTTATTCCCTGACCCTGGGGCTCCATAGATGACAGTTTAAAAACTACAGATACTCTAATCCTTGCAGTTTAGATACTTAAGAACTTTATTATTAAAAATGTATTAAGATTTCTTGTTGGAGAAATAGTAGATATCAGATAAATGCCCACAGTGCTTCTCAGGAGGCCATAGCTAATATTTTCAGTGCTTAACAGTCTTAATTGCATAATATATTAATTGGAGTAAGAAACAGTATATCATATAGCCAAGTACTAATTATTCAGTGTCTGATTGTGCAGTTTGAGATTTTCTCATACTTATTTCTTCTTTGATCTTTTCAGGCATTTTAGTTGATCTCTATAAAAAGGGCAAGGAAAATAGGTGACAGTTCATTTCATTACTAATTGCAGGGGTGGTACAGGGGTACAAAATTTAAGGGGTCAGTCACTCTCATGATGTGCAGTCCTTGTAGGACCGTGAGAGTGAGTGCCTCCTTAAATTTCGCACCGTAGACATGTCACCGATCTCTCCCTATCCAGGCTTTGACTGATTGAGATGTATATACTGTCAAAAAGTTTCATGGGGAGCAATTTGGAAGCCCCTGGTCCATGAAGTCAAATTTTTATCATGCATCAGAATCACGTGGAGGGCTTCTTGAAACAGATTGCCCTGTTCAGATCCCAGGTTTTAATTCAGAAGGTCTGGTTGGGGCCTGAGAATTTACATATCTGAGAATATCTCAGGTGATGCCAGTGCTGCTCATTGGGCACCACACTAGAACCACTGGCGTAGGTAATACTTTTTGGATTGGTTGAGAATTTATATATACTTTTCAGGCTTTAGGTGTAATGCATAAGGTGGGACTTGATGGCAATTATATTTAGTGTGACAGAGGATGAGAAGTTCTAGAAAATGTTTTATAATAAAATCAGTGAAGTAAAAGTTTAAATTATAAAGAGTACTCTCAAAGTACAAGTGATTCATATCCAACGTGACTTAAATTTTTTTAATTTTAATAAGTTTTTGAGAATTCTGATGACTTGACTAAGCCTACGTTGTTTTCTAATTTCTCATAGCTGGATTATTCAGAAGAATCTACTATTTCCGTAATTACTTACTTTGCATATAATTTTCATACTGGTATATCTAAGTTTTTTAAATTAATGCTATTTTTATCAATGTAATGTATGCAGTTTGGGTTCTATAACATGGTGGACTGAGTTAATTAACAGTCCCTTGTCCCTCCCACTAAACACCCATAAAAATAATGGAATAAAACATAGCAACAACCAAAATATTAAAGACCTAGTTATGTTCAAAAGATAGAAAAAGAATCTTTAAATTCCTGACTACAAGAAAGAACTTAAAACCCCAGTGGTAAATCCCTGGAGGGTGTGGCAGCCCGAAGGTGATATTTGATGAGGTTTAAGACCTAGGCCCCAAGGGGTCCACAGCACAGCTTTGAGCCTGAGAGGCAGGATCTAAAACTAAGACCCTGGAAGCTTCTGCCTTTTTAGTTTTTAGAGGTGCAAAAGTCAGTTTGCCAGAGGTGCCAGGTGGGGTAAATAAACAGCCTCCCCTGAGATATAGAAGCCACAGATCCTAACCCAAAGGTGGATTTAGATTTGCAGTTTGAATTGAGACAACTTATTTAGTGTGGGAATCTCAAGCAGTGTAAATTCATGTAAAAATGGACTTTGGACTGATGAAACTTCTGGGTTACCAAGTGGAAACAAACATAAAAGTGCCAACAGCAACACTTTACAATTCAGGGTAAATCCCTAATGAAGAAGAATTTGTAGTCAGAAACTAAAAATTATTTGAGGAAATGATTCATTACAAAGAAAAGTCAAGTCAAGCAAAACTATCAGGCATCGTTGAAGAGAGTTAGTAAATTAAAAGTTAGAATTGGGGAATACAGTATATAGAATATAGCAGAGAAAACCTGAGAAAAAAATTATAATAGATAAAAAGTCATGGAGGATAGAATAAGATCTAATAATCCTCTAATAGATGTTTCAGAAAAGCAATAGAAAAGAATGGGAGAAAAAGCAATATATTAGTGGTAGAGTGTTTATGAGAATAAAGACACAGATCTTTGTAGAAGAAGCATGGCATATCTTGGGCAAGACAGATAAATCTACACTTAAAACTTATTAAAATAAAACTGTAGAACATCAGAGGATACAAGCATATAATCTTAAAAATCAAGTAAAAACAAATGACATACATCAAAATAAAGGTTATCCTTTCCTAATCCTTCCTCAGCTGTTCTGTTCCCTAGATGTAATAACTCTCAATACTTTTTGGTTTTAATTATATTCTCTATATCAACATTTTTTTATTATAGTGCTGTCTCTTGATTTATCAGTCACTTTCTTTTATGGCACATAAGAATCTCTTTCCCATTCCCACAGTTTTTGGATTAATTCAGCAATCAAGCTTTACAGTATTACTACTACTTTAATATTGCTTATGACTGAACCAAGTAGGTACTGTGGTTGCTACTCATTTCTGCTACAAGTTTATTTTCATAGAATTAGTAATTTCCTAACTGTTTTCTGTTTTCTTTGTAATAGTTGTTAATTCTGATTGGCCTTTCTAATTTTTTACATGGTTAAATTTATCAGATAATCTTATGGTTTCATGTTCTTCTGGAGAGCTCTCTTTTGGACCTCTGTGGACTTCTGTCCCAATCTTGACTGGTCACTTTCTAAGCCCGCCTCCCTGTCTCTCTTCCCGGGACTCCACTTAGATTCTCTCTGGTGTTTGACCTCCTGTTTCCTTGATCTAATGACGGTAGCTTTTTGGATATATGCTCTCATTTTGTTGGAATCATCAAAGAGGGAATACGAGATCAATTTTTGAAACCTAGTATTTATGAAAAATACCTTTATTTTACTTGCTCACTTTATTTTCATAATTCATCTAGTCATAGAATTCCAATCTGAATATCATTTTCATTCTGAAATTTGAAGGTTTTATTTCATTGTTGTTTTACTTGCAGTGTTTTAATTGAGAAGTCCAGTACCATTCTGATCTTGAATCCTTTTGTTTCCCTCCACGGAAGCTTCTTTTCCTTCTCCCTGGTTTTAAGAAATTGAATCATACTGCTTTTGAGAAGGTTTCTTGGTGTGGGTTTTTTTGATTCATTGTGTTGGGGATGTGGTGATTCCTTTCATTCTGTACTGCACATTCATGATTCTCAATTCTGAGAATATTTTGTTGTGTTGTTTCTTGATAATTTTAATCTTCTCTTTTTCTGGAATTTTCATTTGGTTTTGGAGTTCTGGACTGAGCCTCTAATTGTCTTATCTAATTGACTATACTTTCTCTCTTATTTTCCATCTATTTTTGCTCTAGTTTCTGGGAGGTTACCTACTACTACCTACCTACTTTTTCTTTTAGCCCTGTAGAATTTTTAAAGTTCTTTCATCATATTTTGTTATGGAGCTCTCTCTTTATTCATTTTGCAGACTTCTGCACAGTACACCTGATTTGAGCTCTGTGTCTCTCTCTTCCCCTTTCCTGATCTGATGTCCTTCTAGTCCTTCTCTGGATAAATTTCTCTAATGGAAAAACCACTGATCTCTGACAGGGTTGGCTGTGCAATGTGAGATTTTGACCCGTGTTTTGGTTTTCAGGTTTTGGTTTGTTTGGCTTCGGGGGGATGGGTAACTGCATCTTATGTGAACTTACAACTACTGCCTCTGTTTTTAGACTCAAGCCCTACCTCTACTTTCCAAGAAAACTGGCACCCCGAATTTTGAGTTTCTCTGAAATTCTGTGGGTGGGTTGGCTTGCTTCTAGTTATTATTTATCTCCAGAGGCTTAAGTTAGAATTTCCTCTGTAATACCAAACAAATTCCATCAGCTTACTGTCTTCCCATTAGTTTCGTCCTGATGGGTTAATACCGCCCCTACTATAAAATATATTTTTATTTAATTTTTAAATGGCAATATGTTCACATGATTCAAGAATCAAATAATATATGAAAGTGTACAGTGAAAAGTAAACCATCCATATTTTTTAAAACTAATATTTTAGTGTGATTTGTGGAAGGAGTAGAGATAATCAAAAGAATTCAGTATAGCATTTTAATTACGTTTTTTATGTGGTTATTCCAACGATAGGTAGTCCCTTTACAACTCATATCCTTTTTTTTTTTTTTAATTTTTGGCTGCATTGGGTCTTCGTTGCTGCGCGTGGGCTTCCTCTGGTTGCGGCGAGCGGAAGATACTCTTCGTTGCGGTGCACGTGCTTCTCATTGCGGTGGCTTCTCTTGTTGTGGAGCACAGACTCTAGGTGCGCAGGCGTCAGTAGTTGTGGCACGCGGGCTCAGTAGTTGTGGTCTGCAGGCTCTAGAGTGCAGGCTCAGTAGTTGTGATACACCGGCTTAGTTGCTCCGCGGCATGTGGGATCTTCCCGGACTAGGGCTCAAACCTGTGTCCCCTGCATTGGCAGGTGGATTCTCAACCACTGCACCACCAGGGAAGTCTGCAACTCATATCTTTTTAAAACAAATAACATTAAAGTAATTTTCTATATAACAAAATGCTTTGTAAACCTCAGGAGATGACGTCCTTACGTAGCAATATTCGTCAAAGTAGAATATTTTAGGATTTTCTTTTAGAAATCGCTATGATTATAAGATGACTAAATTGAAGACTACATAAACTGTTGCTTGACTGATATGAACCACATACTTTGAAAGCTGATTTAGAGCTTTTTAGTTTTTAAATCATTTGCTTCCCTTTTAATAAGCAGTAACTTAGCTTTTCTATTCTGGCTGTTGACTTTTTGATTTCTCCTTTCTCACTCCATTTTGGGTCCCCTCCCCCCATTTTGACAGACACATTTGTTAAGCTGATTGATTACAGTTTTAGGATTTTTTTCCACAGATGTACATGGAGCCATTATAGAGGGTTATCTAAAATAGGATATGATTTTTCCCAGTGATTTGAGTAATAAATTTTTGGTAACACCTCCTAACTACTGCCTTCAGTTCCTAGTCTTCCAACTAAGTACTGCAAGATCTTGCTATTTCTTTTTTTAAATTTATTTGTTTTATTTATTTATTTTTGTCTCTGTTGCATCTTCGTTGCTGTGCGCGGGCTTTCTCTAGTTGCAGTGAGAGGGGGCTACTCTTAGTTGAAGTGAGCAGGCTTCTCATTGCGGTGACTTCTCTTGTTGCAGAGTACGAGCTCTAGGCGTGTGGGCTTCAGTAGTTATGGCACACGGGCTCTAGAGCACAGGCTCAGTAGTTGTGGTGCACGGGCTTAGTTGCTCTGCGTCATGTGGGATCTTCCCGGACCAGGTCTCGAACCCATGTCCCCTGCATTGGCAGGCAGATTCTTAACCACTGCACCACCAGGGAAGCCCCGATCTTGCTATTTTAACATAAGTATTTGACAGAGTTGGTGACACGGAAATTTTAAGAGGATTCTAGTGGGCATTGACAGTTAGTAGATAGTAGTCAGAAGTCCTGTATCAATATAGGACATAGTTTTTATTTTTAACAGTAGCAGTACCATGTAGCAGTTTATAAGTAGAATATAGTTTCGCAGGGGATGCATGTTTAAGTTCTCAGAGACCTCAAAAACATGATAATTGCTTGGACCTTTTAGATATACTTTTGTTGAAATGATTCATAGACTTTTTTATGCTTCTTTAAAATGTAGTCATTCAGAGTGTTGGGAATTAAAGAAATGGTTATTAAAACAAGGTGCCAGTTTTCAACATATAAGATTGGCAGATAAATTGGTAAATTATCATACAATAAATTGTATGATAATACCAAGTTTAGATATTGGTCAGAATGTAAATTGAAGCAATAAGATGGCAGTTTGGGTTATATCTCCCCAAATTAAATATGTGTGTTAATGTTTGACCCTAAATTCCATTTGTAGGAATTTACACTAGAGCAGTAAACAAAGTATACAGAGTATATGTACAATGATGCTAATCACAGCAGTCTGTAATAACATGAAAACTTCTAACTACCTAAATATCCAATTTGGGGAATATTTATTAAATGATGGTATATTCTTATCATGGAAGACTATGTAATTATTAAGAAGAATGAGTTATATGTGTGTATATGTGTTCATTCATATGAAATGATGTCTAAGAGTTTTCCATTGAAAACATAAGAATGAGACTATTTGTTAAAATGTACACTTACATGTATATACATACACCTACATGCATACATCGATGTACATTGATGTTCCTGGAAGTCTATGCAAGAAACCATGAGGTTTCTTCTTTTATCATTCATTTTCCATTTTCCTATTCAATTCTTTTTTTTTTGCCTTGAGCAATTATTACTTTTATAATTTTAAAAAGATATTATTTTATTATTAAAATTTTTTAAAGAAAATATTCATGAATATACTATTACAGTTATTCATTTAACCATTTCTAAAAGAGTTTAAATGTTTGATTATAAAACTACAAGAAACTTTAAATAATTATTGATTTTTTTCCCCTTAAAGATTGGCTGAATTTAGATCACTATAACTTACATTTCAAACCTTTTAAAAGTAAATGCTTTTTTTTTTCTATTTGAAATATGGACTACTAAACTATAGGTTGAAACCAAAAGCACTAATTCCAAATTTTAAAAGTAAACTTTGAGAGAAACATAAAGGAATCAAAGAAAATATAAGCTCTTACATTATAGTCTTCATAAAAGATTGCTCAAGTCAAGAATTCCAGAAAAGGTTAACAGCTTAGCACATTACTGAACTGACAAGGTATATGAGGCCACCACACCAGCCCCCATGCCAGCAAAAGAAAACAATGAAATGACAGCTCTAGTGTTTGGAGAGAGGTTGTTAACGACAGCTTATTCCTTCATGATTTCAACTCTTGACAGAAGACCGGTCTGCTCATTGCATCATGGCAGATATATCATTACCTTCTGGCCCTGTCATGAGTGAATTGAGGGGGAAAAAAACGACATTCGGTTTTAAAAATCCAATTACCTTCTTGAATTTTGGTCACTGTTTCTGAGATAGATGTGAATAAGCCATTCTGTGATGATAGCTCTTTGAATCTAGATTGTTCTCTAGTACTGAACTAATTAACTAATTAAGCATATACTTAAGCTTTTTCTATAGTTAAGTGGAAAGCTAACTATGACAGCATAGAGCACCTTGATATTCTGACATCATCCCAAGAAAGATATTGCAAGGCCCCTCATGTCTTATTTCTGGTCCTCTACCCTGTGTTTATTCCTGACTTCAAATAACTTTTAAAGTAGACCTAGGCCTTTTCATTAAGTGCAAGAGAAAAAATACTGGATTTTAAAACAATTAGGTATATTTTTACATGAAAAAATATTGTTTATAATCAGAATTTGGTTATAAAATGGTCTGTTTCTCAATTACATGCATATTTGAATTCTTCTTTTTTCTTGGCTACCTAAGAAGTGACTCTGGAGACTTAGAAAGAGAAAGAGAGGGTGTGGTTTTGACAGTATGCTGAAAGCCTTGGGGTTTATGTATGATAAGAATTTCAGTGGAGGCTGAGATGAGTTTAAATGCACAGAAGGCAAACATAAAAATCTTGTTTAATTTCTGTCATGTTGTTCCCTTTTGAGTCACTCTGATGTCTTTTTCAAATCTGCTTTACTCTTGAGCTTTGTGCTACTATATCCATGATCTGTATTCCCCCCCACACTTCTATTTCATTTTAACTGCTGATCCGTTTTCTGTGGTTCTTCCTTTAATATCAGCGGAAGCAGTTTGAATTGCTGAATCAAAGCTATTTTGGGAGTGAGAGAGTGTGTAAGATTGTGCAGGGTGAGATTCTCTGGGGTAGAAGGTAACACCTCCTGCAGTTATAATCAATGCTCTGGACGCTTTCAAAGACTGGAGAAGCTATGACTTGCTCCAGGGTTAAACTTCTAAAATAACTTCCCTAGAGAAAAATGTCATCAATAAAATGGACTAATTAGTTGACAATTCTTGAGTACCCTAGGTTTAACAAGAAAAGATTAAAGAGAGGCCAGCTTTGCGTTTCTCACTGTACTTTTGGTTTCTTTTGGTTTTTAGCCTTTATACTTTTGTTTATCTTGAACATCATTTAAAAAAATTACTTCCAGTATTTATCAGTTTGTCCCCTAAGTTATTTTATTTTGAGAACTAAAATGGAAAACGTCACCCTTTAGTAGTAGGAAATAGTCTAAACTTTTACTTGAAATAATCGAGGCAGGAAATTATGAAAGGTAGGTAATTTGTGAAAGTATAGTTTGCACTTTTAGTCTAAGTCACCAAGCTTTAAACTGAATGTACTATATTTAAATAATCGCTAAAGTATTTTAAAGAAAATAATGTTAAGCAAAGTTAAGGGTAAAAAATTATTAGTTTCCAGGGGACTAGTTCAGTAGCATTTCATGTGTGATGTTATTTGTTGGTGATTTTTTTTTCAACTGTTTACATGATGTAAATAAAAGGCATATTTAAAAATATTAATTCCTAGATAAATTGCCTATTTCAATATGATATTAGAAATTCTAACTAATGCCTAATTGAGTTAAAGATTTAATGTGAAAAGACACCTCTATTAACTACCTGCTTTTTATTTGTAATATAACTTCCTAAATTAAGCTGGATTTCAGTAGTAATTCTGAATAGTAACAGGCTAGTATTTTAACTCTTTTTTTTTTTTTTAAAGCATAGGATATATAGTTTTTTGTTTTCCTGGACATAAAACAAATCACCACTTAAAAATTGCAGTTGTAAGAATTAGGTGGAGTATCTTTGCATACTTTGTATATTTAGAATCATGTACTTCTATATTTAAACTTTTAAAATAAACTTTTATCAGTTTACTCCAAATGTAAATATAATCAGTAACTCCATACTGTCAAGTATGCAATCAGATGTAACAATCTGAGGACCTATGTTGTTGCTTTGTGTTTATAATCCTTATTGAAAAGGAGATTGTACCTTGTTTATGAAATGGATATACAAGGATGAGTATACCTCATGAAGCTTGAAGGCTATGGAAGAAGGCTTGAAGTAGTAGTAATAAAAAATTAAAAGCACCAATAGTATTGTGTTAGGTATACATTCTACAATTTAAAAAAACCCAAAAAACTGATATATGGGAGTGGGAGTTCCCTGGTGGCATAGTGGTGAGGATTCTGGGCTTTCACTGCCCTGGCCTGGGTTCAATCCCTGGTCGGGGAACTGAGATCCTGCAAGCTGCACAGTGTGGCTAAACAACAAAAGAAAACAAAACAAAAAACTGATATAGTTTCAGGGTCATGCACATTTGATTTTTATATGATCATAAGATTTAAGTCAATTTAGGTTATGAATGCCATATAGAAATGATATAGCATAGCAAACTATTTTTTTAACATCTTTATTGGAGTATAATTGCTTTACAATGGTGTGTTAGTTTCTGCCGTTATCACAAAGTGAATCAGCTATACGTCTACATATATACCCATATCCCCTCCCTCTTGCTTCTCAAACGATTATTTTTTTGTTACCTAGAGTTTAAACTATAATGAACATACAATGCCATTAAATTAAATTCTGAATGAAAATGAGTTATTTCACAATTTATTATTTTATTAAAACTACAGAATGAAATATTCTCATAATCACTGGAGAAAATTAATGTTTGTTTGAAGCTCTCCTTTGACCTTTTATTTGTGCAGTAATACAGTGATAATGTTAAGTCATGTAAGTGTGTATCCAAAAGAAACTAATTTAAAAAGTTAGGGGAAATACTGTTAAGTAAGCAATTCAGCTTTGCTTTTCCTTTTGATAGTGAAGACAGTTGCTTTTGTTATAGTTTTCAGTTTTCCCATATTTAATAGTGTGACTGAAGCTTTTAAAATAATTCTATTAAGTTATCTTTAAGCCTATTTAAAACAATTCTATTAAGTTATCTTTATGATTACACAGAGAATGGAAATCTAGTTAAAAATAAAGGATACGGCTTCCCTGGTGGCGCAGTGGTTGGGAGTCCGCCTGCCGATGCAGGGGACACGGGTTCGTGCCCCGGTCCGGGAAGATCCCACGTGCCGCGGAGCGGCTTGGCCCGTGAGCCATGGCCGCTGAGCCTGCGCGTCCGGTGCCTGTGCTCCTCAATGGGAGAGGCCACAACCGTGAGAGGCCCGCATAACGCAAAAAATAAATAAATAAATAAAAATAAATAAATAAAGGATAAAGTTTAAGATATGAAGCTACATATGTATGCATTTATGTTTTTCGTTATGGTACAGCTTGAACATAGGTTGTTAAATAGTAACTTACTTTAATAAGGATCAATTTATTTATTATTAAAAATAGGTACGTTTTGAACCATACTCATGATTACATCATATACAGAAACACACATGCCTTCATACATACAAATATCTGTGTATGTTGAAATTCCAAATTGCTGTGTTGATTTTTTGAAAAAAAATAAACCATTATTTGAAAGACTTGTCAATTCTGTTGGGAAATGAGTACTTGCTTATTCATACCATGAGCTGCATATTTGTAATAAAAGGTAATAAAATTACCTTTTGTAATAAAAATTATTTAAAAAATTGTAAAAAATTGTAAAAAATTGTAAAAAAATTGTAAATTTAAAAAATTGTAAAAAATTGTAAAAAATTGTAAAAAAAAATTGTAAAAAAATTATTTAAAAAATTTTACAAAAATTACTTTTTGTAATAAAAGGTAATAAAATTACCTTTTCTTACAATGAATTGGTCTTCAAAATATTTTAAAAAACATTTATCTGGAGAAACAAATGCCAACAATATTTTAAAACTTTCTTAAGGAAAGTTTAATGTACTTCTCAGTTTGCATTTTCTGATAGTAAGAAAATGTCTTTTCATTGAGCTTTTCTTGCACATTTACTTAGTATTATAATGGTTTGGAAGTGGACTGCCCTCTTGAACAGTGTGTGTTGTTTGTGATCAAAAACTTACACAGATAGAAGTTAAATACTTCTATCAGAACAAACTTAAACTATTGTTAATTATCTTTTTTTTCCCCCAGAAATTAACAAATTATAACATCAAAGCCTGTTTAACGAGGTATGTAGTAGGTCATTTGCTGCTGCAGGCATTTTCTCTCCCTCCAGGATGCATTTGTTTAGTTTCTCTCACTTTCTGCCTTTGGCACTGTTTGGTGAAATTCAGACATGCTCTTCCCCTCCAAGGAATCTCAGGGGTGGAAGATAACTTATACAAAATTAATAAATGGTATTGCTTTTTCATTATTGCCCATCCAAGGCAATTTGCAGCGTTCACTTTAGAGAAAAAAACCGAGTTGTGTAGGAAACACAGAAAATACATTAACAAGTTTAAAGCCATGAGCCAATTTTAAAAAGGAAAATTTGAAATAGTCAATATTATATAAGCAATTAAAAATATTGACCCGGGGCTTCCCTGGTGGCGCAGTGGTTGGGAGTCCACCTGCCGATGCAGGGGACGCGGGTTCGTGCCCCGGTCCGGGAGGATCCCGCGTGCCGCGGAGCGGCTGGGCCTGTGAGCCATGGCTGCTGGGCTGTGCGTTGGGGGTCTGTGCTCCGCGGCAGGAGGGGCCACAGCAGTGAGAGGACCGCATACCGCAAAAAAAAAAAAAAAAAAAAATATATATATATATATATATATATATATATATATATATATAGACCCAGTAATTTCTTAAGACTCCTCTTTTTATTATTTCGTGTAATAAAATTCTAAAATTTAATCTTAAAAGTGAAAAACAATTGTAGCGTTTATATTTTATGAAGACTAAATTAAATGAGTTAGTTAATTTAGCCAGAGAAGAGTTTCAACTATTAGAGATTGCCTATTAGAAATTTTATTTTTACTCTTCAGATGATTAATTTTGCTTAAGCATTTTGTTTCAACATACTACAGAAACAATTTTATAGGAGAGAAAAATTGGCATGAATGGTGTTACCTGTTATATTGTATAGTTCATGATGCTCAAATCTGTATAAATACCATAGATAGTATGATTTAAGATTGCTTTTGAAAAGAAGTTATATATACACACACACACGTAATAAATAACTGTTTGTACAGTCTTAATTTCTGTTTTCAATTCCTGAGAACTTTTTCATTAGCTCTAATATTGCTCCTTATATGAGGTCTTTTTTCCATATTAGATACATTTGTCATAAAGAATTATTAACATTAAGAATTATTTTAGGGAATTCCCTGTTTGTCCAGTGGTAAGGACTACACCCTTTCATTGCCGAGGGCGCGTGCAGTCCCTCGTTGGGGAACTAAGATCCCATGCAAGTCGTGCGGCATGGCCAAAAAAAAAAAAAAAACAAATTATTTTAAGGAAGCATTTAGTGGAAAGCCATATCGTTGTCTCATCTTGAGCTTATGCAGCTCAATTTATTACTTTCTTAATGTACAAGAAAGATACAATTAAGCCTCCTAAATACTATAGCTTTCCAAAGTATCTTATTCCTTTATTTAGAATGTATGGACCGAACTGTACCCTGTAACAACTTGTAGTATAATAACAATGCTATTTGTCAAATTTTACATGTGTGCTTTTGTTTCCCACTAAACTGTGACCTCATTGAGGGCATCTCAGTACGTTTTATCATTGCCTGGCAATGCACTGTACTGGATAAGAACACAGGCTTTGGGGCTAAACATTCCTAGTGCCAGGTTTAGCTTTGTGATTTAATATTTGTGTGACTTGATCAAGTGTTCTGAATTGTGTAGTCTTGCTCTAATCCATAAAATTATCATCATAATAATACCAAACTCATAGGATTATCCTGACTACTAAATGACAAAATATATGAAAAGCACTTACCACTGTGCCTGAAGTGGATTTTTAAACCTTTTTATGGATGAAGGGATAGAAGAATTTTCATTAGCAAAAGAGAGAAATGTGATGGTTTATTGGCAGGCACCATCTTTTTGTTAAATCTGTTAAAAGATAATAGTATGTGATTTCAGTTCCCCTTTTCTTTTTTTAAATTTATTTATTTATTTATTTATTGGTTGCATTGGGTCTTCATTACTGCTTGTGGGCTTTCTCTAATTGCGGCGAGTGGGGGCTACTCTTTGTTGTGGTGCATGGGCTTCTCATTGAGGTGGCTTCTCTTGTTGTGGAGCTCAGGCTCTAGGTGCGCAGGCTTCAGTAGTTGCAGTGCATGGGCTCAGTAGTTGTGGCTCGTGGGCTCTAGAGCGCAGGCTCAGTAGTTGTGGTGCATGGGCTTAGTTGCTCCATGGCATGTGGGATCTTCCCGAACCAGGGCTCAAACCCGTGTCCCCGCATTGGCAGGCGGATTCTCAACCACTGTACCACCAGGGAAGCCCCAGTTCCCCTGTTCTTAAATAGGAACATGAACCATGTAAATTCTTATTGTAACAGCTTTCACATAATGAGTACTTAATGAATATTATAGTTATAAAGGTGGAGGTGCTAATTATTTAGTATTTTGTTTTGTTTTTGTTTTGTTCTCTCCCTTTTAGTCTACAAATCCTGCCACTTTATGTCTTATTCCTCTAACAGTACGACTGGGTCTCTTTTGAGCATCTAATTGTATTGGTAATGATTTTTCTGGATCCAAATTATCAATTATTCTATGGACCCAAAGGACATGGGATTAAGTGGTTTTTAGCACTGCCTAGGTGGTGTAGGTGGGCTTCTAATATTAACCTTCAGGGGTAATTAGAGGATGTGAAACATAAGCCTTCTTAAAATGACTTTTTTTAAACCCAGAGTTGTTAATGGCAAAAATTTTGTTCTAACCTTCTTACTTTGTAAAATCCATCCTATCCATCCGTCAATCCTCCAATTCATCCGTAGATCCATCAAGAATGTGTTAAGGACCAAGCACTGTTTAAGTTTACGGAGGTACAGTATTGCATAAAACATAGTGGCTGCCCTCAAGACTTTGTGGTTTAACGGGGGATACAAGCAAATTCAGTGCATTGTGATATGTGCCCCAAACTATAAGCATAGGGTATCTTAAGTGAGCAGAATGGAGGCATCTCTTAATGCCATCTCTATAGAAATGCTTCCCAGAAGAATTAATATTTACATAAAATCCTCAGGTATGAGTAGGTACTTGGAGGTGGAGAGAGGTATTCCAGATAGAGGGATTAGTTGAATACAGCTTGAACACAGACAGAGAGTGTAAGACTAAGGCTGCAGACATCATCAGGGCCAGATGTGTCCTTTAAGGTATCTGTAAATTGTTTTAAGGGTTATGGAGCAGCATTGAATAGTGTCAAAATAGGGAAATGACGTGGTCAAATTTGTTTTTTAGATCGTTAATTCTGGCACAAGCCTGAGGAGTGGATTCAGTGACCAGTAAGATACTATTGATAGAACATATGTGAGCAAAAATGGTAGACTGAACTGAGGAACCAGTGGGCATGTATAGAACTGGGGAGATACAAGAGCTATTATGATGACTAATTGTTATGTGGGAAGTGAAGGAAAGAAAAGCCTCAAATATGACACCTGGGTTTCTGATTTGTCTAATAGGGGAGATGGTAGCTATCATTAACTGAGCTGAGGAATACTAAAGAGGAGTGATATTTTAACACTGAGGAAGTTGAAAATCTTATTTCAGACATGTTGTTTTTGAGGTGCATGTGCCACCATATTCTTCCCAGTTGACTGTTTTAGAATGCTTTTGTTGATTTTTGCTGAACTCTTGTATCCATAGCCATCCTGTGGTTACAGTTAAGATTGTCAATTGTGATATGATTTGAATAATGACTGACATTTTCATTGTGTTAACACTAAGATAAAAGTGAAACAAAGACATATGTCCAGTCTTCATTTATTCATTAATTATATGAGTGCCTTGGATTATAGTTTTCAAATACTTGAAGAATATTTTCTTAATATTATATGTGATTCACAGTGTCGCAGCTACAGACAAGACAGACTTTTAAGTTTAATCTGTATAATTAACATTTTTACATCACATTCTTAAGTCTAAACTGTCAACAAAATAATAAATGAAGCCCTGATTTGTAGCATTTGCCAATTTCCATGGTATAAGTACTATATAAAAGCCATGGCGAATCTCAAGCTGCCAATCTGATGTCACTGAACACAGAGATGGGAAGAAATATATAGTATTCCATCATTATGTAATAGTTCTACCATACAGATGCAATAAACATTAATAACCCTAAGAGCATAGATAATAGTAAAATAACTAGGAAGTGATGAGTATTTATTATATTTGCTCTAAGTATGTCGCATTTATTTGTAAGAGTACATAATTTAATTTTTAATAGTGGTTTTGTGTAACTGATTCAGAATTCCTGAAAATTTAACAATGTGTTCTCATGAACCAGTATGAGTTAACTCCAGCACCCCACACTTTTTAACATGTATGTTCATAGCAGCACTATTTATGTTTCTAAAAACTGAAACTGTCTCAATACTCATCAGTAGTAGAATGGTAATTCTAATTATTGTAATTATTATCTAATCGTAATTATTATCTAAGTATTCTATAAATCCAATTCTTAATTCTAATTTTAGATTCTGAATGTGCTATATCTATACAGTAGAATATTATATTGCAGTAAGATTAACAAACTTACAACTATATGCAACAACATAGATGAACCTCTCAAACTTACTGTTATTTTAAAGGAGCCAATCAGAAAGAGTATAGACTATATGGTTCCATTTATATAAAGTTCAAAAACAAGCAAAACTAATCCATGGTATTAGAAATCAAGATAGTATTTATGCTTAAAGGGGTGGCTTCATGGTGGGGGCTTCTGGGGTGCTAGTAGTGCCCATTTAAAAAAAATCTGTCAGTTACATGTGTTCACTTTATGAAAATTTATCGGGCTATATACTTAAAATTTGTGTGCTTTTCTGTATGTATATAATATTTCAATTGAAAGTTCAAGAGAAAAAAGAATGTTGGCTGAATTGGAAGATGCATCTGGAAACTAGCAATTAGTACGTCCGAGGGATAACTTACACTGAGATACAGCCAAAGCCCACTCTAAGTTATCACAAAAGAGTTAGGGTTTTTTCTCTTTCGTGTGTATTCTGTGCTTCAGTTGAAATACTTTCCATTCCTTGAACATCTTGTATACTTATTACATCACCTCTGCTCCTTCTTTTTCTTCTTTCTGAAAGCCTTCTTCCTAGTTCCTAATTGCCTACTGGAATTTCTTAGTATTCTTCTCACATGGAAGTCGTTCTTGAATTGCTTGAGGTATGATTTCAGTAAAAGTAGTTTTTACCTACTGGCGTATCTTCTACCATATAAGACTTGAAGATTAGTGTGAACATGGTTAGATATACTTTTCTGGGTTCAAGAGTATTGCATAATTGAAGGTGCCACAATCTGACTGCTGGATAAGTGGCACTTTGTTTAAGGCTTCTTTCACTGTTGCCTCAAATATAACCCCCAGTCTCATATCTTGTTGGTTATTTCCATTGTCCTTACTGTAACCATCCACTGCCAGCTCTCATAAAAATGCTTTGCCATCATCTACATATTGTCAAGCATATTTGCAGTCACTTTTGAAATAATTGTAAATGCCATGAAAATATAGTAGACAGTGGGAAATTTCAAATCCCCTTCCATTAAGAGATTTTGTAAATTACATATACCTTATTAGTAACTGGTGGTCAGCCATGATCTTAAAGGATTAAATCTCGTGAAAGATTACTATGTCTCTAGACGTCTGAATCTGAGACTAGTTCAACTCCCAACATCTATTAATCTAGATTAGACTGAACTAAGTGTGATTTCCTGTCTGGTCAAGTTAGTGTCATAACCCTGCTTATTAGTGAAGGTTAGGTTGAAACTACTGATGTCTACAACAGTGTGATGTTTACTTGCTGTACTCACCAGTCCACTTATGGACCCCTTCCAACTGGTATGTTTATAACTGGTTTAAGAGTCTATGTCAAGTGGCTTATAACTGCTGCTTGCCATTTTGAAGAGAATTATTTTGTACTTATACAGTTGATAAACTCATTTCTTTTCTAGCTGATTCTATCCTGGAATGCTTCTGACAGTTTGTATCTTAAGCACTTCATTTCTGGGAGGGTCCAATTTAAGTTTAATTTTACTTTCTCCAATTTTAGAACAGGTTTAACTTTTTACATGTTTTTTTTTCTGTGTTATAAGAAAAATCAAGTTGTTGCTTTAAATTTTTTTGTAAGTAAAGTTCTTTTAACAATGTTTTCTAATTCCTTTGGCATGAAGAAGCCAATAATTCTACTTTCCTAAAGCGACTTGTTTTCCTTTTACACTCCATGCTTCTGGTGTTGGCACTCTTGTTTTTACTAGTCTCTCTTGCATACAGAATTTTAGATTTTTTACAGAATAAAGGTTACAGGCAAATAGCCAGCTGTCACATTCTTGAGGTCAGATACCACTACTATATATGAGATGCTCTGTTTTGGCTTCATACTACTTGCCAGATTGCTAAGCAGATGTTCTAGGCTATAATTCAGGAAATTGGGACCTCTTGAAACATTCCCTGAGAGTCGCTTTTGACATCTCTGAATCATTTATTTAAAGGTAATTAGTTCTAGTGAAAATGAAAATGCATTGATACGAAAAGAACAAAATTATTTTACAGTGTTTGGGAGTTGTAGCATGATTAGAAACTTGATTCCGGGTATGTATGTAATGGTACAAAAGTATTAATTTTAATATAAGAATGCATTAGAATTAAGCACTTTTCCACCTTGTTTTTTTTTTTTTTTTAATTTGGAGACTGTTACCAAAAGGCTATTTTTTTTTAACTTTTTCTTTTTAAAGATTTTAAGGACTACCAATGACTCTGTGCTACATTGAAGAACTAATAAGCTGCCTGTTTCTATACAGCAGACATGTGCAAAGGAGGCTGTAAGAGTATTCTTTCTTCTCTAATATATCCCAGTACATGTATTGGTATTTTTCTCATATATCCCATCAGTATTTTTGTTGGTATTGCAGTTTTTTATAATTAATGCAAAGTTCCCTTATTTATATATGGAACTTTTATAAAATACTATTCTAAAGCTGTAGTTTCCTTGTCCTGTGTGTCCATTAACACATGATTTGCACAAAAAATAAAAATTTAAACTGATAACTGTTATGATCTAAAAGTCATAAAACCACATTTTGAAAAATCTGATATGATATGTTTATTTAGATCTCTTTGGCCCTATTTAGATAATAAAGGAGCCACATGTATTCATATTAGTATATTTTACTTTATGCATTGTGCTTTCAGAAAAGTGCTTTACACAGAAATGGTATAAGATCCAATATCTTGTTATTGGGAAAATTGTTAGGCCACCATATTTTACGGAAAGTGAGAATAAATTGTAGGAATAAACATCTAAATCTCATTTATATTTGCCAATGGATAAATTTAAATTTACAGTTAATGTGGGTCCATTGGACATTCAGTATACTCTTAACAAACACCTCAGTCAAACTAATGAAGACTCAGTGAGAAAATTGAACTCTAAAATCACCTCTGTTCTTCCTCCTTAAACAATTCTTCCATTTTTCCCATTTCATATTTTGGATAAATAGCATTGCAATGAGATTGATGTGAAAGACCAATCTCAGCAGTTCTCCCAAAACTGTAGAAAAGTAATCAAGGGTGTTAGTTTACAAAACTTACCCTAGTCTCTAAGCGTAAGTGGATATATAACCTTAACTTTTCATAACTTCCAGTTCTGCTGGATTAAAGTTGTATTCCAGTAGGAAAAACCAAATGGATTGGTGATGTCAGTTTTAGAATTGAAACCCAAGCAGAGCCTCTGTGTCTACAGGAAATATAAGGATATGTATAGGTAAGCTTTTATTTGGATAATTGATATTTGAATATTAGTAATCTCTGTCCCCTCTCCTTCTTCACTCCCTTTTCTCTCCTTCTCTCTGTCTTTCTTACAAGTATACACTCAGCAAATTAGCAAGTCATAATATTAAGTTACCAAATTACTGTGTTTTGTCAATTCTAAGATGCACATTTTCTTTATATTTTAACACCTCTGAAATTGGCTTGTACCTATCTTTCCACCCAAATTTAGAACCAATTGAGAGAAAAAGAGTAAAATAATAGAGATCAATGTATTATCTTTATAACTGATAAATAGTAGATTGAGGAATGAGTTAGCTCTACTAGCTGAGTGGGTTAGTCTCCCCAGAATTCAGCCGATTTACCTGCAGGCCTTATCCTGTGAGCTTAGGACACTGAGCATCAGAGAATTTGTGCTTTCTATAGGCATCTGGCTGCCCAGGTGGGAAGAAGAGGCTGAGTCACAAAAAGCAGTTCACCAATCACGCAGGTCGCTGCCCCTCCTCAAGGGAAGAATGAGCAGGGAGGAGGAACAAGGGGAGAATTGCTAGTCTAGATAGGAGACTAGTGAGTGGGGGCTGAGTGTACCCCTTACTAACAGAGTGAAGCCCGGGTGTATAATCCAGATATTACTCCAAAGCTAAGTCCCTTGCCATTCTTTCCCAAGCTCTCCTAATTCACTTGGGATGCTTTAATAAAAATACATGCCCTAGGAGTGTATTCATTTTTTATTCTCTCCTTTCTGTCTCTGGACTCTTCTCTGCCTCGTCTTTCTACTTCCATATACTGTTACTTGCTGCCAACACCTGTGAGTTCTTAGTTTCTTTATTTCTTGGAGAAGTTGATCCTTTTCTGGCAGACTCCAGGCTGTCTATTTGTTGTGCAATGAGCCTTTTCCTCTCAGTTACCTACATTCCAACATAGTTGAATCTCATGCATTATTTTCTTTCTCTGCCTTTGCTTATGTTGTCCCATTCAGATCCTTTGAGATGAGTTTTTCCTCACCTTGACCTCACTGCTATCTTTACACCTTGCCTTTTACATTTATTCTCTTCTGCAGCTTCTCCCCTGGCCTGTCACATGCCTACCTGGGCTAATAGAGTTCCTTTGAACTAGAAGCTTGTTAGTAGTTAAAAAAAAAGAATCTTGGTTCAAGCCACATGTTGTTAATATCCTCATTTGCTCCATACACCCTGCCTTAGGATTGGCTTCTTTCTTGAAGAATTAGCATTGAAAAAAACCCACATTTGCATTTTATCACATCCACCACAGCCCATCTGGAGTGAACCATAAATCCACAGTGAATTTTTGCAGAAGAGAGTTTTGCTACGTGAAGCACCTAGATAAACGCACAAGAATGAGAGCAAAAGAAAACACTCTTTTTTATTTTCTTCAGAAAGAAAGTTTAAATATGCCATATTTGCCAGTGTATAAGGCATATTAAAATTATACTTGAGTATTGAAAATTGAGTGTCTGAGGCAGGAAAAAAACCTTGTCTGTTCATGGAGTATGCAGGCATGGCTTGGCAAATGAAAGATATTTTCAGTATATTGCATTCTGTATTCTTGTACTGTGATCTAAAACTTAATATCGTAAGTTGTGCTTATTAAGAAAATTGATGTCTCCACTCAGATAATTATGAAACTGATTCTATAATGAAAAGGAGGAAAGTAAAGATACTTGAGAAATCAGAAAAGCTGGTCTTTAATAAGTGTAAACCTCTCATTAGTGCAATAAGATTAGGGCTCTTCTTCAAATTTTACTTTCTCTTATCTTGAGATTATTTTTCTACCAGCTACATTGGAGATATATTTTTCTTCTTAAATGGTAAGAGATAAGTTGAGCTATTTTTCCTAATACTTATTTGTAAAGTACGTATTCATTCATGTAACATTTATTTGAGCATTATAAATATATACATATACATACACACACACACAAACATATATATATGCATGAAGCACTGTTGTAGATAATGGGGATATATCAGTGAATAGTACCAAATCCCGGCTCTTATGGAACTTTTCATTCTGCTGGAGTATCATGAAAGTTAAAAGTGCTTTAAATGTGATATAGTTTAATAGTTAGAAAATAATGCTGATCTTTTAATATCTCATGGCATGGCGGTCTCCAGGTATTCATACTTCATACATGATGGCTCACATAAGGAAGAATGCAGAAACTGCCAGTCCTCTTAAAAGTTAGGCATGGAACTGGCAGAGTTTTGCTTTCATCATACTCTTTGGGTCAAAGCAGGCACAAGTCAGCCCAGATTCAAGATGAGGCGACTTAGACCCCCAAAGATTTTGTAGCCGAAGATTTTGTAGCCGAAGATTTTTTAGCCAAAGATTTTGTAGCCATTTTTACTATACCGTATGTACCATTTAAATAGCTGTATGACATAGGAAAGTCACTTCAGTTGCCTGAACCTAGGAACCCTAAACTAATCTGTCTTAGCATGTCAGTGGAAATGTAAACACATTTTGTAATACTTATATGTTCTGTTCATTGTTCACCCAGTGTGATTCATTTAGACGTGTTTTATTTACTGCAGCTTCAATTTGGATACTTTAAATAAAATTGTAAGTTTCTCATTCTCCAAGGTCTTTAAGACAATTTCTTAACATCACAGTTTAGTACAATACTGTATGTATATGACATATTAAGGAAGAAGTAGCAAATTATTATGTCATGTATCGTAGTATCATATATCTTCTGTGATCTAGGTGTCTTTTAGTGATCAGTATTATAATTAATAGATATGAATAGAATAAGATATTACAATTTATAACAATCTAAAATTTGCTACTCCCTGGGGGAAATGCCTTCTAAGCATTCTTTCTTTAAATGAGTGTATCTTTTGAAAAACTTGGAAATTCTTTAGTTATTGTTAATATAAGGTGGGTCACCTTACTCTAGTGATAATTAAACATTCAGGAGAAACATTCAGAGCCAGTTTTACATTTGACAACACTCAAGGTCTACATTCATTTAACACTCTTTGAAAGCGCAGAACATACTATGTGTATGTGTGGTGATTAAGTAATTTCTCTTAATGAGCTGAAGTGGACTGGGGAGAAACAGAGGTCTTCTTAGAAGCCCATATGATTTAGTACTTTAACATTGTTGCATGCCCACCCTATTTTTGAGTTACATGTTCCCTTCCCCGTCTTCCCCCCAAGCTCAACCCTCTGAGTAGAGCCACAGAACAAGGTTTTCAACACTTGATTGTATTACGGATCTGCTCACTCTTACCTAATTGTTTCTTGTTTCTATCTCTTGGTTTTCTTTCTCAATATCTTCTTCTGCCATCCTGAAAACAGCTGTTGGGAATATATGCATATTGGCAAATAAACCAATTGTTGGTTTATGAGATTCCCCAACTCTTGGTGACCTTAGAAGCTTTTTCAGTGGATTATTGATTGGGACTTTCTCTGCCATTTTCTGTAAGCAGTGGTCCAAATAACCCATGTATCAATCTTCATTAAAAAGATTCATATTCATTTTTCTGGCAGTCCATTCAGTATACATCTCCTGAGGGAGTACAAGAAGGCAGTGGCGTATAATAGGTAAAAATTTGGGCATTACATCTTGAGTTTACCAATAAGTTTCTGTGTAAAACAGACCAATTATTTAACTTTTCTTTTGCTCCCTCTTTCTCTTCCTCATACCCTCTGTTTATTCTTTTCATTTTTCCCCCCTAAGGATTTGTTAGTATTTTTTTAATCTGTGATTGATGAAAATATGTTAGAATTTTATCGTGTATCAGCAAGTAGAATAATCTAGATTCTGTGAAGACCTCACCTCACACCTGGTCTAGTGTTCTGTCTACTTTCTGTGCCTTCATATAGTCATAACTTTTCCTGCATGATTAAACTTCCCAAGAAAACACAAATTTGATCATATTGTTTCATTGCTCAAAACTTTCCACCTTCTTTGTTTCTTTTCCTCTCTCTTTCCCTTTTAGTAACATTGGTTCATAAACTTCTGTATGTTTCCTTATGAATACCTATCACATAGATAAACTTTTATAACATTCCATGTTTTACTTTTTAAAAAATTTTTATTGAAATATAGTTGATTTACAATGTTGTGTGAATCATAGCAAAGTGATTCAATTTTATATACACTTTTAAAAATTCTTTTCCATTATAGGTTATTACAAGAAATTGAGTATAGTTCCCTGTTCTGTACAATAGGTCATTGTTGGTTATCTATTTTATATGTAGTAGTGTGTATATTTTAATCCCAAACTCCTAATTTATCCCTTCCCCCTTCCCCCTTTCCCCTTTTGTAACCATAAGTTTGTTTTCTATGTCTCTGAGTCTATTTCTGTTTTGTAAATAAGTTCATTGGATTTTTTTTTTAGATTCCACATGTAAGCGATATCATATGATATTTGGCTTTCTCTGTCTGACTTCACTTAGGATGATGATTTCTAGGTCCATCCATGTTGCTGCAAATGTCATTATTTCATTCTTTTTTATGGCTGAGTGGTATTCCATTGTATATATGTACCACATCTTCTTTATCCATTTATCTGTTGATGGACACTTAGGTTGCTTCCGTGTCTTGTCTATTGTAAATAGTGCTGCTGTGAACATTGGGTTATCTTTTTGAATTAGAGTTTTGTCTGGATATAGGCCCAGGAATGGGATTGCTGGATCATATGGCAACTCTATTTTTAGATTTTTAAAGCACCCCCATACTGTTTTCCATAGTGGTTGCACCAATTTCCCACCAGCAGTGAAGGAGGGTTCCTTTTTCTCCACACTCTCTCCAGGATTTATTATTTATAGATTTTTTGATGATGGTCATTCTGACTGGCCATCCGTGTGAGGTGATTACCTCATTGTAGTTTTGGTTTGCATTTCTCTAATAATTAGTGATGCGTTTAGTTTGCATTTCTCTAATAATTGAGCATCTTTTTTACATGCCATTTGGCCATCTATATGTCTTCACGTGTTTGCCTATATGTACATTCAGATAGATAACTATGTTCTTTGTTTCTTTTCACTTTTAAAAAGTTACTTGGCAAAATGCTAAAAAACACTAAAAGGAAAAAAATTACACACAGTCCCTGCAATTAAAAAAATAAGAAATGAAAGTTTCTGCCCCTGCTCTTATCCCATGCCAGAGGTAATCTTGACTAACAATTTGGTGGATATCCTTCTAATATTTTCCCTAAAGCTATATAGATATTAATGTATATATTCAGATGTATATACCTATATTTATTTTTTATTCCACCAAACAATTATCTACATATATCTACAAAATAATCTACATATATTTTCAGTTTTAATTACTCAGCCTTGCTAAACTTCATCTGAAAAGGGGTGGGTACCAGCTCTCAGGCTCAAAGTGAAGTTAAGCGAAATAATCCATGTAAATTATTTATGGCACACCAGCACAGAGGTAGCACTCAGTCTTTATTACTGCTCTAAGTATGCAAACCGTGTGCCAAACCGGGATACAAAAGTGATCCAGATACAGCCCCTCAAGGAGACTATACCGAAGCATGTTTTTTACTTTTCATTCAAGCGATAGAGAATCCTGTGAATTTTTTGTTTTAATTGATGTAATATATTGCATGTCATATACAGTCACACTTTTTCCTTCCAGAAGGTCTCAAGAAGAAAAAAAAAGAAAAGCAAATATATATTTGAAGATTTAGATATATGGAAAGTAACCTCATCATCATCATTTTGTGAATATATTCAATTCAGACCTTATTCCTTTTGTCCAGACAAGGGTCTTTCTAAGTAAAGACATTTAAATGAGACTTTTATTGTACTTCCTAAAAAAGGAAATTACAATTAAAAGAGGCAGGATTCTTTACTTCCCTCCACTTTCTTACAAGTAAAAAGGAGGAAAAAGACAGATAATGTAAATGTTTATTTACCTCATTGTAGTTCCACCAGTTTAGGGCACCTAATAGAAATTGGAGTGCTCTGGGCAGGATAAACATAAAAAGATTGACAAAGACCAGAAATTATACTAATATTTAAACTAATAACTTGAACTTACAATGCTATATCATTAGGTGGGCTACAAGTGATTGCCAATCATAATTGCCTAAGATATAGTACCATTCTCTCAGTTGTCACCATAAAAATTAATATCCCTTCATGGTTTCCTTACCTTATTCTACAATGAAATAAAAATAACACTACTACTTTATAAATTTAAAAAATGTTTGCTAAGCCATCTTAATAAAATATGCTAAAATAATAAAATTTTAATTTTGTCTATCTTCTACAAACTTGGCAGTAAATCTAATTTTTTGAGTGCCATTTACAAGTAAGGCAAAGTATTAAACAGATAATTACCAACTCTCTATAAAAGTTTTAGAATTTTTATGTAAATATATAAAGGACTTTAGATCCTAAATTCAACTCCCCCCATCCCATCTCCCCAAAATGTATGTGATTAAATTCTTACTCAGTTGAAATAAATCGAAATACCTTAAACATGGCTGCTGCTTCAGACTTCCTTCTGTTTTCTCCCATACTTTGCTGATGTTGAATTACTTGAGAAATTTTTGAAAAATAATGATTCCTGACACCCACCCCCAGGCAGTGAGATTGAATTTGGAGTGTTGCATGTTTCCCAGGTGATTCTAATGTGCAGCAAAGTTTAGGAACTATTGCCCTAAGCTCAACCTGTACTTTAGACTAATTATGTCAGAATCTCTGGAAGAATGGAGGCAACCAGGACATCAGTGTATTTTAAAGCATCCCAGGTGATCACAATATGCAGCCAGGTTAAGAATAGCTGTTTTAGAGAATCAGGAGAGAATTCAGAGAAATTGGGAATGAAAGAATTTTTGTTACTTAGTGACTGCAAATAGGAAGCAGTAGGAGAACCAAAGAAGGTAGAGTTTTAAATATAGAACTTAATATCTAGTCTAATCCTTCATTTTATAGAGTTAAAAAGACTTGCTCAGGGTCACATATCTGATAAGCGGGAACCATCTCCACTCCTTTCCACACACACGTGCACACTTTCCCCTTACTACTTCCTTTCTGTAATTCTGTTTGGTTTTTTTTTCTGTTTTTTTTTTTTGGTTGGAAGTTTGGTACAGAGCAGGACACTGGTGTTATTGGTGACAAAAATTGAAAAGGCGGATTATTGCTTTGAGTATACACTGTAAATTTAACCAAATTTGGTTTGGTTTAAGAAAATAGAAAAATACCTATAAAGGAGATTATCTATAAGCATTTAAACAAAAGAAAGTAGTAAACAGGTGTGAAGTTGGGACCAGATAGCCAGGGAATCATTAACAAAAAGGAACAAGTTAAAACCATAAATGTGGCTGAGAAGAGAATATAGCAAGACATCTAAGGGCTGAGACTTTGGGAAGCAAACTCATCTGGGGGCTGGTGGAGGTAAATGAGACAGAAAGAGATGGTGAAACAACCACTGTTTTTTTATGTTGAAAAAAGAACAAGAATACTTTTCTTTTTTTGCAGTAATGATACATTATATCACTCATATTTGGTAAATGAATTAAGTGAAACAAGAAAACATGGTATGGGTTGTTGATATTTTTTGTAGAACACAGTCACTATATACTAGAAAACGTATTAGACTGGAAGTGAAATGACCTGGCTTCCCGTTTCTCCTTATCTCCTAGCTATGTGAATCATGATAAATAACTTGACCTTTCTGAATCCATTTTCCTGTATGTAAAATGGGGGTAATGCCCTTTCACAGAGTTATTCAGGGATTAAATGAGATGATATATGCCAAACTATAATGTGCTGTTGGAGTGAATTGCAACATTATTACTGGGGAAGTCAGTAGGGGTTAAAATTTGGAGTTGGACAAACTCACGGTCAAATGCTGGCCCTAGCTAATATGCCCTAGAGCAAGTTACTTAACTTCTCTGAGGTGTATTAGGACATGGAGATGACGTGAATACATTTGTTATAATTTTGTTGTGATTAATGAAGATTAAATGAGATAATGTGGATTATTCACTTATAATAATAATATAGCTAACTTCAGATTTACATTAAGCACATTGCTATGGCCATTCAAAATAACAGTTCAAAAATAGATTAGCTCATTGTTTCTTTAATGAGGAAGTGTGTCTAATGACATCACTTTAATAGGATAAAACATTTGAGCATGGCATCAGAAAACCTTCGACAGAGTATTCTCCACAGCAGACTGTCGCTTTGGCTAATCCTTCACAGCCTCTTTCGTTAGCTCCTTTTGCACCTGCTTTTAAGATATTGGACATTTTCACCATTCTGTTGTAGACTTGTTTCTTACCTCACATTCTCTCTCTAGGCAGTATCTTCTACTTCATGACTTCAGCTATCACTGATTCATTTAAAGCTCCCAAATATAAATCCCTACCCCAAACCATTCTTCCGAAGTCTAGACCCAGATCTCCAAATGCCAGCAACTCTCCTTGGATCTCTCATTGACTTCTTTACACTGATGTGACCCAGAGTAAACACATTGCTCCCTTTGCTCCCTCCCTTATAAACATGTTTCCCTATGTTCTCTGTCTCTGTAAATGGGAACATCCTCACCACAACCCATGTCAAAAACCTAGGCATCTTCTATTGCCTTACTCTCCACATGTAAGGTCACCAAAATTTGTCACTTCTACTTCTTAAATGTGTCAGATTCATCTCTTGTTCATTTCCACTGTGATACCATAATCAAAGCCACCACTGTCTCTCACGTGGGCTAGTACGTTTGTCTTATAATGTGACTCCATGTCCATACTCATCCCTTTTTAGTCCAACTCCACTTAGCAGCCAGAATGATCTTTGAAGACACATATTTGGTCAGACCCTTCTGTAGCTTTCTGTTGCTCTTATGTATACTGATTACCTGATTTTCAGACTCTTTCAAGCTACTCTCTATCTCCCTATGTTTTAGTCTCTCCAACCTTAAGGTCGCAGCTTAAATGTCAGTTCTATAGGGAAACCTTCCCATCCTCCTTCCAGTACCCCCTAAGTTAACCCCTGTTATATGTTCTTATGACACATTTATTTCTCCTTTGAGGTGATTTTCACATCTGTAATTGTCTGCTCTCTGCTATGAGGGCAAGGGCTATGTCTGTCTTATCCACTATCCATGCCCATTACCTCTGTGCCTGGCCTGTAGTCTGCATTCAGTAAATATTTTAAGTGAAAGAATGAATAGAATGAATTTCTTGAATGCTGATCCCAAGAAGGGAAAGGATACATTTCTAAGTCCTAATTCTCAATTTTTAAAAAAACTTTAATTTATTTATAGATTGATTTTTGGCTGCACTGGGTCTTTGTTGCTGTGTGCGGGCTTTCTCTAGTTGCAGCGAGAGGGGGCTACTCTGTTGTGGTGCGCAGGCTTCTCCTTGCGGTGGCTTCTCTTATTGCAGAGCACAGGCTCTAGGCGCGCAGGCTTCAGTAGTTGCAGCACGCAGGCTCAGTAACTGTGGCTCACGGGCCCTAGAGCGCAGGCTCAGTATTTGTAGCACATGGGCTTAGTTGCTCCACGGCATGTGGGATCTTCCTGGACCAGGGATCGAACCTGTGTCCCCTGCATTGGCAGGTGGATTCTTAACCACTGAGCCACCAGGGAAGTCCTCTAATTCTCAATTTTCATTTATGCTACAAATGGAATGGTCAAAATGCTTATGGTTTTTACCTTTCTTCTACTCTAATATTCCCATACTTTTTTTCATACTTTCTTTGTAAAAGTTCACTCGCTGCTATTACTTGTCCTTGTTACTACCTGTATTTATCTTGCAAGGCCTTTACCATGAATATTTCAAATATTCAGTGTAGAAATTCCTTGAATTAATGTTCCTTCAGGATCTGCTTAGAGTAGAGGGTTTTGAGTGCTTATAAGACACACATTGGATGGAATGTTTCCTCTAGCTCGCTGGTACTACCTTATGTTAACAAAGTATAGCAGTTAGGGGGCTCTGGGTGTAAAGCTTATAATTTGTATTAGCCATCTGATATCAGAGCTGGAAGAAGCCAAGACAGAGACTCTTGGAATTACAAACCAGTGGAACAAAACATGACTTTTAGCACTAACCTAATGTGTTCTTACTTTTGCTTCACACTACACTTGAAATAGGTCATTTTTTTAAAAACATAAATACCATCAGTTGTAAATACTATTTAAATTGCCTTATTAAACTTAGTAGAGCTTAGGCAGTACATAATATTAGTCACTGTTTTAAAACATAGTAAATATGCATTTCATACTTTCTTTAAATTTAAATGTATACTTGATGATAGTATCTTTGCTTTTTATTTGGCATATAACTAAATATCAAAATGCATTTAAGTAATAATTCTTAGTTTCTATTTCTCATTTAGTTATTGCCTTGATAAAATTCTTCTGGTTGAAGGTTTGCTTCTGCCTGTTTTTCATGCTTATACACTATCAGTTTTTTTCTCAAAATTCACAATGATAGAAGGGAAATGTGTCCATCTAATAATATTTAGTGCTCTTACTCACAAGGATAAATTATTTTTAATAGTATGTGGCACTACCTACAGTAAAGACTGATGAATAGTTTCCTATCTGCAAAACAGGGATAACACCTATATGTCAACTTTAATGTAAAGTACCCAGCACAGCTCCCTGTACTTGGGAATATTGCATATGTTGAGAACACTAGTAAAGGGACATGTGTATTGCAGACAAATATCAAATAAAAATGTAATCCAGCCATGGTAGAACTCTTTCTCATCATACTGGTTTCCTAAATCTTCCTTCTGTGATGCTTCTAAAATAGAGTCCTATCATGATATGCAGCCCAGTATGAAGGATTTTTCCTCAATATCATCATCATTCTCTTTTAAAGTCCATATTTGACATGCCTGATATGCACAGATTGACTGAGAGTTTGGGGAATGGAATAGAAAGTTAATAAAATCATAATGATAGCTCATTTTTCAAGACCATATTTATTACTTATGTTAGTAGTTTTCAGATATTTGGATTTCATTGATTTGTATGAAAATTATTACATTATATTTTTCTCATTTCTTCTTCACTCTCATATATCCATGAAAACTTCTTTGAAACTCTATGAACTTATGTTTGGGAGCCACTAGACACCACCTTTGTGATTACTTGGTTCAACCAAGAGTTTTATCATGAATAGATTAATTATATGATGAGGTAAGAGTCTCTGATCAGTGTAGAGTAAAACCCTGGTTATCTGGCTTACTCAAGTGTCCCACACTTCATTATACTCAGAAGTAATACCTATTTATGCCTGTAGTTAGGAAAATGCAACCTGCCTTTGATATTCTTTACCAGGAATGTTTTTAAGTCCACAAGATGGCAGTATTACCTCATGAAGGTAATCAAACCAGTGAAGAGCATGGTTGCTTGGTTTTCCAGTACAAATAGAGGAAGCTTTTGAATGCAACTGAAAAACTCATGGTTGTTGATAAAGTATGGAAGGCAGTGTTACTGAAGACAGGAGAGCATATGAAGAGAAATTTGCTAATTGAGTAAATGATTAACTATAAATGGTAACCATGTCTTGTTATAGGGAATCTTTCTACTTTTTTTCCTACTTTATACTTTTATGAGAAATAGGTAAAAACCAAGAAAACAAATTTCATAAGATGCCCTTGGCCTCCAGCATATTCGTCTAGCATCTCATACCATTCATGTTTATAACATAGTGGATTAATTTACTTAATGTTCAGTAATGATGACCCCAGTTATTGAGGCAGAATTAGATTATCTCATTTACTGCGGGAGGTAATGCATTTTAGATTTTTACCAGTTAAAATGAAAGTTTGGATTTAAAAGGTTTACCCTAAGTTATTCCAAATACCATCAGCTATGCTGTATCAATGAGTTTCTATATAGATCATTTTATGTAGAGACTATGAAATTCATTTCATTCATGATCTAGGGTATAAATTGATTTAGTATTCCAGAGATAAAAGGAGCTATGATCCATTATTCCTCTTTTCTATATTTCTGATAATATATCATATCTTATTCCAGTGGTTTAATAATTTAAGTACTTTACTCAGTCCCTCCAAATGTGTTTTCAAGTAAGTTAAGTAATTTAAAATTCAGCCTATGTGTATTCTCTCACTATTTAATCAGACACTTACAAAAATTATTTATTTTTTTGAGGTAGTTACTGTTTTGGATGCGGTATTTCAAAGTATAACTGCACACAACTTAATTAGTAATAAAAATATGGATTCTTACTCATGCTTTCAACATTGTTGAACGGTAAAAACATTTTCGTTGCATCATAGGTTACTATGATTTAAGGGCAAATTCGGTGTCTTATTTTCCGGTCCTTTTATTCACTTTCACAACATTATTTTCTTAGAGAGTCCTCATAGCTCTATATTAGCCATGGTAACAGAAATTAAAGTGGTACTAACAAGTAAAATCCACAGGTTTCCAAATCCTACTTGACCATTAGTTATACCTTTTATGACAGCTGGTGAGACATAGCAGATTTATCAGATTTTAGATTATCAGCTTTGACTTCCTTTACCATCTTGAGTAAGAAGAGTAGTCTAAATTAATGGGATTGTCAGCCTTATAATGGGAATCTTCTGTGGGGGGACATTCTTGCTTAGAGAGAGGAGGTATTTTATGCAGATTGATTCTGAGAATGTGATTTGGTACTTGTTCCACCCTCTGAAACCAAGCTGTTTCCAGTGTATTATTAATTAAGCTAATTTTATACTAGGTTGATAGGATTAAAATTATTTAATGTTATAATTTATTCACTGTAATAATTTTAAGGAATATTGCTCCTATGTATTAGGCTTTGGCATAATATTTGTAGAAGTTAATATTGAACTGGCATCCATAAACTTTAGTTTGCTGTGTAGGCTTAAAAGTGAATATAAAAAAAACTGGTGTGAATTAACCAAAAGAAAGCTACTTGGAGTAAATAGAAAAGTTGTATTGTCTGGAAATTTTATCAGGCCTTCATGCTGTAGCTCATATGAGTCTGATTTTTGAGAGAGAGTTCTGAACCTGGGACAAGGTTAGTGCTCAAATAATCCAGGCTCTCTTTTATTCATTTCTAAGGAGTTAGGAGATAGGCTAGTAAAACTGACTTAGAATCAGTTTCATTTGGCTCATGCTCCAAGCTATTCTCTTGTGCAGCTGCTATCGTTATTGGTTCTAGTATCTGAGGAGGACAGAGTAATGAAGGAAAGTGACAAGGTCATAGAGGTAGAAAAGGAGAAGCTTGCAAGAATAGAGAAGTAGGAGGTTATATTAGTCTTAGTTGAACATGACCCCTTGCTCCCTATCCTTGATGCTGATAGTTTTGTGAAGACAGTTTACAGCACTGGGAGACTGAGAACATCATGACTGATTTTTCTCCTGTTCGACTGAAAATCTCATTGATAAGTTTAAACTCAGGAAAGGAGGCTGTTCTGGCCTTTTTGACTATAGGTGCTCTACATATAAGACCTTCCTAAGAAAATTAAGTGTGGGGAGTCAGAGCAGTCAACCGCATCTGCTCTCCTCAGCCTCAGAATTAAGGCAAGGACTTAGCACCAGGAAAAAAGTGCAGGCAAAAAGGAAAATATGGGAAAATAATAAAGGTGGAAAGACATTATTAGAAAAAATAACATACTTGCAAGTTCCAGAGAGAGAAGAAAGTTATCGTTTAAAGAACTTTGGTATAGTTATGACAATTTGGATACATACTCAAAGCTAATAATGTTTACGCAGTCTCTTTAAAACTATCTTGCTTTACATGAAAAATTCATGCATAAAAGATCTTAGAGGTATGGCAGATTACCTTTGGAAAACACAGCTACATTCTAAAATATTATGTTATGCTAAGTAAGAAATATGAAGATTTTTTTTCTCTTTATTCTTGTGACGTCCTTGAAAGCATATGATGAAATTCTAAATCAGTTTTTTAGAAAACTGTGTTGTTCGATCAATAAAACACATGTAATTTTTCTTTGAAAACGTTTTATTTAGGATTTTTAGCATTTGTCATGGGATTATGGCTTTTTTAGAACCAAAATAAAATATCCATAACTTTTATGTCTAGTTTCACACTGATTATAAGTATGGTACATTTGCACTGTTACTGTATTTGCTTTGCAGAACTTTTTAAGGTCAGTAGACAGATGGAAACTAGCTATATAGTGGAGATTTAGATAATAGTGAAATAAAAAGTCAAAGTGGACAGATTGAATCAGATAAAGGTTTAATATCTTTCAAAAAGTATAAATCCATTTTCAAAATCCAGATTACATTAATCATATAATGTATAATCACAACGATATTCACAGTACCTTTTATTTTGCTTTGGAACCTTATTCTGAATATTTTGAGAACAAGTAAATTATGATGAAATATGAAAATTGACGAGTTTACTGCAGAGTGTGAAGAACCAGAGTGAATTAGAATTCTGCTCACTAAGTGCCTCAGAGCTTATTCCACCTGACTCATCAAATGAAAAATTCATCAATTAATCCTCTGACAATAACCATATATACACAAAAATCAATCTGGAATTGATTTTTTTAGTCTGAACATGAAAACCAAGCCCTGACTTATACATAATGTGAAATTTCTCTTCATTTCGACTTTATTATTGAGTATAACAGCTGAAGTGTTCATATAATTATTTGTTCTAAGTCAACTACAAAAGTGTGGCTGTTTGAGAAAGGGTGTATGTGCTGTGGAGATGGTCTGAAGCACAATCTGAGTGAGCTAATAAAGTTGTCACACGCATGTGAGAATACAGCTGATAGGAATCACTAGAAGGCAGCCAATAGAGAGGGATACTGATCACTAAGCCCTGATGGGAGACCACCCAGGACAGTTAACAGTGAGCTGAGTACTGAGGAAGATCAAAGAAAGGGAAGAGTAACATACAATAACTCAGATGTCAGATACAGATTAAAAAGAACATTGTGAGGCATGTGATTTCTATGAAATGTATTTTTGTGTGACGGTGACTGACTCAGTAAACAATTTAAACTGTAGAAAGGGGACCGTTTTCCTTGTGCCAACCTGTTTTGTGTCAACCTGTTTAATTGTTAGGTTTCTTTCTTCCAGGAGGCCAATGCCACAATAACATATATACAAATATCTCAAGAGAATAATCCAAGCCAAATAATAGTGAGTGGTTTTCTTTTTTTGGATTAAAGAAATCCTGGTAAAAATGTACTCAGATATATTACTATAACGGAAAAGAGTTGAAAGGGTCAAATTTAAGTTTACAGTATTCTGAATCTCTTTATCTTGAAATTAGGTAGTTCCAAAATCTATTATTATTGCTGCTAGATTCTTAACTTCCATAGTGCAAAGTCTACTTTGAATCTTATGAGACTGCGTTAGAAAGCTCTCTGTATTCTTACAGAGAACTTAATATTGCTCTAAATGCTGTAAGTCAGCATACTCTAAGAAAAAGAAATGCACTCTTCCAATATACAGTAATGTTAAACAACACGCAGAAGATGCAAGGGAAATGTTAAGCTAGAGAACTCTGTCAGTATTACTTACCTCACATGTAGTAAATTTTGATAACTGTCTTCTGAATGTGGATTCTTGTAGGAAATGAACATTAAGCTGTTTCTGTGTTTTATAGATGTTAAAAAAAAAGCTGAATATATATGATTCTGAAGCTATTAGAATTTTTTCCCCTGTCACAATAACAGTAAGAAAATTGCAATAGAATTGTCTTCTTGAGTGCATAGCATATGAAATAATGTGTTTTTTCCCTGTAGTTTAAAATGTTAACTTGTATTTTAGGTCTCATTCTTTGCATATGCCTTGACAATTATGATTGCTTGATTAAAGAAAGAGCTTTTGTGCTACTTACATGTCACAATACCAAATATATTGTATCTGAGCGGTATTTATAGTGTTCTATTTCTGATAGGTCAGATATGTCTAGTGAAAGACTAACATAGGATAATATGTATTGTTATTAAAACATGTATGCTTTTTTGTTTCTTTTTCTCTTTTTTAAAACAATCTAGAAAAATCCTTATTTTTAACTAATATACCCAATATGCTAAGTAGCTATGCTACTTAGCTAACTAAGTAGCATACCCAATATGCTCTTTGTATATTAGCTCAAAGCATCTTAATTAGTTCGGAAGTAATTTTTCTGAATATTTTTAGAATCATACTGTAAAAAACATATTTTTGAATTTTAAAAAGCATTCATACTTCTTTCAGCATTTTGACCTTTTCTAGTCATTTTTATCAGATGCATTTTTCAAGGTCCATAAAGGATTACATATTTATATAATTGCCACTCATGGGAAATATAATTGAACACAGAATAGATAATAAAGAATAACTTTTAAGTAGTAAGCATGTCTATGTTAGTTTATTTTCTGCTTTGTAGTATTCTACAAAGTTGTGTTTTCTTCTGTCGTTCAGTCTCATTGGAGATAAATATTTAATAAATGAGTGAAATCAATGATATATATCACTAGTTATAGAATAAATGTAACTGTATTCACTGACAGCTATGTCAGTGTAGTTGCAAATATTTGAATGTGTTTAAAAGCAAAGAAGTCAGACTTCCTGATGATTCATATAGTTAATATTCGTTCTCTTTGCATCAATTTTTTTCATCGCATTAGATTTGTATAGCTAAGAATTAGTCATTTTGTTAATCATAAATAATTATCTATCTCTGCAAAACTTTTAAATATACTATCCAGTAGAAAAAGAATTATATTGGTTTTGTTCTTGAGTCTATATTTTAAATTGGGTAGAGTGACCCTGATATATTTTTAACTGTTTATTTCACAGAAAAAAATGAAAATATTAGTATAGGGTGTAAAGAAACCTTATTAAATTTCTTCTGTCAGGGTAATTTTAGACTTTTGTAAATAGTAAATTTTTGCATATATGTTTTACCTCCTATAGTTTTAACCTAATCAGTCTATTTAAAAATATTAGACTATAACTAATTTATGGGCAGCAGGGGGCAGAGATGGTCATGGGGAAGTAAAAATGTTTGTTTTGTAATTGACATTGAGAAGAACTTGTTCTTAGGAAGCATTATTTTAATAGTCTCTGTGTAATATTTTAGGGTCTTCAAGAATTTATAATGTTTTTCATTTTTAAAGATTATCCATTTTTACCTTTGTTAATTTTGACCCTTCATAACATAAAAATAATTAACAAGTTAATCATACTTTTTAACCCAATTTTATTAATTTAATGCAGGTATTACTTAAAAGTTAAAATTTTTGATACACTCTTTCACAGTATTTATGTTTTAAAAATCACAAACTGGTGTCCTCTACTGAAGTGGCACTTAGGAAAGAGAAACATACTAATGTGCCCATTAACTATTTTCCATGGCTCGTAATTTCCTGTGATGTATCATTAAGTAATGATTTCTTACGATATTTAATTGTTCTGTTACATAAATATAAAATGTTGGAAAAGTTGGAGTTTTACTCATTATGTGCAATTTCTCTATCAGAGTAGCAATTTTTGTTAAAATCTTTCAAAAAGCTTTTGTTTTATCACTTTGCCAGAAAAATGTTCAAATTCTTAGGTTTGAAATTTGACTTAATTTGCACATTCTAGCAGCATTCTTAGAAGATAAATTCTGAAATTTTTCATTCAGTTTTGATATAGTAGTTCTTACATTTAAAAAAGGAATAAATTTACCTTTTTAAAAAGATAACCTTATAAAGTCTAAAGATGATTCTTTTAAGTGAGATAACACCTCACATTTATTAGAAATCTCCTACTTTTGTTTTAATAATTTCTCTACCTAAAACGGGTGTTTATTAGGTAATATGCTCTCACCTTATTAATGTTCAATAGAAAATAACCTTTTTAGAACTGTTTGTAAAATTGACTTAAAAAAAACTATCATTAAATTCTAATAGTGTAAAATGTAGTAAGGTTAATACATTATAGTATTATTTAATATTCTTTAGACAAATGCCTCAAAATAGTAAACTCAAAGCAGTATATTTAGAAAAATGATTTAATTTACTTCAAGGGTTAGTAAATCCAAAATACTTATATTATGATTTTTTCTATCAAATGACATTAAGTTATCAACTATGTTTAATTTTCTTGAAATGAGGTTTATATCTCAGAGCTTTAATAACACCAATGTATTTTGTATGATCATTTAAAATATGTGAAGTCATTTGCTAATGTTTTCATTATAGTTTAACTTATTTGGAAAATGACTATGAAAATAAAATAAGTGGGCTAATTCCCTGTCTAGATATTATCCTTAATCTCCTGGTTTCTTATACAATTTTAAAAAGCCTTGGTCTTCCCTGGTGACGCAGTGGTTGAGAGTCCGCCTGCCGATGCAGGGCACACGGGTTCGTGCCCCGATCCGGGAAGATCCCACATGCCCGGAGCGGCTACGCTCGTGAGCCATGGCCGCTGAGCCTGCGCGTCCAGAGCCTGTGCTCCGCAACGGGAGAGGCCACAACAGTGAGAGGCCCGTGTACCGCAAAAAAAAAAAAAAAAAAAAAGCCTTTAGTTTTTTTCATTAATTTATATGCATCAGAACATTTATTGAATGCTTATTTTGTGCATTCCCAAAATTTACCTTTCCCAAAATTCTCAGGCTTGCTATCTTTCAGTAGTTTATCCTATTAAAAAAGAAATGTTTAAAATGAATATTTTAACTACACATTGTAAACAAAATATCAAAACAAGCAAATTACAGCACACACTTAAAATTGACCAAGATACCTATTTTTTCCTAAGCACCATTTGGAAGAAATCATATCATTAAAAGAAAAGGTAAACTGCATACTTTTTTCCCAACACAGTCAGCAGGTTTTAATGTACTTATAAATATGTGCAAAGGGAATTTTTTTCTTAGAAACAATCCAACACAATTTTCACTTTCACAGTGACCAGGTATGTTCAAACTACAAATAATATTCTAGTGTGAATAACAGTCTGTTTTATCTAGAGAGTATTAAATAATTCATTTATATAGTTTTGAAATTGTTAGAGTCTAAACTTTCTTTATCTTTGCGAACCCAAAGTCCCAAATATCATTATTATCCAATTAGATGCCATGACTTCAGAAAAAATAATAGAGTATTTTAAGGCATTATACTACTACAGTTGAAAACATTTGAGAATTGTATTTGGGAGAATGGTGCTCTGAAAAGAAACATTAACATCTGAAGATAAGAATTCTTGAGCATAATTGATTGAAATGATATATTTTCAAAAATTTATCCTGAAGGCATTTTTTTAAATGTGTAGGTTTCTTGGATTTTATTTCTGTACTCATAAAATGTTATGAGTTACAGAATCAAAATTAATCATTCACCGTAGTATCTCTTATTAAGAGTGCTTTCACAGCAGGGAATCTCACAGAGGACCACTCCTTCATTACTCTGACTCTCTGGCTAACACCCAGTATCATTGGAGTGGTCAAAGTTAGACTGCAGATTCTGTGTCTTTGCTATACACAGTAGCATTCCAAACCATACTTTGGAGTTGCGTGTAGATGTGTGTGCATGTGTGTGCATGTGCACTTACAAGTGTCTGTATGTAATATAGAGAGAGACAGAGAGTTAGTGTCCAAAATCTTTTGAAATAAAACATTAGTACTTGCTAATAGTTGGCAAGGGTAGGCACAGGGAAATATCTAGCATGACTATTTGCAGGGATAAGTTAGAGCACTTCATAGGGCTCCTTCTCTTGCCTACTGAGGATCCATTTTCCCCTGAAAATATCTAGTGTATACTGATTCCTGTCTTACTAAAAATGCTTTGTTTCATCAGTTAGCAAATTTAGCAGAGTCTTATTGGGTTAGCAGAAAGTAGGGAATTAGATTATCTTTTCAGTTATTACATGTCTAATGTAATTACATCTTATACAGTAAGCATATAAATAATTTTAAGGCATTTACATTGCAGCTTAACATTTGCATATACTAAAGAAAGCTTTTATGTAATTTTGATAATTTGACCTTTTATTAGGATAAAAACTAGCACTTCTATGGCACTTGACAGTTTTGCAAAATGCGTTCCCCTATTTTTCTATTTTTATTTGAGACAAAGAAGGTAACATTGTCCCCATTATGCAGATGTAGGAATTGAGGTTCAGAGTGTTCTAAGGGATTTGCCCAAGATATCAGAGTTGGTAAAAAAGCCCAAGATGAAAGTAGAAACCAAATCTTCTGAGTCCAGATTCAGTTCATGCCTTTTCAGCCATCTTATAGCCTATCCTCTTTATGTTGGTAATTTTTAAAAAAGTCATTGGTGATTTAGTGGTTCAGAAATGTGAGAGAGGGCTCCCCTGCTGGCACAGTGGTTAAGAATCCTCCTGCCAATGCAGGGGACATGGGTTCAAGCCCTGGTCCGGGAAGATCCCACATGCCACGGAGCAACTAAGCCCGTGTACCACAACTACTGAGCCTGCGCTCTGGAGCCCACGAGGCACAACCGCTGAAGCCCGTGTGCCTAGAGCCTGTGCTCCGCAGCAAGAGAAGCCACCACAATGAGAAACCCGTGCACCGCAACTAAGAGCAGCCCCCGCTTGCTGCAACTAAAGAAAGCCCGCACACAGCAATGAAGACCCAGTGCAGCTAAAAATAAATAAATAAATAAATAAAATCTAAAAAAAAATGTGAGAGAAGAAACAGAAATGCAAAAATTTTGTAGAAAGGCAAGTGGAATTCTTTGTTTTGGTTATGATTTTATAATCTATGCTTTGTTGGTTCTAGTAGCAAACTGTCCTTTAATAGAGAAAATATGAAATGTAAAACTGAAAAGAATTGCCTTGTCAGCTCATTCCTATGTTGGCTACATTTTACTATTTTCTCTCAATATTCATAATATAATAATGACACATAGTGTTATAAAAGGCCTTTTTAATGCAAATGACTCAAGTAGCATCAAGGAATACAGCATTTGGCAAAATTTAAAAATTTAAAAAAATACTGTTTTCATTTATTCTGAGGTATATCAGTAAAACACTGTCAATGTATATTATGTATATTTTGGGGGTATCTGCAAAAGATTTTACTTTCATTTTGCAGAAGATAACCAGTAATTCTATTGAAATCTAGAAGGAAGGAATTGAATTTGTTTAACCAGAATAATGTAAAGAAATAATGGTATTGATTTTTAGGTACTGCTAGACCAAGAGATTTAAATTTAAAATGTAACTTAATACTTGAGTTTTGAGAAGGAATAGAAGAGAACCCCTTTTATGCAGACAGAGATAGTAACCTAATCTATAGCCCAAGATTATTAGCATTTTTTATTTGTCTAATCGCTCCTAATTTGATGGTCCAGCTAAGTAGAGTAATCTTATTTCAGAATTGCTGAAGACATTTTTACATAAATGATATTTAGCTTTTTTCTGGAAAAAAAAATCTCTTTAGTCTTACTGATTTTAACATTATCATCTACCACTTTTCCAACTTTTATTTACTAGAACCTGCCTTTGCATGTAAGGAATGCTACAGACAGGTGCCAATTTGTCTCTATAAACCACACTGCTATATGCTAGAATGAGTGGAGGCTGGGGATCATAACTATTTATTTATTTAACTGCTTAATAGTCCCTCTTGTCAACTCTTAAGTCATTTTTCATGGTTGTCTTCTGATTCCTATCAAATTTTCCACATCTGTCTTAAGTTATGGAGTCACTGGTATATATAATGCTACAAAGTTGAAGGGTAAAGAGGCTTTCTACTGTATTCTCCATGTCTTCTCACTCTGAAATAAATACTTGATTTAAGCTGTTCAGGCACTGCTTGGGGCAGAGATAATCAGTAAGACAGAGTTTGGGTAAAGATTCCAGAACAAAACTGCAAAATGGCATGAAAGTACGTGTGGAGAGAGAATTGAGGAGAAAAATACTGTTTTGTCCCTCTAAATTCTTTATTCTCTTACCTTGTATATTTAGTTCTTTAGGTCTCTGCTTCTAAACCTTGCCTCACTCATTCAAGACTTTGACTCCTTCATTGAAAAGTTTTGTCAGGGTGTAGTGATTTACTCGCATAAATGAAATTTTTCTCTTGACGTTCAGAGATTTTTGAACTTTACTTTTTTAGAGTATGCCTAAAACAAAGATGTTATATTTTGCAGCTTCAGGTCTCCTATTTCTACATAGGATTGAGAGAAAAAATAAATCTGGAGAATAGAATGGATTCCATTGTTGGCCAATTAAATATTTTTGTAAGTGTCTGCAATGCACAATGCATTTGTAAATGTCTGCACTATACTCATGACCCATGTATTTTTAAGACTTAATCAAAAGTAAAAAGTAAGGTCTTTAGTTATATACAAAGAGATAGAATTTAAAATTTAAGCACTTTCATTTTCAACTCTCAAATATTCATAAATTTTAGACCATTTCTTAACTCTAGTATGTTTTTTGCATTGCTTAAACAACTCTAAAACATTGCCCAGAACTTGAATACATCCACAATAAATAGCATCACCTGAGGAAGATAAGGCCTCCCTTTAATGTTTTACTAGGACTGAAGGAGAAGCTTCTCCCCAATCCAGTCAAGTCTCCTTTAAGAGATATCTGGTATAGTCAGCTAGTGTTCATTGAAAGATACAATTTTTTTCCCATCCAGGCAATAGTTTTTGAGTATAGCTGTTACTTATATAGTGCCTGATGCAAAGGCATAATGTACCCTGTTCAAGTTACCATCAGCCATTAGTCATGACATAAATGAATATGATGCTTTAGTCTACACAGTAATGCTGGCTGGCCGTCACCTATGTGATTTTACTTTGCTTCCTTACAAATACTTTGTTCTCTGCCAGGAGTTAGATATTTTTTTGAAAATCGGGTTCAGCCTTTACCCCCCAAATATCCAGCCATTCAACCTAGAGACACTCATTAAACAGCCAGCCAGGACAAAACAACGGCTGATGAAACTAAGCATGAATTGTGCTTGAGAAAGGAAGTGCTCAAGTGTTCTTCATTATTTTTTTGTTTTCACTTTATTAATCTGAAATCGCTGAACTAACCATGTCAAATGTATTAACTTATGTAACAACTCGTACCAAGTCATTGCTTTAAAAAGTCTGGATGTGGCTAGCACTGTATATACACTAATGTACAGAATTTTCAGTTTACTGTTTGATAGTCATTTGCTCATTTGTACATTGTGCTCCTTTGAATCATTTATGCTGTATACCATAGTTAGTTCACATTCTTTCTGTATAACTTTCAGCAGAGAAAAGAATAACTGAAATGTTTTTGCCACCATATTTACTGAAAAATACATAGCAAAGAAATTTTAGCACGTTCTACTTTTGAAAGTACATATTATTTGGTTTTCTGTCATGTGTGGGTGTGTCTTTTTATGTGTATATGACTTTAGTTTTTATAAACTGTTAAAGTATTTTAAATATTTTTAAATACTATTATATGTGATAATATGAAAAAGAAAATCTTGGGTAATATTAGCAGTTTTAGTAGGAAAGTTTTTCTTTATCTAGTAATCATATAGCAATATTCCACCCCCCAAGTTTAAATAGTAAAAATACAGGAGATACAAGTAAAAATCCCAATTCTTTTTGGGCTAGTTCACAAAATAGAAAATTATTCAAACATCCAGATACCTTTGCTGGTATATAAAGAAAAATTTAAGTATGTGAGAATGCCCCTCTATGGCAAAATTGCTGGGCAGTGCTTTGACCATACATTTGACCTTCTTTAAATTTATAATATGCTGTTTAGCCCAACTGGAATTCTCAACATGTACTAAAAAGAGAATTCACTCCCACTAAATGACCCATAAGAATAATAGTGGCAGGTGTACAATAAAGCTCTTGCTTGGCCAGCACTCGTGTGGGAAAAGCCCTTTAACTGTCCTTTTGAAGGTCCCATGTTTGAGACTGAATATGGTGTAGTGACATCTGCAAGACTGGGCAGGTGGTGAAGCTGATGCTTCTAGTTGCATGCCAAATAATGGCTCTTCTTAATAGCTTGGGTGGACACCAGACTGAGGTATCTTTGTGGATACGAAGAAAAGAGTAGCTAATCATACATTTGAAGAGACTTTTTTGAGCCACATCTAAAAAAGAAATTATCTTTTTACGAAATGGCATCTGATACTCTTAACTAATCTGTTACTCTCCTGATGCTGCTTTCTTCACCCAACTTTCTCTCAACAGACTTTGCAGAATATATTTAGATTTCAAACTCCTAGCCTTCTATTCTTTTTATGGCCTATGTAGGCTGTCAACAAACCTCTTGTACACAAATTCTGCTCTAATTTGATATGGGAAAGCATGTAACCATGGAAACGTTCTTTGTACCCTATCTCAAGCCCTGGATGCTTTATTTACCCTTTATAGAGTAGAACAAATAATCTACATACTTACTATTCATTTTTTTAACCTAATTTCCAGCTAAACAAATATCTGACTAAAATATTTCTTCACAAAGGTAATATTTTTAATCAGATGAGTATTACTAGTCTGACTTTATTTGGATGAAAAAGATGAATAACATTTAGAGTGGCCTATCTTTTACCATAGTAATTATGTGTATAACTTAGGATAATATCTTGATGATGATTTATTTAGAATATGTTTTTTTTGTACAAAATAGAAATGTCCGTAAACCAAAACATTAGGATTTTATTGGATTCCTAATATATGTTATTATAGTATGATAATATATACATGGCTCTTATATTTAATATCTGTTACCTCCTACATTTGAAGTTGAGCGGATTGTTATTCTTTCTTTCCTATAAAATAATTCTGTATTAGCTGCTTTTACAGATATGTTTCAGTTTAACATAAATTAAAACACTCTTAACTGAGCTTGTTAATTTTCCATATTTTTTGTTATTCCAAGTACCATTTAAGACTCAGGGACTTCATCTTTCATATGTTCATCCCAGTCTTGTTCTTAACCGTCAAAGGTCCTGTTCACTGAGAATGATTAAGCAAGTACACTCTGTAACAGAAATGTACCTGAGGTCATAAGCTAATCCATGATTATACGTTGATCATGTTAGAATTATAGATAACCTATCATACTCATCTTCCAACTACCAATGCAGTGACTGAATCTTATTCTTTATATTACACATTCATACTTGAACATGTAACAAAGGAACTCTGAAGTTTCTAGTCATGGTCAATGCTTTTAAACTTCTGGAAGACTATTGCAATTCAAAACTTTTTTTAATAAGCATCTTCCAAAGTTTTTGAGATAGTATAGAATTTTTATAAGTGAATATTTATGAATATGCAATCGATACGTACAGTAATAGATGGCATCTTAACAACCAGACAGAGAATGACTGTTAGTAGAGTTTATTAGCGTTATTAGGTCATATACTAATTTTCATGGGGTATCCTTCTGTTCAGCCATATGCTGATTTTGTTATCTAAATGCACACCCCTCCACTCTGTGTAAGCACTCTCAGGTTTCCCTGAAGGATACAGATTTTTGCCTTAATTTCTCCTCTGCTTGTAGATTTATTCTTGCAATTATCTCAGGTTTCTATGATCTCACCTTTTCTTTCTGACTGTACACTATTTTTAAAAAAATTTATTCCTGATTATTATAAACACAACTTAAACAAAAGGGAATAATTACTATGTTTTCAATTATGGTTAAGATTTCTAAAAGGTTAGCTAGCAGTTTTTATGCCTTTACCTCTCAATGAGCAGGGCCCACTTCTCTTGCATCAGGTTAGAGGAGAAATGGAGAAGGAACCAGGACTACAAAAGCTATAGGTTGAAGGTAGAATTTATTAACCCAGAGAAAGTGTCAGAATATGGATAAACCAAGAGTAATTCTCAGACCATTTGGGGTACTGATCAGTTTCAGGTCATTTGATTAATCTTTCCATTGCCGTTGTGACATACCTTCCTAAAGAAAGACACAGAGCTCCAGAATTTCACAATTACAGCCATCAAAGACATAATTTCATATTAATACTATTTCTCAATTTCTCTTTTTAGATTTTTCTGATTTGTGTTACTCTTGTGACTGATAAGCTTATGAATATTGTTTGTACTCCACTTTAAAAAAATGTTTAGTGTTATTTCACTCCTAATTTTACCATGATTTGTGATCTAACCTTCACAACCACTAGGTACTATTTAATGTATATTACAGTAGGAACCTAAATTGCATTCTAATCTTTAAGTTTGGAATTTACTTTATTGTTTACTTTTTATTTGCACCTTATGACTATATTAGATAATATCTGAGTTAAGTGATTTGCTCAAATAAAAATGATACAGAATAGCATTTTTTCAAATTAATACTCTTTGAAAAAATAGTTCTTACATGTTACTTTCAAGCTTAGTACCATGTTCCACATGTAGTAGCTATTCAGAAACTACTTGAGTAATTGACTTACGGATCCCTGGCAGAGTTGTTCATATTGGTTTGGTTATTTTTAATCATTAAATATGTATCATCAAGTGTCTAGCATTCATTAAAGTAATGACGTTATGCTTTTGTCACTACGTCTGTTCTCACTTGAATGGTTCCTTTCTGTTAGAGCCAATTAGTATATCTAAACAGTACTTGTTGAATATGGAAAAATGTTTGTGCTAAAATTTACACTTTTTTTCCAAAATGGTTTTTGTTTTCAGGTACTCCATAAGGTACCAGTAAGGACAAGTTAAGAATTATACCTGTGTCATTAAGATTAAAACTATTAATACTGGTAAAATCTACTATATGTTATTTAACTGACCTTTTCTATTAAAATTAATGATAATAATGTAATTAAAGTATCCTAATCACCCATTGACGCAAACATACTTCAGTCCATGTAGTCACAGTTCAGCTATAAAAGAAGCTGTTGTCTTGATCTTTCAAGTAGCTTTATAGAGATTTCCTATGATGACTAGAGTCCTCTTACCTTCTGTCCCCCAACCCATAACCTCCATCACTGCTTCTTTCTTCAAATGCAAACTAAAAGCAAAGTAACTTGTTCTGCCTATAACATAAGCCACTTTTAAATTCAACCTATGAAAACAAGGACAAAATAACCAAAATATTTTTTATAAAAGCCTATACCATTGCTGCTTTGTTCTTCCATGAAAATAGAGGGAGGCTTTAATCACCATAACCAAAAAGAACTTTTTCAGAGTTTTTCTTATTTTAGGGATCTTAGAAGCCTTGATAAAGAACACTTGAAATACCTCTTGTGTCTATACTTGCTCTAAGCTGAGATTTTAGCAGTGTGATAGGGTTTGTAGGTATATATTTGTTGTTTCTATATGAACTACTTTTTTAGCTGATGGATGCCAAGTGTTTCTAATTTCACCCTTTAAAATATATCTGACCTCTAGGGGTGACATATGGTCATTACAGAGCTAATGCCCGAAGTGCCATCAATCTATGATATTTGTCACTTGAGAATTCAAAAACAGCAAAAGATTATCACAATTAAAATTGAGTCACTTATCACAAGCTAAAAGTAATAAACATTATATAGTATTTATCGTATTGGTTACCAGTGTGAGGTCTGGAGTCAGAATGGACTCTGATACTGGTTCTACCACTTATTCATTGTATTAACAGCTGTAAGCTAAGGATACCAACAGCATCTCTACCTTGCAGAGTTTTAGGAATGATTAAATGAAATAATGCATGTAAATGCTTAGGGTATTTGTTACATAGTGAGCACTCAATAAATGTTAGCTGTTATTATTAATTATAATTTTTCATTCTTGAGCCATGTATTAGATTTTCAGATAGCTAAACAATTGCTTTCAGTGTTTTTGATGCATGTGTGTGGTTGAAATTACTTGAGATACATTCCCATACTGACTCAGAAGGAAGATGAAGATGACCAAATAAATATATTTTCCTTAGCCATTTGGTTGATTTAGGGCTTTATTTACTGTAAATATATGATCCAGTGGTCATTTTTATACCGAATACTGCCAAGAAGGTATATCACTACTAAGAGCTGCCATTATTCAATAATAAGGTAAGTCCCTAAAAAGAGAGAATGAAAGGGAATTGGGGTAAGAAGTACATAAAACAAAAGAAGCTACAGAAAGAAAAATGCTTGTGAGGAGCAGGCAGGTATCATAAATGTACGTCACTGTGCTACGAGTAAGGGAAACAGTCCTGCTTAAGGTCTTGTTCTGAGAAGTTTTTATTTAAATAACTTCCACAGACAAATAAAGATAGGAAAGATCATGCATAAAAAATGATGAATAAACAAGAAATATCTACAAGAACATACTCTGATAATAAGAAGTCATAATATTTCTCATACCAGTATCCTTCTTGTGATGAAAATCGAAAAAAAAATTGTCAGGGAGCAGAGGGGAAGATGGGTATTCATCATTGGAAGACATGGGTTCCACAGTATTATACCCAAATCACTGGAGCTTCCTAACTGCTGTAATGACCCTGGAGTTACAAATAAACTTTAATCTGGGAATATGGTGCAGCAAAGGATTAGGCAGTGGCAAAGAGCTGTTTTTCTCACAATCCGAAGTTACAAGGATAGAGCTCTAAATATCCCCGATACACACTGAACCTTCCTTAGGACAATCATATGCCTTATACATTTTGGCTGTATTGTCCTTTCTTGACTCTATAATTAAGATTAATTCCTAGTAGTAGTAAGCAAATCTGAAACGTGATAGAATATGCAGAAAAGCAAGTATCTCTGCCTCAGACCTTTTGTGTGACGATCTAGCAGTAACTCAATAAAGGAACTTTACAGAATTAGTGATCTCTTTGAATAAAATAGGAAGCTAATATTCCATTTAATATGTAATTATCCTTTTTTTCTTCTATCCTAGTTTGTCATCTTTTGAGTGAATTTTCATAATGTTAAACTACATAATTTTAAGGTTCAGTTTGTTGAGAATAAAAGTACTTTAGCAAATGACTATTTGTAGTCTCTTTGGCCGTTTTGCTAGTTTATTGGGAGCATCATTTCTTGTTCTTTATAGGGAAAGAGTTGGAAGTAGGAAAATCAAAAATACAATTGTATTTTCTTCCTACAGACTTTCTATAAATTTCTTTTTTAGTCCTTTTCTCTCATATAAACTCTACTGTGTAAATTATACCATGTTGAGCTAACACTTGTAGAAAGACCAGAATCTTATCTATAAATAGCTTAAGGAAACACATTTTAATACAAAGTAACTTTCATTAGTAAGTCTTTTTATGTTGGATAGAAGTATAACGTCTCCTTTTAGGGAGGCTCTGGATCACAAAAAGCATAGAGGGGCAGTTTACTTTAATAAAGACAAGAACTTTTTGTTCCAGAGTATTAGGGACATTTTTGCCCATTGATATTTAGGAGGAAATCAGATGCTTTCACCTGAGTTAAATGGCTTCATTTTTTACCCTAAATGATCCTACCCTTTATGTGTCAGCTTATACCCTGCTCTGTGTGTCATGAATTTGATATAAGATGGAAAGGACTTTGAAGTATGCATGCTCTGAAGGACTGAAGATCTGATGCTCTAACCACTTCTTGAAATTTCATTTAATAAGCATTGTGTAGAATATGGAAGTTTATATTTCCTGAGGAAAATGTTAACCTAGCTTTTGCATCACTTACTGCAATGTTCAACTTAAAGGGGAAAAAGTGAGCGTATGTTACAGTCATTGCAGAAATCTTCTAAAGATATTACCTCTTGAGCTCACTTCTCATTTTGCATTGGGAACCATGAATAGTTGTGCTTTTGCATTTGAAAAAAATGTGAGGAATTTAAACTCATTGAAGTACTAGTTAACATAATTCTGTTTCTCTTTCTATTAAAATTAGTTACCTTTTTTTTTTTTTTTTTTTTTGGCCATGCCACTTGGCTTGTGGAATCTTAGTTCCCTGACCAGGGATTGAACCCGGACCACCGCAGTGAAAGCACCAACTCCTAACCACTGGACCACCAGGGAATTCCCATAAAACGAGTTACCTTATTCTGAAACTATTATTATTGTTATTGGACTGTTGGCATGCATCTAACATTGTAGTAGCGCTTCTGTTTCCATCTTGAGAGTTATGACAGTAGATTTTTGATTTGAAGACAGGGTCAACAATTTTTAGGGTAGCTCTAACCATGTCTTTTCTAGTCATCTACTTAAGTAGATTTCTTAGACATAGATTTTTTTATTGAATATTATGGCATATTCTTTAAATATTTTAAACATTTTTCCTTTACAAAAAGAGATTGAGAAAAATTTTGATGAATCCTGTTTTGGATTTGCTTATTATATTTTGTAATCTTTTATAGTTTCTTTTCTATTTGATATCAATTATATATTTAAAACTC